>NC_140589.1:1648689756-1649115390 GCF_964204655.1 Triturus cristatus | reverse complement strand
AACTGTGCTATCTTAGCAGGGGTATAGTATAACTGGTTGATATCAAAGAATTGATTATTTTTGAGATTGGCCGGCTTGACAAACTTGTATAAAAGCCTCAGAGAAGGTTCATATAGTTCTTCGATATCGTACTCTAGGGAAACCTGTCTCCATACTAAGTGTTGTGGGGGATACTCCTTCTCATCTGCCTCCAAGGACTTCTTATACCATTTTGAAATTTCCTTGCTCTTAAAGTTTGCATCTTGGAGGAATTGCTCCACCTCCCAATCGCCGAGTATTTCCCTCTTCTCCACTGCAAACCAAGAAACTAATTGCATGTATTTAATTCTTGAAAAGCCACTTCCAATCCTAGTTCTTAAAACCTCCCAAGGCTGAACCCCCTCTGCTGTTAACAGATCTGACCATATATTAACACCCGCTCTTCTGATTGGAATTGTAAGACAATCGTCAAGACATAACTGGGTTCCTGGGGATTTCCAAATTGGGGAAAACTCGGAGTAGTACCCTATCCCCCATCTGCATCCTTATACCACAGACTAAGGGCATCCTTCACTACTTTCAGTCTCACTTTTTTGAAGTACCTAGGTGCCCCAAATTTATATAAGAAGCCGTCACCCCATCCTGCCTTGTCATTTCAGCCAAAAGTCTGCCCCAGGATGACTCGTCTGGCTGCGTGAGCAACATCCATATATTTTTTAATTGGAAGGCTACACAGTACCACTGATATCCGGCAGTGCCAGGCCGCCTTTAATGAGCCTACGCCTAAGCTTTTTCCAAGCCAGTCTGGCACCTTTATAAGCCCAGATGAAACTCACGATCTTACTCTGAATTTTACTGATGTCCTGTTTTGAAAAATTAATAGGGATGGCATTAAAAATGTACGTTAATTTGGGGAGGATAACCATTTTAACTAGATTGACCTTTCCGTAGATTGTTAAAGGGAGGTTTTTCCACCTAGCTAATAAACGGTTGTGGTCCTATTTAAATTGATCTGTGGGATTTTCTCGATATCCTTGATAATTATAATGCCCAAATATTTAAACTCTTGACTTATTCTACCCACCCCCCCCCCCCCCCAGTTATCTATGTTCCAGCACATCACCTCAGTTTTAAAGGGGTTGGCTAGATACCCCAACAGAGATCCAAATTCCTCTAGCAGGGTTTCAACCCTTGGAATTGCCACCACCGGGTTATCAGTATATAGCAGCAAGTCATCTGCGTATAAGGCAACCTTCCTGCTATATTGGTAAGATTTAAAAGGTGTGATCAGATCATCTGCTCCTATTGCTTGTGCCAGGGGTTCAATATAGATGTTGAATAACGGGTGAAAGGATACAGCCCTGTCTCGTTCCTCTTAAAATATTAAAGCTAGATGTTAAGATGATGTTTAATAATATTTTAGCAGAGACCCATTGATGACAAGTTGCCAAAGTCTGAATGAAAATAGACCCAAAACCCATCAACCTTAACACTTCCCAGAGATATACCCAGCAGACGCTATCAAACGCCTTGGCCGCATCTAGTGCTACTACGGCTAAGGGTACAGATCAGGCCATAGCCAAGTCTATATTGCCTATGAGTTGCTGCGTTTGTTCTTGAATATACCTTTTAGGGGTGAATCCTTTCTGGTCTGCATTAATCAGCTGTGGAACAATTTTATCCAGCCTCCCTGCTAGAATGCTCATGAAGATCTTATAGTCAGCATTCAGCAGGGAGATCGGTCTGTAGGAGTCAGCCCTTAAGGGATCCTTAGTAGGTTTAAAAATGAACACTATAGTTGCCTCTTTCCATGACCTAGGTACCTGGCCTACTGACTGATAGGCCAAGTTAAATAGAATGCCCATATAGGGGACCAACTCTTCCTGCAGAAGTTTATAGACCTCGCTGGGAAGTGCATCTGTACCTGCTTCTTTATTAGTTTTACATCTCCCAATTTGCTCTCTAATCTCGTCCTCCATTATTGAGGCACCTAGACTTTCACGGCTTTTGGCTGTTAAAGTTGGTAGGGATTTCTCCCTCAACCAGGTTTTGAGGATCTCGGTATTTGGTGTAATCTCTTCCTTATAAAGCTCAGAGAATAATGAAAACAGCTGAGCTTGCATGTCCACCAATCTATTTGATGTCTCCCCATTTTCATTAATAATGAATTCAATTATGTGGTCCTTTGCATGGTCTGCTCTGGCTTTCCAAGCCACGAGTGCTCCTGCCTTCTCTCCATATCCAAAATTCTGCATAGCTTTTTTCAGCCACTGTACTTTACATTTCTGGTCAAGCCTTATCTTATATTCCTGGCGGACATTTTCAAGTTCCCCCTGAACTTGTGTTCTTTCTAGTGCCCCCTGATTAAGCTGAAGCATTTCTGCATCAAGTTGGGAGATTTTATCCTCCAGTGTTCGTAGCTCTTGAGATTCCTCCCTGTTCTTAGTACAGATATGACTATGTAGAAAGCCCCTCAAGTATGCCTTAAAGGCATCCTATACATAGTCCATAGACATTGATCCCACATTTACAGAAAAATGTTCTTGGGATATGAGTTTAAGCTCTCTAGCTATCTCAGGGTCAGTCAACATAGATCTTTAAAGTGTCCATCTAGGTCTTAGGTTATACCGACTCCCTGCTAAGGCATATACAACAGGAGCATGATCTGATATATGACTGGGCTGAATGACTATTGATGTCATATCATCTATAATAGACCTCTCAATCAGAACATAGTCAATTCTTGAAAGAATGTCAGTATTTCTTACTGTGGAAGGTAAAGCCCTGTATGTTACCCATCCTTACCCTCCCCAGATCAGAAAGCTCCAGATCATGTGTCATATTATTTAGAGCCTGACAAACCAGAGGCGCCCCTACATAATGACTCTGATTTGATCTGTCTTTTAGGGGGTCAATAAGCACATTAAAATCGCCTCTGATTATTATAGGGGAGACTTCTTCCATCAGATTCCATTGTACCTCACATATGTATGTGGTATCATCGGTGTTAGGATCATAAAAGGATACACATACTAACTCTGATCCTCCAAAATCTAGTTTGGCTATTATCCATCTCCCAGTTTGGTCTGTTTTGAGGGATTTAATTATGCATCCCGCTCCATGTTTTATCAAAATAGCCACCCCCTTGCAATGAACTTTCTGTTCTGAAGCCCAAAAATACTTTATCCAGGGATACCTTGAAAAAATAGTGCGAGTCTCTGAATGGCTCAAATGGGTCTCCTGAATTAGGCATATCTGGGCGGGACTTTGCTCTAGATATTTCATCGCTAACCTCCGCCTCCGGGGACATCTTAAACTGTTGATATTCCACAAGAGGAATTTTAGATCAGACCCCCATTGGAGAGGCTCAACTATTGAAAAAAGCCATCCAGTTATATCTATATCTGACGCGAAAACCCAAAGCGGGCTACCTTAGATTGAGAATGTGATAAAGGATTTTTTTGAATTCTTTTCCTACTGCTCCCCATCCTGTGCTCCCCTCCCACCCCACCCACGTGCCCCTCCAACCCCCGGGGAACCCTCCCTACTATTTTAGGCTATTAGCCTAATCAGCTTCAGTCCCTCGGGCCCAAAAAAAAGATACTTTAATCATTATAATTTCCTTTCCCTGGTCACCCTTTACTTCAACATTGCTCCTCCCCTATACCCCAGCTCCCTTCTTGATTGTATCAATAAGATCATCTATCTCCTCTACCGAACGGTGGATGTACATGTGATTGTTCCACATGGTACGAAGTGATGCTGGGAACTTCAACTGTGCCCTAGCCCCTAATTTATTCAATTCCTCCATTTGTTTACCCATCTCCCATTGTTTCTGTGCGGTGGTATGACACACATCTGACCTGATAGCAAATGAAAAAGAGTTGGAAAGGGAATTATATGTTAATGTTCCTTCCTTAAGTGCTGTTGATAGAATGCCTCTTTAACAGTATACATGAGAAAGTTTATCAGGATTTTTCTAGGCTTCTGTTTCGCTGGGTTTCTTTATAGGGGTCTTGATGCACCTGTTCTATCTCTTGAGATAGATCAACATTTGGGGAATTTTTTAAAACTGTTTCTTTCAGTAAAGATGTCACAAACCCCTTAATGTCCGAGCCTTCGAGGGCCTTGGGGATGTTAATCAGTCTCAGGTTGTTTCTCCTAGAGTGGTTCTACAGACGCTCTAGATCTTCCTTCATTTCCCTATTTTGACTTGCTAACTTAGCCATTTTTATTGAGGATGAGTTCAGTGCCTCTTTGATTTTCGGGATCTCCTGCTCCAGAATGTCTGTTCTTAAAGATACCTCTTCCAACTTCTGGGCTAACACTATCATCAATGTAGCGTTTTAGTGGGACTTTTTCTTTTTACCACACTCTTCAGGAAGATAACTTATGTAATTGATAAAAAAAACTGCTATTACCCAATTGCAGAGCAGAGTTAAAATAAAGAGTTCAACAAACTAGTTTTGCTGGATTATTAGTAAGATACCCTAAGCATAAATGTATTCTGTTTCATGTAACAGTGTACCAATTCAATAATACAGAAGGTAGACCTTAATAATTGAAGACCATACTACCCTCTTTTGCAGCAAGCCTCTACACTTGATAAATATATTTGACACAAATGCTTATACACATATGACTATTTTAGAAAGGCCTCTAAATAATGATACATTATCATATTGTTATGGCTTGCTCAATAAATTAAGCCAAAATATTAGCCATTTCTTGCTTCCTCCTAATTATATATGGGAGCGCTTGGTAAGCAACGCCTATACTTATTTCGTCTCATCTAAAGATAATCAGGCTGCTTTATTAGAAATTATACATTATAAATTAAGTCTATAGTAAAATGCAATTATTTCCCTTTTTATTATTTTTCTTCAGATTACCTATTTGCAGTTACTAGTTTATAACACATATCTATGCTTACACCTCAGCTGTATAAAGGGTTATTTTTGTATTTGTAACAAATTGTTTGCATTTTGCTCATGGTTTACTTGTCACAGGATTTCAGGATTCTTCTAATTGAATTTACTCCCATCTTCTATTCGTATGGCCCAAGAACATGTATAATATGTGGGGATACAAGTTATTAAATTGTGGAGTTTAGGTTGATATGAAATCATAGCTTTTTGTGGCTGATTTCCTGCAGCACTTGATAAGTTGAGAGTAAAAGGCACTCTAGAACATATGTTGATACATATTTTATTTGCTTGTGATCAGCTACTTTCACATTTGTATAATTCTCTGAGGAACTAAAAAAGGCATACCTGATCTCTTATCTGTCAAGCGACATGCAATTCACAGTTGACAAAAAAAGAGGACTTGAAAAAAATGTGTGCGTCACTATCAGTTTTTTTCTTTTTACATTTTCCTGCGGACCAGTACTTTAATGCATCCTTAATAGTGTATAGCACAACTACTGAATTGAGAACAAAGTCTAAATCGACATATAGATTAGGATGTTAGATTCTCTCAAACTGTAGCAATCTGTTTATATGGCATGTTAGCCCAATAAAAGAGTCTAACTTCACTTCTCCCAGCAAAAATAGCTAGCCTAGCAATAATGAGAGCGGCAAGCCCGCTACATATCAGTCTTTTTCTAACTTTCGGAAACAGCATATAATTTTCTACATTGGTATCAATTCGCAACTACTTCTGTTCTGTATTCTACCAACTACTAGTTATGTTTGTGAGTGTCATCTTGGCAGAGTCACTTGAAGCATAAGAGATGTATCTTTATCTCACAAATTTACAATTGTCAACTCTACGATGTTGTAATAACTTTATAATAAAAATTCATTATATTGAACACCTACTGGGCACAATCAAAAACTAAACAGGTTTGAGCTGAAAAAGTAAATGCCATTTTGGGATAAAATGTGTTATTTAATATCTTTAGTGTTATATACCTTGGTAAACTCAGTTATCTTAAATTCAAATGTCATGAAACAAATCACTAATGTTCCCTAAAACGTTTGGAATCTAAAACTAACTTTGAGAAGTACAAAGTTTCTCTTTAAAAAAAAGGTCATGCCAGCAAGAATGACTCTAGGGTGATTTCAACCCAGCAACTGTACTTATTTAAAGGAAGGTGTCTAAAATTATTGACTTTTTCCTATATCGGTCACCATGTAATATTTACTGATGATTACCGTTATCCTGGGTTAAAAAATGATTACAGCCCTCTCCTGGTGGATCTCATGTTATGACAAAAAGGAATGATCAAAAATCATTAATTGTTTTGAGTTCTAGATCTGGCTCCTAGAGTACAAAGTATTCCTTATAAAATGTTAATGAAATTAAAGGTACATGTAGACATACCTCAACATGGAGGCATTTCTTATTTCTAGAAGGTAGTCAGAAAATGATGCTGTTGTTCCCATCGTTTTAAAAGAAGCTTTCCAGTCTTGCTCTCATATAGCCCATTCATTTCTGTTTTCAATGAAAAAAATACGATGTTGTTAAGCCAATTTCTTTTCTTGATAGATCCCTCTTTTATGTAGATATTTTTTATCTTTTCAATAATTATCTATTTGAAGTCTAATTCACTGTAAATCATTTCACTGAAATGTTTCACGAGCAGTGATGACCTCACCTTTACTATAGCTGATGTATGCTAGAGTATTTGCAGTCATATTTCTCTACCAATTATCCCATTTTTCGTTTCTCAAACGGGCATGCTATATAGTAAATGGCAGTTCTTCATCTACACTTACTCCTTTCTTTTAGAATAATCCCATAGCTTTAAGAATTGGTCCATATATTTAGAAAGTGGTTGCTTGGCAGAATTTATACTGGCCACAGTTGGTCTCAAAGACAGAGCTTTGCAAAAACCATTGATAGCTCTAGTAGGATGGGTTGAATTGAGAAAACCAAATTATTATGGGCATACTCAACCAGTGCCCAAAACTTCTTGTTTTAATTGCTATACTCTGTTCTTTAAATCTGTTAACCTGCCTTCGTTTGTCTTTTTGAAGTATTCCTCATCTTGTGGAACATTGTTTATTCCAAGTATATAATCTGTAGAAGGGAGCACTATGATGCTTCCTCCTTTATGAGCAGATGTTATTGTGGGTTTATCAAAATTCTTTAAATTAGTCAGGACTTATCTTTCTAATGTAGAAAGGTTGAAATCTACCCAAAGAGATTGTTTAGTCAATGTATCTACTTAGTTCTACACAACCTTTTCAAACATCCCTACTTCTTTTGTGCCTTTCAAGAGGGAGGAGAAAAGGTTGAAGGAGGCCTTGGGCCAGAGGTGTATGCTTTTTCTCTTAAGTGTCTGATCACAAACTATGTTTTTAGTCTAATCTTAAGTAATAAAAAACAGAACAGTCTATATAACTCTAAGAGTATTTGGTATGACAGATGGTATAAAAGATTACTCTACTTTAGAACTTTGACATCATGTTTGGTTAGATCTTGATTTGAAAGGCTGATAACAGGAATGTTAGGGTTTGTTACTGGTGCCAATCCTTTTTTGTGTTTGAAGTATATTCTTGAGGAGAATCCTGGTCATGACATTTGCCTCTACCACTTATTTCCATTTTCTTTCTTTCTCAATCACTAAAAAAGAAGAACTAATCTCTTAGTAAAACTAATTTTTATTAATTAGATTTTCACTGCTTCTTCTTTCACCTTTCGTATATGCTAGAATACCTATTCTTTGTGATTGTTAGAGGTACATGATTGAAGACACGGAACTGTTTTTTTTCTCTTCACTGGATAGCTCCTTTCAACACAGATGAAGGGCTCCACTTGAGTAACAACATGATTTTGTTGCATACTATGGACACCATTGCATCCAGAAATCGTCGTCCATTATTGGGAAGCAACCAATCTAAATGTGGTCTAGTAACTCTGGAAAGGGATGTGGCCCATTAAGTTACCGTGGGCTTGACTAGATCAGGACAGGCATGTGGTACAGATAAATGTCTAGTAGACAATTGGAATTACAACCTTGTTAGGGCAGATGATGACTACTTCAAAGTTCTGTGCTGCTGTACTTTTGAATGTTGTTCAAAACTCTCTCACTCTAGTCGAATCACTGTGGTCTATCACTGAGGTCCCTGATTCAGCAGTTGGTGATTTAGCACCTTTCTGTTTCAAAGAGAAGGGATTTGAAAGTAGTGCTGATTCACAAAAGCATTTATGATCATGAGAAGTAGTACTACAGACGTTCTATGTTATGTACTATTACATGCCTTTGGTATTTGCTCAAAACTTTCAACTCCCTATGAGTAAAAGTCTGAAGGGAGCACAGTACTTTGTCTTTTTAATAATTATTTTTGAAAATTTCCTGAAGATTCACCTTTTATTCCAATTCTAGATATGTTAGAAATTGGATTCCTGGTTGGCGGAGGTATACACCCACACCAGGAAGGAACCACCACACTAGTCAGGGTAGCTAGATACACACTAAAAGATAGCCTGTGCTCACCCTCTGTTCACTTGGCACAGAGCAGTCTGGCTTATCTAAAGAGGCAATGTGTGAAGTAGTTGTGCAACACACTCAATAACACAATGAATACGCCATAAAAAGAATCGCAACACACACATAATAGCACAATGAATACACCACAAAGAGAGCACATTATTATATTCAATTCAACTCAAATCAGCTTTATTCGGCTTTCAAATAACGTTTCAAGAAAACCATAGAAGCACAGTTTAAAGCATGAATAAAAACAATTATTCGGTTATATTAAACAATTAGCTAAAATATTCACATCAATTAATATTTCCATGACATTGCTATTTTACAGTGTGAATTATACAAATACGTTTTTTATAAAAATAAACAGGGAGATTAAAAATAATCTAATAAATAATTAAAAGTCATAGCCTAGAAGCAAAATTCAATATAAAACATTCTTCAGTGATGCTTTCTATGTCTAATGGTACTTTTCAAGAATTGTGCAATGTTTTTTGTAAAGCAATCCAAATCTAAAAATTGTAGTGCAAGATAGGCTGGACGACATTGTCTCATGCCCCATATTTTCAAAATTGGTTGAATCCATTTTTTCCTTTGTTCTTTATAAAATTTGCAGAACAAGATTACATGTATTGATGTTTGGGGTGAGACCTCGTCACAAGGGCAGTTAGAAAGTTTTTTTGCCCAATCATTCATTTTCGGGAAGCTTACCAGACTATGAAATACATCAAGCCTAAGACTTGTTAACACGAATCTATAGTACCCACTTAATTTAAATGTTAGATAGGGTTGGATACTAGTTCTAGATTGCATCGTTAGATTATTTTGTACTGTTGGCTTTTTAGCCTCTGCAGCAAATCTATTTGCCTCCATGTGGGTCATACATTTTATTTTAAAGGTATTTTTGGAATAGAGGCTATCGGTGTAGGATTTTTCTAATAGTTTGATATACCCAGATCAGTCAGAAACTCCTTCATGTATTTAAGCCACCCAATCTTTAGAACATTCTCTAAACCAAGACTATCTTTCAATACATTCTGGTTAAATGATGTTCTGGGGGACGACCAAATACGATGCCATAATAAAACAGGTTGGACTTTTATTATGTCTGTGATGTAGGGTATCCCCAACTTTGTATGGCATCTATATGTTGAGGTGCCTTGTGGGATTGCCAATAAATATCTTAAAAAGGCATTCTCCACTTTCTGGATTTCATTTACATCACAATATCCCTAAACCCCAGCCCCATAGATCGCTATGCTGACACACTTAACTTGATAGATTTGGAGCATCTCTACTGGAGGCCTCTTACCCAACTTTTGAGAAAAATTCACCAAGGCCATTGTTGTCCTCATAAAAAGTAGTTTCCTAGCTTTTATTGCTTGACGCCATGAGCCCTTATTGTCAATTAAAATGCCTAAGTAAGGGTAAGTTTTAGTAGTTTCCACTTTTTTATTCTCCATGTAGTTATCCTTCTGTTTCCTTCCGCCTGTCCCACAGCTCATTATGAAGGTTTTATTGATATTTATTATTTAATCTAGATTTTTCATGTAATTGTTAGAAAGGTGTTAAGTGCACTTTGTAACCCTATTGATGTTCGAGCCATAATTACAGCATCGTCCGCGTAAAGTAGGGCGCGTATAGGGCCTTTCTGCCACTGTGGTAGGTCCCAGCACCCTCCCAACATGCCTTGTTCCAGGCCATTAGTATATAATGTAAATAGGAAGAGTGCCAGAACACAGCCCTGCCTAACCCCCCTCTCCACTTGGAACGACCCTGTACACTCTCCATTTAGGCTGTGGCGTACCCAGGCTTTCGCATTTCCGTACAGTTCTCTTATAAAGTTAATTAAGAAGATCTCCACGCCCATTTCCTCTCAAATTCTCCATAATTTGCCGTGACTTACGCAATCAAACGCAGCCGTCAGATCGACGAAGGCCAGGTACAATTTTCCCCTTTTCGCCTTTGTGTATTTCCCCATAAAAAGGGTCAGGTTAAGGACCTGCTTGATTGTACACCGCCCCTCCCTGAATCCGAATTGGAGATCCGATAAGACATTTTTGTCCTTTTCCCATTGTTGGAGATGGTTAAGGACTATGCGACCTGCCACTTTACCCACTGAATCTAACAGTGAGATAGGGCAGTAACAGGCTGGATTCTGTTGGTCTTCCTTCTTAAAAATCGGTACCAGGATGGATTCAGACCATGATTCAATGAGTCCCACTGTGCAGCAAGCTTCTAGCACTCATTTATATTGGAGGCCATAATTCCGTATTGTGCTTAAAACTATCGACTGGAACTCCATCAGGGCCCGGAGCTTTTCCCCCTTTACTGGCTATTAGTGGAAGGTCTACCTCTACTAAGGGGACATCCAGAGCTATAGGAAAGTAAGTTGAGCATAAACTGAAACTAGTACTGGGCATACTTGCTGCAGTATCGTTCTCCTTACTAAGCTGACCGAGGATCTTCGAAAAATGTTCCACCCATTGTCTTTCATCTATTGCAATTTCTATAGTGGGGATATCTCCCATTGCCAGAAATGGGTATTTTACCACTCGCCAAAAGGTGGTGCTATCCTTGTTAACACATGCTTTGTGTAGATCGGCCCAAGTCTCTTTTTTAGTTCTCCTTTGCTTAATTTCACAGCCTGATTATATGCCTTTCTGAGATGTCTGATCTCAAATCTATCCCTATCCCTTTTATGTAATGCAGATTTTAACTCTGTGTAGTCTTTTGTACAGTTGTTATTGAACCACCCCTTATTCTTCCCATTCATCTGTTTTGATTGAACTTTCAGTGATTCCCTAATTGTTTCCGTTATTTCTGCATATGCTTTTAAAACTTCCTCGTGTGAGGTGGAGGGATCTAAGCACTTAATAGGAGTTAAAGATTTCTTGACGACTGTTTTTGTAAACTCCTGGGGTTCAACTTTGTCCCATTTTAGGGAGTAACCGTTAATTTGGCCCATACATCCTCTTGATATCACCTCTATGTATTTTCTGTGGACGAGATAGTGACACACTCATAGGGAAATGATCACTGATGGCGTTTCTATGCATACTAAAGGTCAACAGACGGAAGGCATACCTATTTGAGATTAAGATAAAATCTATGATTGTACTTGCTCCTCTGCCATTGAAAGTCTGTGTAAATGGGGTTGGAGGGGAGGACAGTGTGTTTGCAAAGCCTAATTCCAGAACAAATAAGATCTCATTTAGACAATCTCCATCGACTGGGTATGGAAAATGGGGTAAATTACTATTATTATATTCAAAACAAGACCAAAACGACAACAATCCAACATATAGAAGTTGAGATATTGAATTTTAAAGGAATAAATGCAGTAAAGTGCTTAGAAGCAAGTAGTGCTAAAAAGATCAATTTAGGTCGCGCTGAACCGGAGCAAAGTCAAAGTTCGGCTGACCACGATGTAGTGCCGGCCGGCTACAGGAACCACGTCAGCCCCAGTGAATAACATACCTTTCCTGGTTGTAAACAGAGAGATGCGTCGATGTTGAGGCCTGCAAGATACCTTGATCTTAACACAGTGAAGGTGATAAGTTAGTTCTGAAGATGGGTGAAGGGGATGTGTCAATCTCACCAAGCTGCAACGGTGGCGATACACTGTCCGATGCATCGATGTCTGGAGGCAAAGTGTTGGTTTCGAAGCGATGTGCCAATTTTACTCCTGCAACCGGAGTGCTACTTGCAGTCGAAATCTGTGTTGCAAGTATCTGGTCCAATTCCAGTGAGCCAGGTAGAGACTTTGATATCCCTGTGTCTCGATCAACAGGAGGCAAGCCAACAAGCCCTTGGAAGTCACATGGAGTGAAGGCAGAGTCCAGCTGTCCTTCCACAGAGTCAGAGAGCAGCAGGCAGCAGGGCAACAAACAGAAAAGCAGGCCTTCCATATCAGCAGTCCAGTTGAGTTCTTTAAGCAGCCCAGCAGTCCTCCTAGCGAGACCTGAGTTACACGTCCAGTAGTGTTTGAATTTAGGGGTTCAGAGATCTAATACTCATGCCCAAAAGTGCCTTTGATGTGGGGATGACTTCAAAGCTGCTCTTTGAAGGGCACAAGTATCCCTTTTGACCAAGTCATGTCTACCAGGCCGCCTGTGGGGTGGAATCAGTCCTTTGAGTGGGGACAGGACACTGCCTATTTAAGTGAAGTATTATCTCCTCCCTTCCCAACCCAGACAAGGCCATCACAGTGCAGATTTATGTAGATGGGAACTCAGACACACCTATCCTTCCTTTATTGAAGCTTTCTTTATGGTGTTTGCACAAAGTATAGCTTTCACCCACCCCAGACGTGGATTAGAGATAGGCTGTCAGGCACACAGAGCAGTAAGTGCAGAGAAATGTCAACCTCGTAAAAGTGGCATTTCTAAAACAGTAATGTTAAATCCAACTTCACCCATAAGGAGGATTTATCATTACCATTCCAAAGATATGAAATGTGAAAATGCTACTCCTCTCTGACCAGGAATTACAACTTAAAAATGTATTAAAGAATTCCCGAAGCTAGCCTATGAGAGAGATAGGCATCGCAGTTGTGAAAAACAGATTTCGGTGTTTATCACTACCAGGACATGTGAAGCTTAAACACACATGTCCCAACCTTTTACTTACACGACACCCTGTCCTTGGGGTTACTTAGGGCCTTTCTTTAGGGGTGACATATGTGTAATTAAAGGAGAGTTTCAAGAATGGCAAGTAGTTTTAAATGCCAAGTCGAAGTGGCAGTTAACTGCACACACAGGCCCTGCAGTGGCAGGCCTGAGACAGGTTTGAAAAGCTACTTCTTTGGGTGGCACAGTCAGTGCTGCAGGGCTACTAGTAGCATTTGACCTAGAGGCCCTGGGTATATGTTATACCACTTTAAAAGGGACTTACTAGTAAATCAAATAGGCCAATCAGGTTTCCACCAATGTGACCATATTTGGAGGAGAGAGTACATGCACTGGTCAGCATTGGTAAAGTGCCCATAGTCCTAAAGCCAAAAAGAAAGTCCGATAAGGAGAAGGAAGGCAAAAAGTTTGGGGTGACTCATCAAAGAGGGCCATTTTCCAACAGAATACTTTTGGGCCTAATTCACAAAGGCGTGTAAAGGTTTGTAAAAGTGCACTAGAAGAGAACTACTGCACATTCTCCCAAATGCCTTTGTTAATAGGTTCCAAAGTGTCCTTTTATTTCACCCCCATGAAAGGTTCCCTCATTTCTCTCTCCTGATTCATGATAATGCCTGCATCTCAAATAGACTTCTCAACTGATAGGTTGACTGAAGAAGATCCACAATTTTTAATCTCCTCACTGCAAGAAATCTCTGCCCTCGAAAAATGCCATGAGAAAGAATTGTATCTTCTCTTTGGGTGCTTCGCTATCATCTCACTCCAATACACTACAATGTATGTGAATTTATGCCTTGTCATCTAGAATCTCTGGCTGACTCACTCTGACCTGACTCGATATCTGCGAGCTGGAGTGAGCCCAACTTTAATTTTGCTTTTTTGATGGGGGCTGATTTGGTGCTTTGGCCGTCGTTCCATTACCTTTGAACTTTTCATCTTAAAGAAAGCATATTGGGGTGGGTTCAGCCATCTGAAAACCTCCTTGTTCAAAACGAAACCTAAGTTTGTAGTGCATTGTTTGCCTGAAGAGTTGATATATGTAATCGATTCTTAAAGTCTCTTGCCAATTGCTTCAAGACTGTTGCATTTTAAGTGTTACATTTCTAAGTGGGACAAAATGTATTTCGTGTTATTGTTATAAATGTCACTCCATGTTCCAGTTAGTATTTTCAACCTAATAAACAGGCTCTGAATCTTCAGCGCCTGATCACCTATCAGGGTGATAAGCAACGCTGTACAAATCCACTTAACATAACAAAACATCATGGCCGTTTGACTCCATTTTTGATTGGGTTGAGCTACACCATCGTCTTGCAGATTGTAATGTATGAATGGAAGAGCTGTTGCACTCACAGCTCTGTGGCTCATTCTATTCCACAAGGAATGTATTGACTTGTGGATTGAAGTCATTAGTTTCCCTCTTGATTCTAATGACTGCTGTGGAAATTAGCCTGGAGTTAATTTGTCTCTTTGACTGGGGCATTGTTAGAGAGATGCGGATGTCTGACTCACTCACAAATGAAATATAATTTAACATGGTCCTTATCTGCCTACAGTACCTAGCACTCATTGAGGTCATGGAAATAATTAATCAATGGAATCATTGGGTTGCAGGAGTGCAGAGTTCAACTAAAAGGCAACCTCTCAACCAGAAAGATTTACTGTACGCAACTGTTGCCGTCAGGACGTCTTGATACACTTCCTAACATATGTATTGTTCACATAGACTTCCTCGTCTTGAAACCTTTGCCCGATACTTACGGGCTGGAGCTAACATTTAAGAAATACATTGCTTCTTTACTTGATTGCACGTTACTGGCGGCTGGCTTCTTGATGACTTTTTTGGCTGATTTGTGAAGAGAGTTTACCGATTTCCCCAGTTTGACTGACCTTCAGTTTACATCTAGTGCGTTACCCAGCCGGGTTGGAATTATCACCGGTTGAGGGCATCCACTGTCCGTTTGGCTACAGCTACAGCCCTGAAGAGTCGTGGTCCACTCTTCCCATGACGAAACACGTGTCGGCTGGTTACGCCTATTAAACAGAATTACTAATCCATATGCTGATGCTCCTTTTGTCAATTTTGTATTTACTCATGTCAATTTTGATTTAATCAATTGTATGTGTGCACAGGATTGTTCTCATTGCTTGGGTGTAGGTTTGTCCTATACGTTTTGAGGGGTTTTGGGGTCTCCCCTCCCTGTTTGCACCATAACAGACATCTGAGCTCATATCACTTACGTCTACCTGCAGAGCGCCATTTCTTCCGAAATATTAAATACCCCGCTTGGTTTTGTTTACATTTGTATGAGTTCGGTCCAGCTTTGAAAGTTTTGACAGAGAAGAGAGAGGGTTAGTGGATTGGGCCACGGTGGATAGCCTGAGCGGCTGTTTCTTTAAGGGGAGAGCATTGGGTGGAGTGCGTTGATAGTGGTTTCCTGAGCCCTATGTGTCTTACAATTGACATGGACGTTTGTGAGTTTGTTTTAATATCCACATTATTTTTGTTTGGGAGGGGCTGTTCTGGAGTGGCGGGGACATAGGCTGAGATGGGGCACTGGATTGAGCATCATGGGCTGTTCAGGGTTCCCGATCACATATAATTAAGATGTCAATTGGTGATCAATAGTTTTAGCGCATAGTTCAGGCGCATTGTTATTTAATAGTTTTAGCACATGGTTCGAGCCCAGGGAGCTTCTTCCATGAGAGGAAGTTCTCTGGCAGAGACCACGTATAACTAGGTTTCAGGACTTGTTCACGCCTCCAGGTATAGGGGGCCGGGTTCCCATTAGAGTAGTGTTGTTAATGTGACCACACTTTCAACAAGTTTAATTTAAAGTGAATACAACAGAAGAGAAGTGTGAGTGCACCAACCCTGGAAGCTGTGTCTGTGCAAACAGATACGTTTTTAGGCATGGGCAAAGTGGGCTCTGGCCCCGGGCCCCAGCCTTTCAGGGGCCCCTGATGGAGCCAGCTCTGTTCTGCAGAGAGTCTTACCCTGGTGACCTTTAGTAATTCGTAAACAGATTGTTTCAAATACCGTTTTCCTTTCATTTATTTTTTATGTGGGTGATGTGTGAGAGTTTATTACAGACATTTTTCAGAGACGTTGCGTTTCCTTAACTCTTTTAGATCGAATCAGGACCTCACATATTCATATGTCTCAGACATTATTTGCATATTATTAGTGATCTGCTGCTGTGTTACAATATTGAAAAAACACCCCTCACTATCCATGAATATGAGATGTAAACACATTTAGGCGACTGTGCAGAGCACGGTCAGTGGCCTGGCCATAGAGGGCATGAAAGGGCTGAAAATGGATCATAAATTCAAAGCTGTTCTGAAGAGGGCCCCCAAAATACGTTTGGACCAGGGTCCCCAAAATCCTTAATATGCCCCGGAATACTAATACTGCACTAATAAGGCAGAAAACCTATTCCTAAACTTCATTTCGAATTTAAAGATAACATTTGCGGTAATACCATGATTTCTGTGTGTGGTAGTGCAAATATTACTTTGTGGCATTAGAGACAATTCACTGCGAAGGTCTGAGAGTGTTTGCCCACTGCTCCACTTAGGTGACCCCGAAGTCACCCTTCTGCCTCTCACTGTGGTCCGTTGCACTTGTATCTACATTGTACACAAAGCCCTAGTTTTAGAGAGTGTTGGGAGGGCGCAAAAGTTGTGTTAAACGTGCAGTATATAGTTAGTCACGTGGTATCACTGCGATCACAAAGGTGTGGTAATCCAATATTGTAATGGGGGAATTCATGCCACGTACCACCAGGTGAACCAGTAAATGTGGGAACGGTTGCAGAAGCACTGTAGTTCCCAATTTAACGGCAGGTTAGAGGTAGTTCCGGATTACCGATTGATGGAATTTTACAGTGAAGGTCTCCATGATGTCAGAGTGTGTGTCACTCAATACACCGGATGTCTCTGACACTGTGTGTGTTCATACAAAAAGGCAGCATGCACAATACTTCCCGCACAGCTACAGTACAACTCAGCACTCTATCGCATGCTGCAGCGTGCTAGCCTGCCTTTAATGCACCTCGGTACGTCTTCGGGTGTGCGAAGCACTATACAATACGATGTAAGACACGTGCAGGGGAGAAACAGCGCCCCCTGCCTGCCTGTGCGCAGCGCGTGTTCATGTGAAATCAGCAGAAATGCACGACTGGCCGCCCAGATGTGGCAAACACACCAAGGACTCATCCTAGCGACTTCTGGGGCCTCTGGGTGCCTTCCCTCCTTGGCTCCCTCATCAGACCCCGGGAGAGCCCCTCCCCTCGCTCCAGAGAGAGCCCAGCAGTGACATCACTACATGACCGCCATTACTCTCAGTTACTCAATCGTCTAGAATAAAATAACAAGCATTTGATACGGCACGGGTTGGAATGCAGCTCCGCTCTCGGTGCCGACGTCACGCTGGGGATTCCACTTCCTGAATCTTGGAGCGGCGCTCGCAAGAGACGATCCCCCCTCCGCTGCTAGGCAGCCTGCGACGCTGGGCCAATCCCAGCACGGCTCGCAGAGACGTAGGAGCCCACAGCCGATGAAGCTCCCAGCGGTGATCTCTTGTTTTTTTGGGGCCATATGTTTAAAGACATGGCCCCATAAAGATAAGAAAACGTTTACGACTGGCGTAAAGCAGGCGAGGGAGTCCAAGTAGGCTGTCCCAAAAAGCCAAAGGGAGGCAACTTAAAACCCTCCTTTTCAATGGGAAGCCAGCGTTTAACATAAACGATGACGCTACCCAATGATAATGAGGGGCGCGCCTCGAGTCCCCTTCTCCAAACTAAGCTGATTACTATGAGTCTCGAGGCGAGGGGCGCGCATGCGCGCTCCAATGCCAGCCGGGACCTAAAAAGGCTCTGTCTCCTGAGCATGTGCTGAATCTAACCAGGTACGAGCCGAAGAGTGTGCAGAGTAGTAACAGGAAGGAGAGGTTGACCTGCCACCCAATGATCACTCGAGAGGCACACAGAAGACACTCACTCAAGGACAGAAGGGCCGGTAAGGTGCAACAATGAGAAAATGGACTCTGCCTCACTGCAATAGATGGGGTATAGTAAGTTGCAGCTGGTATGGGCAGTAAATATTCACCTAGAGCTTCGGCTCGGATAATACTGCGCGTTCGTCCAATGCCATTGCCATTTCCCCTGATATTTATTGCCCCATATATCTGTTGCGTACTAGCACTTAAAAATCATTGCTTCATAGTCTATGGGTGTAATGCAAGTGTTGCATCTGCGGCCGCTGCAGGTAAGAGTGGTGGGGCCTGCTGTTGTGGATTTCGAGAGACGACCATGAGGGAAGATTAATTATTTATTTAATTTCCCCCTGTGGTCCTCTCTCGAAACCCCCCCCCCACCCCAAAAGGCCCCACCTGCAGCAGCCGGGGCTTAAGTGTTGCCACAGCGGTCATCCTTCAGGTGACCTTGGACCAAGCACGAATCTTCATAGTATATCCATTCATGCCTTAGGAGAACTTTTTATTTATATTTATAAAATTTTATAATTGCATGAAAACAACACAGTTGCATGCAGATGAAAAAGACGCATATTAACATATGTGTCTTGACGCATATTTACATATACATTACACAACATTCAAATTATTACCATCCATTCTTTTGTAAGCGTTTCTACCAGCTCTCCCTTACGTTACCATACCCTCAATAATTGCATGCTTTCCAGTGATAAGATTATTCCATGCAACCCCACCTAACACTCCATTTTGTAATTCCATGCCATTGACCCCCAAATAACTTATAACAGTGGTTCCTAACCTTTTGACTTAGCGGACTTCATTGAATCCCTACTGGAATCCAAGGACCCCCAAGCTATTTCTAAGATTTGTACATTAAAAATAATACACAAACAAGTACACGCTGTGCGAAATCAGCACATCTACTTCCTCAGCACCTTCATGTTTAAATATTAGACTCACTACACACATCTATATCGTGAAATCTGAGCACTCAGCAGAAATGTTGAGCTAGAAATAGGAAATGGATTGAAGTTGGCTGAGAACAGAGTCAGACACAGCAGCAATTGAGTTCTATGGCATTAGCTAGAAACCATGCAGGGTCCTTGTATCAAGTGAGGAAGAAAGTGAAAAATACCACCATGCCGCCTTTGCAATACAAGAAGTATAGGGACTTGGAGCCTGTAGGTGCCTGCCAAAGTAAAACATTGCACTGGAGAAAATGAGCATAGTAAGGACCTATTATGCAGCCTACCTGTGTGCACATGCAAAGACCACTAAGCCCTTAGAACTCTCAGTGCGTAGCTTAGTCAGTAAGACTGGGGGATTGTGAGCTTTCAGATTTTCCGACAATCACAGTAGCATATCATGTTAATCATTATATGGGAAGCAGCGCATAAGGTGGGGGCTTAACGGCCAGTGGAAATGGAAAGGAGTGCGAATTGTGAGGGTACTCAAAACAGTATTTTGCAAAATAACCATGTTTTAAGAACTTCAAAACAGAGATGAGTGAGTATTTAAAAATCCCATGTGAAATCGAACAGACATCTTACCATACCCAACTGAAAGCACCTGCACCCCACTATTTATTAAATAATACATTCATTAGACGATGGTGTAAGACCCCATACACACCCCTGAAGGGACGGCCCTGAGAACACTGGTTCTCTAAGTTTGCAGATGAGCATGATTGTTTTTTTAGAAAATCATAAGCTATTCAAAATTGTATTTAGTCAGCAGCTGCTTGCAAGTTCAGGTTGGAGCGTGTTTGAATGCAAACAGTGACTGTGTGAATTCAAACATGCTCCATCCTGAACTAGACACCCACTTCTTTTTCCAAAAGTTTTTGAAGTTTATATGATTATTTTTTTCACATAGCTTTATTGATTGTATTAATACATATAAAGGTACTACAGTAGAGGCAATACAGTAGACCTCAAATAAGTATTATTGTTACTTGATAAAACTGTTACCCTCATAGGAGGAATCTGGTATATACAGTTATTTAGCTCAAAATGGTTATGATTTTTTAAATCAAATAATGGTTAAAGTTCATATCACTCTGCACATCGCTTGAATGGGCACCGCAAAGCCCTGTTTTGGGATGTTTCTGGCTTGCTCATGCTCTTATAAGTAATACCATTTCTCATTAGGATCCAATAGCCCATGTACCTTGTTTTGCTGCCCACTGTCAATACTTTATTTAAACCACACCTCACAAATATATCACACACCTATGAACATTGTTATACTTTGCTGGTTCCTCTTCCCTGATATCCCAAGGAAGAGTAACCTAGGGCTGAGCACTACTACACGGGCCCTTAACATATTTTTACCATACGATCTAGGGCCATGCAGAATCTGAGTTCCATGGCAATTCCAATTAGAACGCATCGTGTCCCCATGTTGCCTCACCATTTATGGACAAATAGATGCTTTCATCAATTCCGTATTAAAAGTCCAGAGTCGGTGTTGTAATTTTTGATTTTTTTTTCATGAGGTGTAGCTCTGTTCTAATCATTATCTCTCTGGGATGCAATATCCACTTCTTTAATTTCATGTTGTTTAAGTGTGATAGTTTTACCTGTATGTGATACTATAGATAGCCTGACAAGGTACCATCTGCTGAAGTTCATCTTTCTTTATCCCTTCATGCACCACAGTCACATGAGAACTACAAAACAAGTAGTCAGTAGTGACTCACAGTCAAACAGACTGCTGTAGGTGGTCTGACGGTGCTAAACATCACGACAGGGAGTTGGCTACGCACCCACAAAGCAAACTCAGATTCTCCTTCTACGCTGCCATTTGTATGAGCAACTGAGACACGATCCCTTTGCCCAACAAGCAGCACTCCACTGCACGGCTAAAACTGGAATGACCAACCCGGGAAAGCAAGGGCCATAAATCAAAGAAAACACGTACCTGTTTTAGGTGTCTCTGGAAAGATGGCTCAACCTGGGAGAAGGGGAAATCATTTTCCTTTCTCCTCCGTTACAATGCTTCCTCGGGCGGAGTGAGGGAGGAGCTTTGAGACTAACAGACTGTCTTACAATTAAAATTGTTACATTTCAGAAAGGAGGTGAGAATCTCAAACCACAACCCAATCTGACACACAGGACAGGCTAGGTTGGGGCTAGGCTCATGTAAACTCCCATTATCTATGATGTATCGTATCAGTGATAAAGGAAATGGTGGACTGAAGGGATCCATAGCCGACTAGGCCTTGTTGCAGGATTAATTGTAGCTAAACCTAGAGAAAAGCTAGGATACAGAAGGACATTTAACTTACTCCTCTGTTTCTGTATCAGCAAAGAAATTCTGAAAGTTCCAAAAACTGCACAGTGTTGGGAACCCAGGGCCTGAGCGAATATATTAGATGACTGTTTTATGTTGAGAAGATTAAGATTTTATAATCTAGCTGGCTTCATACTTTCGCAGAAGGAGCTCCTTCTCCACCTCTGCCGCCCCCACCAAAACATTCTCTTTTCAGTGTTCATCCTGTCTGGATAATGTGCGTCAGTTTAGTATCCCATCCAGATACTGTTTTAGTCTCAACTACCTCCGTGATATTTTGAGCTCTCTAAGGGGGATAACAATGGTAACCCAGCATTCACTACCACAATATGCGCTGCCCAGTCGTTATTCCTAATAGCAAATCTTTGTCCCTATTATAGACTATCCTGAATATGGTTATTAGAGGAGTCCCCAGGTCTGATCCACCTCATAGACCTCTGCAAGCCTCCTCTTTGTCCCCAGAATAATGGTTCTTTAATACTGACAGATGAGTTCTGTAATATATGGAGCAACATCAGAACCAAGCTGTAGACTTATTTTAGGAAGAAACAATCTTGTAGAGGCTGGTTTGATCAGGAATGTTGACTGATTATAAGCGATCAAGGACCATTCTGCCAATGTGTTTATGGCTAACTAGAGAAAGCTACCCAAAGAGAAAACAGAATGTTCAAGGTTCAAGTATTGGCTGGGCTACATGAATAATTTGGGCACTAGTGGGCGAGAATTTGGTGGCCATGATTTAACTCCTGAATATCACATTAGTAGCGACAAATGGGTGTCATATTTTTTTAGTCAATAGCCAGGCAGCAATCTCTCAGAGCAGATTCAGGGCTGGCCATTAACATTTTAATCCAAATGTGGACTTCCCTTTAATTACGGTGCAGGAAGTAAAGAAGACTGTTTCTTAGGACACAAAATAAGGGAAAAGCACCTAGCCTGGAGCTGGTCCCTTTACAGTTCTTGGCTTATGACATTTGGATAATACTCATGACCATCTTACTGTGCTATATATTATAATCCGGTTCCATCAGTTTTGTCTTGGCAATAAGCTGTCAGTGTGCCTATCTTCAAAAATGGTGGCCATACACCCCTTTCCATTCTTGAAGGGGTGAACAAAATGTTTAGGAAGGCTGCATATTCATTTAAACATTAATAATATAATTAACAATTGCAAGGCTGGTTTTCACATTCCATTGGGACGACTGTGCAGGTCCTCTACCATTTGATAACATAGACTGTGATTTGCTAAAACAGTCATTGTTGCATGGCCTCAGGCATTTGTTAATGCAATGCTTCAATAGTATATGATTGCCACTGAGAAACACCAGATAATTTTTCTGCAATAAAGGAAATAATACAGCGCTGCCTATCGTCACCCATTCAGTTTAATATTTGTGTTAATTATGTAGATCAGCTTCTAATGATGTGTGATGTGCATTTTTTAGTTATAATGTAATGGCAGCTCTACAACTTCTATATCTATAGGCTTACATGGAGAATGTCCTTTACAATATACTTGAGGCATTCAAGGAGTACAGTTAATGTAAATAAGCCCGGCCAAATGTAAGGCATTCGTGAATGTCCATAAACCATTTTATCTGAATAATAAGTGTCAAAATAGTTAAGCAATTAGACTATTTTGGGGCTATGGTTCTGCACATGAGAGGTTTCTAGAACCAAAGTAAAAAAGGGTACTGCTGTATTAAACACTTATGGTAACATGATGACAGCCTGAAACTTTGATTGGACTGGGGACCAAGCTTTTCAGGTCTGTGCCAGTTGCTGTGGCATTGTATGGAGCACAATTATGGGACCTCCTAAAGACTAACGTGTCACAAGTGGCACAGAATAGCTTTCTGTGGAAATTCTATTGATTACCACAGTCAAATCTCTTACATATACTTAAGTTAGAGCCAGTGGTGACAAATGTGAGTACGGAAGCTAGCATAAAACACGTACTGATGGTGGCTGGGCTGTGGGCAATTGGAATTGTAACATGTTTTCAAACATGCTTTTAGACTTAATGAGTCTAGACTTAATCAGACACATATATTGTCCTGATTATCATATATTAAGAAAGCTTTAATATTCCTAGACCTGAATGAAGCCTAGTTATCGACAACATCTGCACTAAATCAATGCAGAGGATTACCAAAAAGTACTTCCGGTAGGAAGATTTGTGTATTCAGTAATATAGTATATACAGCTTAAGAAATGCCTGATGATGGGGGCTGAAGCAATAGTTTTGAAAATGATATGCTTTATTATTAACTTATTGATTTAATTAAATGACATGGTGTGTGTATTTTACTAATGTTAATCGTACATTTTATTAAGTGATGTATTTTGTTATTTGTGTTTAATGGAATTTGTATTATTGAAAATAAACAAATGGATGATGATGATGAAAGAAGCAAAATTAGCTTTTATAATAACATTCTGCCAGGAAATAACAGTGGAATCTTTACTAGTTGACAGTTGCGGCTGGCATGGATCAGGAGTGTGGCGGGGCCGGAAGCAGAAGGAATCTAAAAAAATTTTTAAAACACTTACCTTATTGCTGCATGTCTCCTCCGTCTCTCCTCACGTCTGGAATGGATTAGGAGCAACCAGGCCCCCTTTAACAATCACAACACTGCAATGCAGCGTTGTGATTGGTCTGAGCGCTGTGGTTCAGCGCTCATCCAGGAAATGGGAATCTAGGCATCTTCTGTAATGCAGCCTGGGTGGAGAACATGCTAAGTGTGCATGAATGTTTTGCAGACCTGAGATGGCCGGGCAAACATTTATCCACACTTGGAGTGGGCAAACCACTCCTCCTCCTCCTCATGCTCCTCTGTCATAGGAGCAGCCTCGCCCTCAAAGCTGACAGAGCAGGAACAAATAAAATTATAATAACGTGGAGGTATCATTTTATTTTTCCTTTATTTCGCAGCTAAAAAGCAGTGGGCGAAGCTCCTTCGCCATAGCGGAAGAGGTGTCACTGCCAGCTGAGCTAGATGCTGCAAAAGGTTCTGTAAAAAAACAAACTCTCAGCTCTCCTGGTTACTTTGATTCCAAGTTTTCTGCTTCTCTTCCTTTTCCATGCTTAGAGGACACTTGATTGACACTGGCGCTGAACTTCTCTGTGCTGGAATAAGTTTTGAAGTCTGAGCGTCCATCAAACTCACTGATTATGGGTCGCCTGTATATACTAGAGTATCATCAGCATGTAGGAAGATCAAATTCTCTGCTTCTGCAAGCCATCAGAATCCTCTTCAGCAGCTGGTAGAGTGGGTACTCCAAACTCACTAGGTTAATTCCTGCTTGTAGACCCTGACTCTGCATACAGTGCAGGGTATAATCACTTTATCCAGATTAAAAATCTTGGACCAATATTCACTTTCTCTCGTTTTCTCTTTGAGGAATCACTCCAAGGAATCAGACTTTTTTAGAATCCACTGCCATTGACACTCTTACATGCCCTACTTTGTCATGCAGCGGTCTCAGACTTAATCTGAAAGCTCTATTTGGTTTGGTCCACACGGATGAGATTGACAATGAGAGTCAGAGTCTGTTAGAGAAGACTTCGAGAGGTTTGATTTCAATGTTCAAGAGAAACACAGTCTGAGGGAAAAGACAGAATGCAGGAAGAGTTAGGCACAGTGGGAATGGGGTGGCACCCTCCAGTTTAATGCAGGAATGAGGGTACTACAGTCATGACTATGGGGGGGGGGGGTTATATTGTTGTTTGAATAATCTGTATATCAGAAGGGGGTGGAAGGAGGAGACCAGATTCTGTATGCCCTACGATGGCTGCTGTGTGTGTTTTACTTGATTTCTTTGTTTCTTTGTGAAGTATATTGTCTTGGCCTTTAAAATGAATAACAAATGTTATATCAAAAAAAGACACAGAGTAATAGAATTCATAGGATCCATACGTATCTCAGCAGTTATCATTCTTGGAGATAAACGTAATTTCAGCTTTAGTAGAATCTAAGGTAGAATGACATATTCCCCTCCCTCTCTCAACATGTTCAGTGCAGGGCGATAAATTGTATTTCTTTTGAAAACTCTGCTGTAAGGCCGTTCAGCCCTGTGCGTTTCCCCAAAAGGAGGATATTGGGTAACTGTTTTTCATTAAGTTTTCAGTTTCGAGGTAACTTTTCTATCACTCTTTTTAAAGCCCTCCACTGACATACCTATCTAGAGCAGCTTTTCTTGGTTGGTTTAGTGTATCTTGGTCCCACACTCATGCCCTGATCACCAGCCCAAACCTCTATCCTGATCCATCATGCAGAGGTCTACTAGCACTCTTCCACAGTGTTCCCCTGTGGACCATAATGTCTACCACTAACCTAGCTGTGACACTATCTGATAATTTTTTCAGATAAACATTCCTGTCAAGACTTCAACTGTGTGCACAATAGTCAGTAAATACCTGAGCTTTTGGCAAGCTTATTTTCCCCAATCTTCTCACCACATTGCTGATTTTCTTATGCTTTCAGTTTTTCTCGATGGTACTTCCTAGATGCTTCTTACTTTGCAAATTTCAACAGCATCGGACTGGTCTGTTGTGAAATCTGGCATTGGCTTGATGGGCAGGCTTGAAAGGGCCAGGTTTCTTTTAAGCCTGTGTACCATTAGAGGTCCACACGCTGGCTATTGGAAGCCATACCATCACTCAGCACAACAGTGCCCCATAGGTCAGTCCAAAACTGCACAACAGCAGATATAGCATAGAGCTTGTTGCCACTTATGGAGAACGAGGGAAAACATATTGGCGAGAGAAAATGTTGAGTGAATAAGTATAACAATAGAGCTACAATCATTAGCAGCATCTGCTCTTGGGATCTGGGCCCAACTGCGAAGGTCAACTGACCTATCTAGAACACATACGGACTCAGGACTCCAGAATATTCATGCAGCCACAGAACATAGGGAATATGAAGGTTTTTGTATTTTGTAAAATGCAGATTAACATTTTAGACAAAATCATAACAAACATCTTAATTAGTAAACATCTGTGAGTAATTGTGTTACTGGTTGACTGGTATGTGAGCCCTGGTCAGGCAGCAACCATAATCATTGTCAGGGTAAGTCACAAGAAAACCCCAAATCAACTTGCGCTCAACTCTCTGGTAGCTTGGCACAGAGCAGGCAGGCTTAACTTAGAGACAATGAGTAGAGTAATCAAATGAAAACACTATATAAAAAGTATCTCACACCAAATTAGATAACTAGAAACCAAAACAGCAAAAGTCAAGTCAGTAGAACCGTGGATATACATTTTAAAAGAATTTAATAAAAATAGCGCAAAAAATCACAAAGTGCCAACTCCAGACATCTGGTCGTGCTGGACTGGGTCAAAGTCACAATTTCAGGCCGTCAGCAATGGAGCTCACGTCAGATACAGGTTGGGCCTGCTATAGTTAACTTTTTCAAGATCGTGCCAAGAGCCCAGTTTGTGTTGAAGAGCGCAGTGAGGAGCAGGGAGAGCCTGAAGTGTAAAAAGCCAACCAGTGTTGCTGCTGGACATTGCTGGAGCTTAGCATTGGCTTTCCCCACTGAAGTGCAAAGAGTTGGGCTGATAAAGCTTCACGCTGATTTGCAGACGCAAGTGGCAAGGTCTCTGTGTGAACCGGCCCAAAAGCTTGATTTCAGCGCTCTTGAGCCACACCAAGGTTCAGGGACCTGAGAGGCACCACTGGGGGTCAGGAACCTGCTACGGTTGGGTCCAGGTGCTGGTGCAGGATGTTGGGGAGCCTTTTTTGTCCGTGAGGCTCATATCAGGAGGCCAGCAGACTAGACCTTGGAGTCACTCTGGGATCCAGGGTTCAAGATGAAGTTGCAGGTCCAGTTCTTTTTCCCCAGCCAAGAGGGCAGCAAGGCAGCACAGCAGGGCATTAGTTCCTTCCTGACAGCAGTCCAGCAGAGTGGCAGCCCTTCTTCCTGGCATAGAATTCACAGGTCCAGAAGTGTACTGAAGAGTTGGTGTCTAAGGCCCCTTCTTTATGCCCTGGTTCTGGAAGGTGGGAGAAGCTGGTAAACAGTGGCTTTGAAGTTCATGGAATTTCCTGCCTTCCCTGTCCTGGCTCCAAGCCTGCTACAGTAACAATGTGGGGGTGATAGGCCCTTTGTGTGAAGGCAGAGCACAGACTATTGAGTTGTAAGTGGGGGCTATGCTCAGCTCTGCCCCTCATCCTGTCAGATGGCTCATACAGGCACACCTCCCTCTGTTGTGTGACTGTCTGGGAGGAATTCAAAAAGTCCAATTGTGAGTTACACCCAGCCATGTAACCCAAGACAGGCTACAGGCCCAAAAGGGCAGAAAAATGCCCACTTTCTGAAAGTGGCATGTTTAAAATTGCGAACAAGAACCCGACTTTACCATTAAATAGGGCTCTTTAGTGTACAACCCCTAGGACCTGCTCCAGTGCTAATATAGGCAGAGGTTGTTTATTCACCAAACTACAATCCGTTTCACGTCTGGTGAAAGCATCTGCCTTCCCATTTTCTGCGCCAGGCCTGTAAGTGACAACGTAATCAAATTCGGAGAAAAAAAGCATCCAATGCATTTGCCTAGGAGACAGCATGCATGCGGACCTCATAAATTGTAAATTTCTATGGTCAATATACACTGACCACATGCTTTGCCCCCATTGAATGATGTCTCCAAGTACCAAAGGCATCTTTGATGGCCAATAGCTCCTTTTCAGCAATAGTGTACCATCTCTCTGCATCATTTAATTTGCGAGATATATACGCTATGAGATGGAGTTGACCTGTCTTCTCAGTCCTTTGAGACAAGATTGCCCCCACTGCCATGTCTGATGCATCTGCTTCAACTACAAAGGGCGTCTCTGGATTTGGGTGGGCCAGGACAGGTGCTGATGTAAAGGCCTTTTTCAGCTGAGAAATGGAAGTGTCTGTGTCTTTTGTCCACTCAAATGGAGTGTTTTTTCTGAGTAACCTAGTTCTAGGAGTCACCATCTTTGACAACTGGGATATAAATCTTCGGTAAAAATTAGCGAAGCCCAGGAAGCTTTGAATTTCTTTCACATTGACTGGTTGTGGCCAGTCTTTTACAGCTTTTATTTTTCGCTTAGACATTTCTAATCCCATAGGAGAGATGATCACCCCTAAGAACTCCACCCGTTGGACATGAAATTCGCACTTAGTCACCTTGCAAAACAATCCATATCTACGCAAAGCTTGCAGGACCAAACAAACATGTTGAAAGTTCTGGCCCACTGAATTGGAGCATGTCAAAATATCATCGATATTAACCACTGTGAACACATCCAAATACTCCAGCAACCCTTCGTTCAGAAAAAACTGAAACGCCGCAGGAGCATTGCACAGTCCAAATGGCATCACCGTATATTCAAGCAATCCAAAATGTGTGCGAAACGCCGTTTGCCACTCATCTCCCTCCTGTACCCGAACCAGGTGATATACTCCTTTCAGGTCCAACCTTGTGTAGATTTGAGCCGTTTTCACCTGATCCAGTAGAACAGGGATCAAAGGTAACGGATAGCTATTTTTGATGGTAATATGATTCAATGACCTAAAGTCTATGCACGCGCGTTTTTCCCCATTTGCCTTCGGGATAAAAAACAAATGGGATGCTGCAGGAAACTTGGATGGTCTGATAAAACCATTCACTAGGTACTGGTCTAAATAAGTCTTCAAATGCTCGTTTTCTGAGTCAGTAAGACCATATATTCGGCTACATGGCACTACAGCTCCTGGTACCAGGTCTTTTTGACAGTCATACGACCTGTGAGGGGGTAACACATTTGCTTGTTTCTCATTGAACTGATCCCTAAATTGTTCGTATTCTTTAGGTAACGTAGTGTCTTTTTCGGTGGTTGTAGCCATGTGGAGGAAGGAGGCCAAGGCATGTACCAGTAAATCATGAAGTTCATGTCCACAATGCTCCTTACACCACTGACTGTCAAAACGAAGGATCTTGGTGATCCAATCAATGGTAGGGTTGTGCTTTACCAACCAAGGTAACCCCAAAATGATTCCATACTGTGGGGCTTGTATTATATTGAAACTCAATGATTCGAAATGATGAGGTCCACTACATACGTCTAGCATATCTGTGGAGAAACTTACTGTTTCCGTTGTTAACTCCCGGCCATCTATGGCCAACACCGTCTCAAACTTATCTTTTTCATTCAAAGGCAACTGTAAAGTAGCTGCCAATTCCCAATCCATAAACAAACCAGTTGCTCCTGAGTCTATCATGGCTTCCAAATCTCTCCACTCCCCCATTATCTGTATCTGAGTGGAGATCCTAAAATGATTAGTCTTCAACACTTTTACCTCTTGCATGGAAGGGATTACTAACCCGCTCAAAAAGCCCCCTCCTGATGCCTTTGAGCTCTCTAGTTTTCCAACTTTGGAGGAATGGAAGCAGCCCCATTACTATACCCTGTTTTGCTCTTGGGTTTAGCTAAACAATCTCTGACGTAATGACCTTTCTTGCCATAGTACATACTAAGCCCTTGTTTACGCCTTTGATCTTTTTCTTCCGGTGATAAAGCAGCCCTAACTGTTCCTATTTCCATGGGTTCCAAAACACCTGCCATGCTAGGTTTTTGAAACCTTGGTTTGTCGTATCTAGGAAAAAATCTATCGGATTTTCTCTTATCGTTTTTACGCTCACTTATCCTGCTGTCTAACCTCAAGGCTAGATTGATAAGATCAGTACATGTAGTAGGCTGTGGGTCAACTTTTGCTATCACATCCTTAACCTCATCTTGCAACCCTTGATGGAACAAGGCAGCTCTTTTCTCCTCAAGCCATCTAGTTTCTGAGATTAAACGCTGAAAGGTATTTAAATATACTATCAAATCCTTGTTTCAATTCCAGTAACTCCTTGTCGGCTGAAAGGGTATGAGCTTGTCTGTCAAAAACATTCTCGAATTCCTTCCTAAAGTCATCCCAATCATACAACAATGGATCGTCATTCCGCACCAACGAGACAGCCCACAAAGCTGCATCCCCTGCCAAATAGGAAATCAGGAAGGCTACTCTGGCTTGATCAGTAGGAAATGCCCGTGGTTTACACGTAAAATGTGACAACACCTGCGTCATAAATAACTGTACCTTACTCTCATCACCTGAAAACCCTTCCGGGGCTGCCAACGATATAGGTGTCGGTATCTCCACCGACACCGGTGATGCTGCTCCAGCTAAGGTACCTGAAGGCCAAGAAGCACCACCAAACCCTTTTCCTGCACTGACATCAAATGGGTTTCCCTGCAATTCATCAACGCGGTCTTGTAAGGCCGCTGTTTCTGCCCTGGAAGTGGTTAACTCCTGTTGTACTAAAACTAAGGCAGCCATTATATCCTCTAAGGTGGCCATCACCAACTCAATACCAATCAGGAGAGAATAAATTCTTGGGCTTCTTATCCTGTCATGGTTTTTTATTTCCCAGGATCGGTACGTTGCTCAAATGGGTCCACCTCTCAATCGCTCCACTCTCTGAAAGCTATAATATCGCAGAGGGGGTAGGAAAGGATGGAGACAGCAGGGAGGGAGACCTACAACACAAAAACCCACAATTAGAAGATAGTACAAACTCATGTACCTTATCACCACGATAATCAACTATTTACTAACGACAATAACTCCCTGTAAAGAAAAAGAACTTGGCGTTGTACGAATATTCCGGTGTGTATACCTTCTCAGCTGAAGGTTCTCTAAACATAAAAAGAACACTCTTCAATCAGTGGCGAAAATGTACCATGAATAAACTTCCATACACTCACACCCACACACACATGCTTGCTCATTACCCACCACAATGTTGAATTAACTTGTGTCACGGGTGTGGTTGAGTACTTGACACACACACACACACACACACCACTATCCCCTTCTAGGAAAAAGAAGCAAAGGACCACATAAAGTTTGACTGAGATTAGCAAGCCTTTTGAACATAGAGACTCTGATAGGCATTCCACTCATGCCTATCGCGTTCTGACTGTTAAATCGCAGCCCAAATGAATACTGTGGATCGCCACATAAGTTACGTAACAATTACTTGATGTTAGAGGAAACCGATATAATCACTCATAGAATCTCCTGAGAACTGTTGTAAGACTCGTATAGTGCAGAAACCACTTTATCCCTCATGAATGGTGACAGAGTCATCCTTACCGCCCTCACAGCGTTGAACACAGATACAGGATTCCACCTCACGAAACGAAACACCAGCTCCGGCGTCCGACTGCAATAGAATAAGAAGCACTACACCAGCGCCTCCGCCCTGCTTTTGTCTCTTCCGGGAATGCGCGTCATACAGCATGCGCCAGCCCTGCGCTGAAAAAGGATCATGGGAACCGTAGTTCCAATACACGGTGAATTCTGCAGTCCGCATCACCGGGTTCGCATCGAGCTCCCCGCACTGTAATTAGGGGAGTGTGACAGTGGGTCTACCTTAGGGGTGACATATGTATTAAAAGGGGAGTTTAAGGCTTGGCAAGGGGATTTTAATTTCAAGTCGACATGGCAATTTAAGGCTGCATTAAGGCTGCAGTGGCATGTTTTAAGTTGCTATCTAAGTGAGTACCACAATAAGTGCTGCAGGCAAATGGTAGCATTTTATTTCACATGTCCTGGGTATATAGTATACCACTCTACAAGGGACTTACAAGTAAATTAAATATGCTAGTTGGGTAGGTGCCAATTTAACCGTGTTTAAGGGGATTGAGCACAGGCACTTTACCACTAGATAGCAGTGATAAAGTACACAGGGTCCTAAGGCAAACAAAGAATTTCAGCAAAAATGGAGGAGGTGAGGCAAAAGGTTTGGGGGAAGACAACCCGAAAGCTGACAGATCTAACAACCCTCATCACATTGATACAAGTTTAAATGATAAATATTATTTCATTTGTGAACATTACATTTCTAGGACACAGGGTTTCTATCATGTGTACAGTCACTAAAGAAATACATCCAGAGTGCATAAATGAGTCTTGGGGCTCAATAATTCTCTCTTTGTTTTGCCATTGCTAGCAGAGTCTTATAATCAAAATAAGTGCTATGTCTTTTGGAAGGAGGCACCTAAAGATTAAGTAGGGCATGATTTGTAGTATCTGGCTTTCTTACGAACAACATCCCGCATATAGAAAGAAAGAATTAGTCTTCAGTGCCTGTAGACTCACCAGTGAGATCTTTATATGTTTCCTATTGTTATAGCCAATGGTTCTAAAGCTATATTATAAAGGAGGGTGATTAAGAGTGCTTTTACACTCTTCAAGGCCTTAGGGATGTTTGATACATGCCATTTAGTATGATCCTTGACTTAGATTTAGCGCAGGTATGCTTTAGTTATGCAAATTATTTCCTTTCTATTCATCTGAATCAATATTTAGCTATCGAAATTCCAAGTTATGTTTTTAAACATATTCTGTCCCAATATTTATCAGTATATGTGGGTGCTGCTCACAATTCGATCTTTAATATCTTTAAAACCTATATGCCCTACTGGCCATGGAAGATTATTCTAGTTGCAGGGGTAAAGGGGAAATCCCTGATGGATATTTCGGCAAATGCAATAGCAGTAGTATCTAGTGCTGCAGCTCCCAAAGGCATTTATGGCCAAAAATTCAGTAAAGAGCACAATTTCCCCAGTGCGTAAGTCTTCAGAATGCAGAATTATGCATTAGGAAAATGGAGCCCTTCCCACTAGTATGTACGCTTGGAAAATAGCGCATGATGCAGTTTTCCAAGCTTACTACTGGAAATGGTTGTTGATTCCAAGAAGTAGTAAATCTGCACGCGTTCAAGTACTTTTATGGGTTCACATTTACTACTTTCTTCTGAATTGCCTGCCTCCTTATTTAAAAGATGTAAACATTGTGTTCGAATATGGGTTACAGGATTAGAATATTTTTGGTCCCAGATATGTTGATCATTGGAGCCCTGACATCTAAATAATCATGCACGTTGGTTACTCACCTAGCAAAACAAGTTTTTGCTAATTTTAAAAAGAATCATCTGATATAAAGTTGTGGCATCATGAACTATAAGCAGGTAATGCATTCATGATTATAGCAATGACCTCACACACAAATATTTTCTTCAGACATTCAGAGGATGTTAATGTGTTTGACTTAGGCAACCAATTTGCCTACTTTGCTCAATTGTACTCACTTGGCGAGTACAATTGATTCTAGTTTTTATTTAGGAAATTATTTTTCTAAAATACGTCATGGAACAGATTTCTAACTTGAAGGCTTTTAACTTACTCTCTGAATTGTGCTTAGGGAGATATTTAGGCTAATGCGTTTTGTTAAAAAGCCTCATTTGCCTGAGATGTTATACCTTACTGTAATACTGTTATTTTTAGGAAATGGTTCATTTCAATTTACTTAGAGCCCTTAAAATGTGGTCCATGCTAGAATATCGGGTTTGTAGCAGAGAAATAAGTGAACTCTTTTCAGCATGTTAAATTATCTTTAACCATTTACAGGAAGCTATTAGAATTGTAATAGACCTATTTTCAAATGGTCAGTGAGATGTAGGTAATTTTTGGACAGGTTGCTTCATTGCACTCCACTGCATTTGCTTAATTAATCTCGGGGTACGTTTTGCTGTTATCCGCTTGTGAGAGGAATAGTGCTCTTAATACTCAATGGTTTTCGTATTGATAAAGAGAATTTGTTTTTTCCAGCTTTGGTTTAACTTTAATCGTTTTGATATCAACATATGACTGAGTCTGAAAGACATGACAAGATCGAAACTTTAACATATGGGTATATTGTACAAGGGAAATGGAGTATATCCCTCTTTGGAATTCTGGCTGGAAAAATGGGGCTCTGGATGCAGCAATCCTACTACCAAGATTTCGGTTTGGTTGTGTTTAAGATAAACGTTCTTGTGGGTTTTGTTTTATGTTTAGTATTGAGGTGTGTTGGTTACTGCTGATGTACCCAAGTGGTAACATACATACATTGAGGAGGAATGACAAAATGTGAAACAAGTGATTAGGGGGCAAATGTATCAACATCACCATTTGCGATTCTCAAATAGCGATTTTTAAAGAATCGCTATTTGAGAATTGCAAAACGGGATGTATTTAAAAAATCGCAAACTTTTTGCGATTTCTTAAAATTCCTTAATTGCGATTAGCAAATTGCGAAATCGCAATTAAGGAATACCTGCCCATTCATTTCTATGGGCCAGGAGACCCATAGGAATGAATGGGAAGTAATTCTCAAATAGCGAATTCACAATTTGCTAATCGCTATTTGAGAATAATTTCAAAGGTGCAAGGGTGTCATGATGACACCCTGATGCACCCCTGAAATGAGCATGTGGGTGCATATGGCGCACATACATGCCCTAAGGGCATGTATGAGCGGCACGTGGCACTTTGCAAAATTAAAAATAGTGCATTTTGAAAGGAAATCGCAAATTACCACCAACTGGAAGTTGGTGGTAATTTGCGATTTCTTAAGGATAATTCGCACAACTTGGGTGCTTTTTACATATCATTTAAGAAATCGCAATTTGCGATTTCTTAAATGCTTACGCAAAATTAAGAAATCGCTAAATTAGCAATTCCTTAATTTTGCGATGGGATTTTGCCTAATACATCCCGTTTTGCGAATTTTTAATCGCAAACGCTGTATTTTGCAAATCGCAGCGTTTGCGATTAAAAATTTGCTTGATACATATGCCCCAAAATGTACTTTAAATATTAAATAAAAATAACTCTAGGGGTTCCTTTGCACCTTTGCAGGGACATTGTGGGACATTTCAAAGCAGGACAGTCATTGATGCAATCTAGCCCTTAGTGTCTGCTTTATTGTCATCTGTTCACCAAGTAGCTGTGGTGGACGCCCACCCCCAATCATCTGCGTACTTTTAATGGTTTTTTTGCCTGTTCTACCATGTTTGTTAGGGTGAGCAATGTTCTCTGTGTTTGGAAGGGGCAGATCGTGACTTGCATATGCACCTAGGTTCCTTAGCCAGACTCTTGCTGTGTTTATTTTTGTTTGACTTTTAGCATTTGCTAATCCTGTGCTGAAAGACGTTTCTGCAAAAATGGCAAAAGGCTTTGTCACTTTTCTAATTCTGCATGGATAACACTATGCGAATCCCATGTTTGAAAGCACTGCATGCGAAGCAGATATTTGAGTGTCAGTGGTGTTGCAGAGTACTCCATATGAGGGAGTACTCTAAAAGGATTACTGGATATGGAAGCATATAAGCAGTTCTTACTTCTGTGTTAGAGTTGACATCCTCATTTTGCAAACTCAAATTAAGATGTAATATCGAAAGAGACACTCAAATGGTATTTCCCGGTTCTGATGTTGAAATGGTCAAAACCCTAATAACACACCTCTGATAACCATAACTCCTGGATGGGCAATATAGACATTGAATTTGCAACAAAGCACTCTGCACCATTGTTTCTGTTTGTGAATAATAGTGAAAAGGAACAGACAACATACATACCTCAATGACAGACAACACACACAGCTGTAAGTTCTCCACCCCCCCCCCCGCTTCCACTCCCTATAGGACATATTTTACAATTGCTGTTTCAATAATTGAAGTCCTTAATAAGGAGTCATCAATAACTGCAGCTATGAGGACATTTCCAATATATTTTGCCTTGTCAGATTTGTGTCATGAGATGTTTATATGGAATGAAGTGAAAGGTGTGTGACACCATAGTTCACTATCTTCAAGCTTCTTACGTTATTATAGAGTAATTCTAATGTTATCAAATATTGCCATGAGATACGTGTACAAATCTGCACTACCACATCAAGTTAGATTGCAGTTTTGTGTCAAATTCACTTTTTCATTTAAAATATTGTCACTCTTCATAAATGATGTTATAAGCTGTTGATGGCTATGACAACTGTTGCGTTTGATGGTTTAGCGTTTTGTATTTGACCAAATCGTAGTTTTCCTATTTCTAGCAAATAATGCGATTCACAAATCCACACACAAACGCAAAGAAAAATGGTTAGCTGTTGCTATTCATATAAATACTGCAATAATGAAAGCGAGATCGATTTAATTCAATGTGTATCATTGTTATCATTTGACATAAAATACCGAAACCTTTAACCAATATACCTTTGAAAGAAATAGCATCTTGGATCTAAAATAGGTCAAATATTTTGCAGATTTCCAAATGTACATGCAAAACATTTGTATACAGTATGAGCCTAATAATACACGCATTCAAATACATCTAGACTTATTGTTGACTTAAATTGCAAGAGGTGCCATAAACCACATTTTTTTATGAGAGAAAATCAACATTGTTAAATATTCTGTCAAAATTTGTATGTTTTACACACCCCATATTCGGATACCGACCTAAAATAATATTTTAGCTGGAGATACCATGTAAAAAGAAATATGTATCAAATGATTATTTATTACATGTAGCTACTATAAAGTACTCAATTGAACACCACAAAAGAATTGATGGCATTGTTTGGATTAAAAAAAAAAAACAGGTCTGAAGAGTTCTCACTTTGAGGCATTGTCTGAAGAGCTCCCAATGCATAATGATACTCTTAGCTTCACAAATTAAAAAAATGTGCATGCTGGAAAGCTTAACCACCTAAAGGATATTCCCTAAAGAAAATCACAAAAAAAGAACATTAACCTTTGTAAGGAAATGTGTGCATAACACAGGTACGCAAAAGGAAAATACCTTGAAAAGATAAAGCAATGGTTCAAGTTCACCAGTTATGGTTCCGATAGAAGCTAGATTAATTACATCATCTTGAAAAACATTGCACACTCGTGAAAAGTGAAATCTAGAACTAGTTCAAATTCAATTGATGCATCTGTCCACAAGACCAGTTTCCAAAGAAGGGAGAATCATTGCTGGACGGTTTATAAACCACAAATCCTAAGCATACATCCGTTAAAACTATATATACACACATCTGAATGCACTCAGGCAGTGAACTACGGAAAAATGCAGGTCATTAAAAAGCATGGAGTTTTAGCGATTTTAACTATTATCAAAGATCAGGAACATGTTCAAGATTTATCTGGAAATTCAGCAGAAAATCGTGTCCATCCTTTTAGATCTCAATAGAAATAACTGAAATTCAAATGAAAAAAGAAAAAAAAACGTGGGTGCCGATGCTGTAACTTGCAGTAGGCTATCGTTAATGTATCTTTATTGTTTCAGCTTCACATATGTAGGTCATACACTAAAATATAACTTAATACAAAAAAGTTTACAATTTAGACTCGGAGATCTATGTTGAATCAACCCACGGCTAATACATAAAATAACGTACAACAGACTAACTGTAAACTATTTCTGGTTGGACTGGCAAAATAAATAACTAACAGGGGATTGCAACTTGCTGTGCTAACAGACTAAAAATACTAAGACACATAATAAAAACGAACGTAGTCTGAACATACACATTTTAAAGTGTGCAACCCTTCCCCACACATGTGAAATTCATGATCCAATAATTTATGTGCAAAATCGCAGTTATAAGAATCAACTAAACCCACTTCTCAAGTAGGGAAGAATGTATTCTGGATGATACATCTTGTTGCCTTCCATGCAGTGCAAGTATATGATGCTGCTGCACCAAAGACATTTCAGAGTATGTACACTGACAGAAATGCAGTATGTATGCAGTTCCTAAATACATATAATATGGGTGAAGATTTGCAGACAGGACAAAGAACTATGTCCAGCTCAAATAGGGAACAAAGCGTTCTGGGTGGTGCATCTCGTTGCTTTCCGAGCGGTGTAGATATATTAGACAACTGGCCCGAAAGATATCTCAAAGTCTGCTGCGTTGACAGATGTACACGGCTGCATTGCAATGCCTAATGTTGTGACTGCTGAATAAAGGTCTTGCACACTATTTCCTGGCTGATAGGGACTTTGTGCAGACAAATTTGAAGTTGAATAAGGATCATCCCATGTTGTTTGCAGTTACAAAGAGCAGATTCCTCGCTGTTGTGTGATGAGATTTTGCTAACCGTTTTAATGGGCAAAAAGCCCATTCTAAATTTGATGTACAGCAACCTTTTCAGTGCTGGGAAGAGACTATCCATGCTTAAAGAGCATATTAGATTTAATGACCAGGAACCGTGTCATCAGAGACCTCAGAGTTTGTCCTTTAACAGTTGCAGGTTTGAGGGAGTCTTTGACTCAGGATTTATTCCAAAGGTCCTTGCACCCTAGTGCCAAGATGGAGCTTGAAATGTGATTAAACCATGACAGCTTTCTCGATTTGCTACACAACCACATTTCGTTTATGCTTTTTAAATAGATAGCTGTGGTGTTCCCCACGCTGGTTCCTCCCATTGCCTAGGTCTCCCCTCTATTCCTTGGGTCACTAGGACGTTCCGACATGACATTCCAACTGTGGAGAGAGTGTTCCCCCTCAGTGAAGAGCTGAATCTGTGCTGTGGCTGGGGTGTTAATAATAAACCTCTCCAAGCACATCGTCCTCCTGGTCATTCATTCTACATTCCTACACTGGCGACAGAGGATGGGATCATGCTGAAGAACACCCCAACACGCCAGTACAGGCATGGGTTTGACTGAACCCGGAAGGTGATCGGGGAGAAAGCGAGAGATCATTTGTGGCAACTTTCCCAGTGAGGCTGAACATGTCTTATCGAATGTGCATTAATCTAAACTGTGCTTGTAGTGGCTTCACTTGTGAGTTTGTGAGCAGTGTGCTGTTTTCAGGAGGCAAACTTTGACTTATGTCTATATAAAGCATGTCAAGAACCCATCACCCCATCGCTCTGCATAAATCTCAGCACTTCCCAGCCTTAATCCCACTCTGAAGTGCCTCAACAATGCTTGACTGTGACTATAACTATCATCTGCACTCATTTATCTACGCCTGGAATTGCTGTGTGGGCCACCTCCTGGGTGATTAACTATCTTTGGTAGACAGTTACTTTAATGGCCACTCATATACAAGATCGTTGCTTCTTCCAAGCCTCTCTCTGAGCCCCTCCCCGCTGTCGGTGCTCCCCTCACTATAAGCCCCAAGGCAGTGCAGGCCATTTAGAACGTTCATGTGAACTGAGAATTCCTGTCAGCCCTGACTGACTCTGCAGGCCGAATGCGATGCACTGAGGATTCAATTCAGCTCTGCCTAACTTTGCCCGCTGGACTCAAGCTGACGAACTTGACGCTGGTACCAGTACCGCTTTAGGGGCCTACTTAGCAGTTATTCCCGCTGCCTTCACACACCTTTACTGACTGTGCTCCTGCCTCCTAGCTGCTTTGCTTCACGATGTCCTCTGTCTGCCACTTCAGGATGGCTTGAAAGAAATAAAAATACAAAGGGATGGGTGTGTTATTCCGCCACCTGTTGGAACCTAGTGCATTTTTGGTCATTTTTCTGGAAACCAATGCAAATATGTAAATAATCTATCTATTGGTTTGTGTCAGTAATCCAGGTTTTGGATTTTATGAACACAGTTAATCACATTGAAAGGAACAGTGATTCACACACTATTGCTCCATGAGTAAGCAATGCATTAAAATGGAAAAACATTTCTTCAAGGGTTCACAGTGGCCAAATTAACTTCTAAGTACAGTGGATCACAAGACAAGGAACAGTGATTCATAACTCTATTGCTCCAGAGACCCACAGTGTACAGTTCATGATCCTCATACTATTGCTTTAGGGACTGAGTGTACAGCTTATCAATATTATATAGCACATAGTATTGTATTTGCTATCCTGTAACAACTCACTGTACGAATTACCCTGTGGCGCTAACTGTTTGTAACCCCTTTTGTGTGTATCGTTCACAATGCAAAACATCACACCACCTCCATTCTTCGTGAACAGGCCGGGCGAGCCCCCAATGTTATGGTGCTATGGAGTAAATGGAAAAAGGTTTTTAACAATTACCTCATAGTGTGTAGTCTGAATATAAATGTTGACAGAAATGTAGCATTACTAGCGCATTGCCTAATAGCAGAAGGGTAGGAGGTTCTGGAACACCTACCAGATCTATCAGAGAATGAGGTAGAAGATTCTAATGCTTATGAAATGTGTAATGAAATTGAATAAACACTTTTTACCTAAATAAGCACCATTCTAGAAAGATATCACGTTGGTAAGAGGAGCCAGAGAAAGAGTAAGAGCATAGAAGAATTTGTGTCTGAGCTAAGAAAGCTAGCAGCAACGTGTAAGTTTGGTGCTTCATTAGATGAATGCATCCATGACCAGTTCTTATTAAACTGTAACATAGATCGAATACGTGAAGAATTATGGCTCAAGGATGATCCCCCTCCCCTTAATGAGGTGTTAATAATTTCAAAGCAAGTGGAACACATGCTGTCCTGTGTGAAAGAACTGAAAGTTGGCAATAAAAGCAATTCACATGAAAATAAGGCGGAAATAGATGTAGTGAAAGAGAAGAAAAAGGAGATAATTTCAAGCCAATGATCAGTGCTTCAAATGGCCATGCTTCAGTACTGTCATGACAGGCCATATGGCCAACTGGAGGGAATGCCTAGCATGGAAGGCAGAGTGGCAGGGATGTGGCAAGAAGAGGCATTTTGTTGGATGTTGTAGATACAAGAAAAAGGATAACAAAATGTAAAATCTCCAAAGTATCTGAAATATGTGAAAAAATGATTTCCGACCAGTCATTCAGAGACAAGTTCATAAATAGGGTCCAGTTGATGAACATGGACATACAACCCAGTGGACATTGGGGCCAACCCATCAACATGAAAGGCTACTTTGTGGGGAACATCCAGTATGGTGAGAAGAAAACCCTAACTCAAGTGTACATCTCTGAGAGAGGTGACAACATCTTAGGTTGGCCATTACAGAATACCTTGGAAGTAGTTCTGGACCCTCATGCCTCACCACAAATCCAAGTTCAGGCGATCCAAGAAAACTGTTTTGTACACAAGTTCCCAGAAGTATTCAGTGGAAAACTAGGATGCCTAAAATCCTACATCCCCAAAATTAAGTTAAAACCTAATACAACCCTTGTGGTACCCAAACTCCGCAGACTACCAGTGAACATACAAGATGCAGTAAGAATGGAATTGGAGAAATGATGCGATCAGAATGTCATCGAACCAGTTAATGCCACGGAATGTTTATCTCCCATTGTGGTAGTGTGCAACAAGGTGAGATTATGTGTTGAACTATTAGTGCTGAACAGAGAAGTAGCGGTGGACAGATTTCCTGTACCCACAATTACAGAGATGTTCACAGCCTTAAGGGGAGTCAACATTTTGTCAACCCTTGAGTTGGCGTTCGCTTATTAGCAGATAAAGTTGTACCCTGACTCACAAGGTCTCACCACCTTTGTCACACCCCTAGGTGCTTAAAGGTGCAAACGTATGCCCTTTGGGTTCATTTCTGCAGCCTCAGTGTTCCAAAGGGCTATGTGATCAATGTTCAAAGCCATTCTGTGAGAGTTCTTTTACCAGGCTGATGTATTGGTTTGTGGGGCAACCAACACAGCACATGATCAAATGGTTGAGAAAGAACTCCAGCATCAATTTAGCCTCTCCAACCAACAAGGATGAACTCTGATAGGGTTATACTGGCAGTTTTGAATATACATCTTGCCTTGATTGGTAGCCAGTTGAGTCTCTTTAGTGGGGTAGTGATGTGGTCAAAGCGACTCTCGCCCGAGAGTAGTCTGGGTGCTGCGTTGAGTGTAGCTTTCAAAGGGATGAGGTGAGTTTTTGGGGAGCCGGTGATCCTTGCGTTATGGTAGTCCAACTTGGAGAGGACTAAGGATTGCACGATGGTCTTTAGGTCTTAGAGGTGGATGGAAAGTTTGAATTTATTTTAAGGTGCCTTAGCGTTTAGAGGGCACTTTTAGCTGAGACATTAATGTGTTTGTTCATGTTCAGATCTCTGACGAGTGAAATCCCTAGAGATTTAACAAAGTTGGAGATGGCTAATATGCAATTTAGTGAAGTGAGGTTGTCTCGCTAGATATGAATAGGATAGGACTTTTCGGTTGGATGAAGAGGAGTTCAGTTTTGTTAGGTTTGAGCTTAATGTGGTTGGTGGTCAGCCAGGATTGTACTATGGTTAAAGTATTGTTTAACAGTTAGATGTCATTAGCTGACAACATTTTAGTGTAGAGTTGGGTGTCATCTGCATAAAAAGGGTAGGCTGTTCCAGCTTGTTTCAGGATCATTGTAAGGGGTTCCATATTAAGGGTGAATAAGGTAGGAGGTAGGATTGATCTTTGGGGAACACCTTGTGTGACTGGCGTTGCTGTTGAGGGAATTATTTAGTTTAATTAGCTGAGAGTGTTGGTTCAGGACAGCAAACCACTGAAGGACTGTCCTATAGATGCCTGCCCGTTGTCAGAGGGTGTTTAGGAGAATGTTGTGGTTGACAGAATCAAAGGCCGTGGAGAGGTCCAGGAGGACTAGGAGGCAGGCCTGGTCATCGTCCAGAGACCTGTGTAGGTCGTCGGTGATGTTCAATGTTGCAGACTCTGTACTGCAGCCTTTCCTGAACCCAGATTGGAAGGTGTCGTCCTGGTTAAGTTTTTCAATGTGATTGTTGAGTTGTGCAAGCACATATTTTTCGATACTTTTGGCAAGATGAGGGAGGTTGGTTATGGGTCTGCAATTATTGAGGTCATTCTGGTCAGCATCAGGTGTCTTGATGAGGGGGGTGACTTGGCAGAATTGGAGGAAGGCTGGGATGGAGCCACTGGATAAGGCAGAGTTATTGATTTCATTTTATGAAGGAGTGATCATGTGTTTGAGATTTTTGACAAGGTTGGGAGGAAGAAGGTCGGCGAGGTGAGAGGTTGGCTTTATGCCAGCATGTATTTTGAAGACTACTTCTTCTGGGATAGTGTGAAATTCTGTCCATGTTGCCTCATTTTTCAATTACAGGTGGTTGAGGTTTGTGTCCTGGATGGTTGAGGGTCAGAATTTAGGGGTCGTCAGTAGATGGCAGTGTGGCATTGGATGGGCCCTATTTGCTAGAGGAGGTGTCTGTGGTATGGGGGTGGGCGGGGTCGGTGCCAGTGAGAGTTCGATGTTTGTTATGTTTTCAGACAAGAATGCGGCAAACTTGTCACAACGCTTAGTGGGGCTAGTGTTTGAGTGAGGTGGGGAGAAAGAAAGGTTTGTTGTCTGATGCAGTTGAAGAGGTCTGTTCCTAGATTAGTTGGATCAGATAAAGGAGGATTTTTCTCTGAAGATGTATTTTTTGTATTACAGGGATTTAGCTCGAAGGTTTGAGGGTTGCTTTCTCCAGGATCTTTCAGTCAGTCTAAGCTGTCACCTCTCTTTGTTAAAGTCTTTGTTAAACCAGGATCTGGAGGGGATGCTTGAGTTTCCACAGAGCAATCTTGTCAAGGAGTTCTGCCATTTTGTGTTGTAGTTGGAGGCAAGATAGTCTGTGGGGGCAAGGTCGAGTAGCAGAAGGATTTGGGAACTGACTAATGTTCCTGGCTCAGCTTGGGGGGTTGGGTGTGTGTTTCTTGCCCAGTGTTTGGGGTGGATGGTTTGGGAGTGTACCTTCAGTTGATTAACTTTGAGATCGAAATAAATTAGGTGGTGGTCAGACCAGTACATTGGTAGGATGGAGTGAAGGGATATGGAGTTATGTTAAGAAATTATTGCATAGAAAGTAGAGCCTTTAATGGGAGTTAGCTTATTGCAGTTTTGGGTGAGATTATTTGCTTCAAGGATGGAGGATAGAGCTTGTACTATTGGATCTTTGGCATTAATCAGATGCAGGTTTAGGTCTCCTAGTATGATGGCCATGCTGCCCTTGAGGAAGTTTTGCGTTATGAGGTCTTATAAATCTTCAAATAATTTTGTTTTTTAAACCCAGTTGGTGATAGATTACATGAAATTTGATTGGCGTGGGGGCCTTTGGAGGCAAGTTGGACTCCAAAATGCTCAACGGTAGGGTATTTTGTTGTGTGAAAAGGGGTTAGGCAAAGACCATTTTTGTGTATGATAGCTAGACCCCCACCAGTGCGTTCTTTGTGGCCACAACTAATGATTGAGAAGCCCAGTGGAGTAAGGAGATCGATAAAAGGGGATGAGTGGTCATTGTACCAGATTTCAGTTAGGAAGCCAATGTCGATTTTGTGTCATAAGATGGTTCTGGCTATATCAGTGGCATGCTTAACTGTGTTCTGACAGTTTAAAAGCATGCAGCTTGGCGTAGGAAATGATCTTGGCCCAGGATGACTGAGTTGGATGGAGGTTAGTTGGGTAGGCGGCCTGGGAGAGTGAGTGATGGCCAAGGCCCTACTGGTGCCAAGGATGACTAGGACCTTGTGGTAGCACGGATGGCTTGGGGCATTGTCATTTGTGTTGCTCAGTGTTTCAGCTTCTCACTGCAACATTCCAGTCGTGCTGCTCCTAGGTTTGAGGTGATAGTGGGTATCAGGGATAGTTTGTTGTGGGATAGAGGAAGGAAAGGGGACAGAGTGCATGTATGTGCCTAGATTAGAGTTCGCTATGGATGTACGATGAGGGTTGTAGTAAATCTTAGCGTCCTTACATAGTGAGGGGATTTAATCTAGAATACTGTTGATTTTTAGTTCTCGACGGTCTATAATGGAATGGGGAACAAGTGAAAGGCTGTTGGGTCTGTAGTGGAGAATAGAGTAGGCTAGCGTTCATCGATTGCTATCATGGGGGCTAAGGTAGTGGCCAGCCTACTATGGTTGGAGGACTGGGAGGGTTCAGATGTGGTAGGGTGATCTAACTGGACAAGGGAATTTGGCCGTGAATGGGGAAGAGTAGAAATTGCATTGGAACTACAACTTCAGTGTGTCTGGAGGTGGGAGAGGCTATAGGGGGTGGAAGAGGGGACAGTGCAGGGGGAACTGGGAGTAGAAGGTTCAGCTAGGAGTGAATGGGGGAGCAAGGGTAGGTACTTTGGGGGGTGGAGGATGGGATAGTGGTACAGCATGTGATGATGAAGCAATTGTTTGAAAGCACCTTTTTACATCTGAAGTAGCATTTATAGGAACATTATTTGAAAATGATATAATGATTTACTTAAACAAAAGTTAACATCTACATAATTATCTGATGGCTGCAATCTAATATTTGCTATAATTCATCAAAAGTCCAAAAAGTGTTATGATTATCTTTTAAATAAAAAACACCAGCTTTAAAACAGGATCGTCAAAATGAAGGATTATACCATAATGATAAATATGAGGTAAGTGTAATCAGGGATTGGAAAATCAAGTCTAAATCTTGTAATATTAATTTTGTAGACTTTAGTATTACAGATCTTTTAGCAGGACAGCAGAGTTAGCCTTGGTGATTAAAGAAGGTAAAGGAAATGAAGAAATCAACCTCTGTTCATCAAGATAAACCATGAAGGCGGATTAGACTGCTCTGTGTGATGTAACCATAAGGAAGTTTGTTTTAAAATAAATGCTCTCCTATAATTAAGGACATCTGATAAACCAAAACCCCATTGTTCTTAGCCATTTAAAAAAATGTTTTAGAACTTATACGAGGAGATTTGTTTTTCCATATAAATTAAAAAATACGTTTGTCTATATTTTTATAAAACTGAAGAGAAAGTTCAATAGGTATGATAGAAAGGAGGTAGAAACTATTTGAGCAATAGCCATTTTAATAGAATCAACTTTTCCCCACTGGGATAGATATAAGGTAGACCATTTATGAAACTAGTCTTCGATATAACTGACAATATAATCACAATTTTATGTAATTGATTATTTAATGGTGGGAGAAAATATACTTTTTTTGCCATATTATGTCTTTGTTTGGTAGCATATCAGGGGTACAATAAACACTCAAAGGAAATAATTCTGCTTTATTATGGTTTAGAATATATCCTGAAATCTAAGAGTATTTGTGAATTAGATTTAACAGAGTTGGAATGGAAAATTCAGGATTACCAACATAGAAGATTATATCATCAGCATAAACTGAATTTTTGATAGGGACATTATTTATGATGAGGTTTTCAATTGTCACACAATTTCTGATGGCAATTAGTAAAGATTCAATACGAAGAATAAAAAGTGATAGGGGGCCACCTTGTCTGGTACCGTGAAAGGGACAAAACTATTAGAAATGTGACCATTAATGAAAGGTTTGGCAGACTGACCATAATAAAGAGCTGAGATCATACGAATAAACGAACTGCCAAAGTTAAAAGCAGATAACGTATGGAAAAGATATTGCCAATGGACTTTATCAAAGGCCTTTTCCGCATCTAATGACAGAACACCAAATAGTAGCTGTAATGATGGTCCAACTTCAATGGCATGAAATAGTAATCTTACAATATTTACTGAATGTCCATTTTTCATGAAACCAGATTGATCAATATGAACAATAGCACCAAGCACAGAGGCCAACCTGTAAGAATCTTTGCATAAAGTTTACAGTCTTGATTAATTTAAGAAATAGGTCGATAATTTGAGTCAATAGAGGGATCTTTGTTAGGTTTCGAGAGAACTATAATTAAAGCTTCAGTAAAGGACCTAGAAGTTGATCCTGTACTAATAAAGTGAGTAAATAGCTTGAGTAAATGGAAGCGAAAGGTGAGGAGAAAATGCTTAATAAAATTCAGCGGGAATACCAACTGGACCGGGAGATTCAAATAATTTAAGGTATTAAGTAGCTAATTGCACTTCTTCTAATGTAACCGGTAAATCCAAATAATTCCTAGCTGACTGAGTAATTTTAAGTAAACCACATATCTCTAAAAAGTGACCATTATGCAACATATCACTAGATGGAGGCTTATTATGTAAAGTTGAATAATAATTCATAATTTCATTAACTATTTCTTTGTGACATAAAGCAATTTAACCATTAGAATTATGGATTGCAATATTTAGATTTTTATCTTTCTTAATACTGAGATAATTTACCAAAAGTCTTCTAGATCGATTAGTAATGAAACAAAATGTAGCTTTGCTATTAGACATTTGTATGCCGGCCCTGTTGCTTAATGTCGAGTTTAAATTATAACAGTTTTTGTAGTTGCAATTTATATTTGATGTCATTAGATGTGATATATAGACGTTCATACATTGCTATTTGTTTATCTAATTCTTTAACTCTGGAGTTAAATGAACTGTTGCTATACGATAAAATAGAAATTTTCACCCCTCAGATATATGCCTTAAATGCATTCCATCTATTAACGATTGAACTAGAACGTTCAAGGTCAAAAGAAAAATAATCACATAGTGCAGACAAAAGCTTTATTTTTTTCATTAAGGACAACATTGGTATTCATGTGCCATCGACCTTGAGATTGTTGAGTGGAGCTAGGTGGTACACATTAAATAAGTGCATAATCGAAAATATCAATATTCTGGATCGTAGGATCAAACATTGAATGAAATAATTGACAGGATATTAATAAGTAATGTATACAAGAGTAGGAATTATGAGGATTCTATAAAAAATGAATTGTTTATCTGTTGGATGATGTAAGCTCCAAATATCTATCAATTTGGTAGTTTCAAAAAAGGATTTTAGAGTGAAATAAGCCTTGGGAGGATGATATTTGGCTTGAGATGTTCTATCCAATAAGGGGTCACATATGTGGTTAACACTGCCTTCAATAATAAGCAGAACATTACCTAATATTAGTACTTCCAATTAAAATGAGGGTCATCGTTTGTTGGACTGTACACGTTAATCAGGTGCAAAATTGTGTTATCAATTCTTAACTTTAACTCTGAGGTAATGACCTTCTGAATCCGAACATTTGTTTAGTATTTGAAGATATAATTTTTTTGCTAAAAGAATTGAGACTTTATTTAACTTGTTAAGCACAGGAGAAAGAAATAACATTACCAACACATTTTTTGTTCATATAAGATAAAACTGTATCATCTATAGGAGTCTCCTGAAGTAAATAAATATCAGCTTTTTGTCTTGCTTAATAATCTAAAACCTTTAACAAGGTGTTGTAAACCTAAAAAAAAAAAATGTAATACCTTTAATATTATCCATTTTTATGGAAGAGTTTAGACAGTAAAGAAGAAAGAAGCAAGTAGACTGAGAAAATAAAAAGTAGCTCTAACATTAAGTGAAAGGAAGAGGAGGAAAGACGCAGACAAACACTAAAAAGATAACATAGAAAAACATAAAAAAGACAACATAACAACATACATAATGCTCCACAATCGCACAAACACATATGCAAGAGTGACCTGCCATGACAAAGCCCTCATAGAAATACTTGGAAAAGTAGGTGAGTTAACAACAATTATAGCATAGGAATCAACTATCAGTCACATTTATTTCCATTAAGTGTGGTAACTGTTGATCCAAGTAGAGACGAAGATCATCAAAGTGTGGTAAGGACTTGGAAAAACCGTCTTTCCATATTCTCATAGTAGATTGGTCAAAAAGGCAGCATTTAAAATCACAGCTTCTTAGTCGCAGTCTGAGGTCAGTGAACTCCTTGTGTATTTAAATTTTATTTAGCAAAGTCTTTGTGTATGAAAATGTTATTACCATTGACCATCTAGACAGGATATCTCATGCTGCTTTCCAGATCATCCCAAGAGGATGATGATGCCACAAAACCTTAAAGATCTTTTGACTTGGTTTGTGTTGGCTTGGATTATTATGTGAAGGGATTCTTTGCGCCTTATCAATTTCACATTTTTCTGGAAATGTGAGGTGTAAAAGACGAGGTACAGTGTTTCTAAATATTAGTTACAGGTATTGCCTTCAACATCCTCTGGCAAACTAAAGATACGCAGGCTATACTGTCTATTGCCATTTTCTAAATCAAGCAATGAGCTACTCATCAGCAAAAATTTGGCTGCAATAGGCAAGAGAGGAAGGCACATCTAGATGACTCTTGGATTGGCTGCAGTTTCTAGATCGTGATAGGAGGGAATGTGTTTGAGGTTTTTATATTTGTAGGTGGAATCTCACAATGCAATTACTTGTTTTCACTTTTTAAAGTGGAGGTTTTCAAGTGGCAACCACTGTGATGATTTTCAAGCAGTAACTGTTTATAGAACTGGTAGAACCAGTGAACACCTCATTTGTATTGTGGGCTTCATATGTGGCAATTTCAAAGGAGATGCTGGGTATAAAAAGCAGTAATGGCCCTATTTCAAAGTACCATGGTGTCACAGTCCTCAGAATTCTTCCTTGAAGAGATGAAAACAAGAGCAACACATGAATAATTAGGCAGGCTATGCTTAATGTATTTAATGATTGCTTTATGTTGCTTTTTTATCCCTGACCAGACCAGTGCAGTTGTCAACAAACCTAACAAATATTACACCCAATCTACTCTAACACTGTTCATCTCTGAGTATGCAAACCAAACATTACTAGACAAGGTAATCCATTAGATAAACCTTTTACAGAAAAACTCTGAAGCATAACACAGCTAGATAATATTTACTCTGTCTCTTCAGCACACAATGCTGACCACTTTGCATTTTCCCCAAATTGCAGTAGCTCTGAGAAGGTAGATCCATATCGATTTTAGGCAGGGGTTTCACATGACTGTTAATATTCCTATGTAGAAAGAGTGGAAGGGTCCTTGAAAACCTAGCCAGACTCACAAAACAAAATAAAAATAATTCTTTCATACTCCTTTCAATGGATGTAGATTCACTGCCTCTTGCAATGAGCCTGAAAAACTGTGCTACTCGCAGGTTTTCAGGTATGCTACTGGCAATGTTGTGGCATTTTGATATGCTGCTATTTCTCCATGCCGGATTGTGCACAAAGTACAATGGTACAACAGAAAAAATAGACCCAGTGTGGTATCGTCCACAGAGAAAACCTTCTGCCCATTGAAAAACCCTTTCTTTTGCAACCACACAATGTTTGGGGGTGTTAGGTTCACCTTCATACCCTGGAATGGCATTTACTCCAGTCCTTTTATTGAGCAAATCTCAGATCATTTCCAAAGTGACAACTTGTAAGGAAGGAGTTTGTGAATGTTTAAACCATCATAAGGCAAACCACTCAACCCACCTTCTTCACAACCCTCGTCTGGGCTTTAGCACTGTGGAATTTTTCACAGTCATGAGGTACAATTAGCAAGTGATAAATATATTGATTCCTACTATGTATCATTTTCTGGATGCCCAAGAGCCATAAATACAGACACGTTTAGCCGTAAAACTGCCTCATATGACTATAAGTTTATGTATATATTCATATTTTCACAGAGAAAAAAATAAATGTTAATGGAGGTTATAATTAGGTTTGGTAATATTTTACTTTATATTAAAAAAACAAATGTTAAAGTGCTGTTATAGTTTGCCAAGGTACTTAGATTATAGCTTACATTTTTTGTTAAGACCTACAACTTCACAGAATAAACCAAAAGTCTTTATAGTTTATAGTTAGGCTTTTTAATAATTTTAAATCTATTGTTCTAAAATAAAAAAAACACTGGAATTCACCAATTATAGTTTACTGAGCTGACTATAACCTGCACCCCATCCATGCACTGCTTGTGACCTCACATATTACATCATTCAATGCTTGTCAAATTGCGTGATTGGTGACATCACTACTTACTATAAATAACAAGATTGGGGAGTGTAGAGGTAGCGCCCTACATGGGCATTGGAGGTGGATATGTCCTCCACATAGAATCAGTTACAAAACAAAGGAATCTACCTCGGGGGGGGGGGTTTGTTGGAAGAAAGAAAGGGCTGGTGTCAGATATCATGGGTAGTGGAAGGTGTGTATCCTACAATGGTTGGATGCACACTGTGTTTGTTTAAATACCCCTCACACACCAAAATAGCCCTTGGTGTCATGCTTCATCATAGGGGTCTTCCCGCCCCGCTGCGGGACGGTGCATGCTACGACCTGCGACTACGCGGGAGCACTGATGATGTAGTGCTATGTGTGATGCAAGAGGGAGGGTCTGTGGTGTATGTAGGTGGGTGAATTTAAAAAGGACCTGGCCTCTTAGACATAACAACTTTTAATAGGTCAAGGGAGGCTGGTGCTATTAAAAAGGTGGTGCGGAGATGTCCTGCATAATGTGCGGATACTCCTAATGAGTCAACATGCTTCGATGCGGCAAGGCATCTTCGTCAGGACAAGAAAAAGATCCCTCCTATATTTGCTATGTTTACTCTAAATAGAGACTAGTAATGTTTGTGAAAATGCAGTCAATAAAGCATTTATATACAATACCTAAGGGTATGCCTTAATCAGTGTTTATATATATGAGAAAGAAATGCCTCATGAACCTCAAGAACGGGTGGATAAGACGAGGTCACTTGATAGTGCCCTGTGAAAGTCCCTGGCTCAATGAGGGTCCATCAGCGGAACCGCAGGATTAAGGCATACCATTAGGTATTGTATATAAATGCTTTATTAACTGCATTTTCACAAACATTACTAGGTCCTTCAAGAGTACCCTGTGATCTTCTGCTCAATTTTTTTATATTTTGGCCATGGGGGTGTTTTTTCTCCGATATCCCACACAAAGGCCAGGGTGTCAGGGTATCCCTGCCATCCCCACCCCACCCCATCTCTTATTTGTTTTTAAACTGAAGACATGTGGACCGAGTCACAGAATCCTAAAATAACAGCCTCAACATTTCTATTGATGTTGTGGCCAGCCAATCAGATGGCTCTGTAACACAAGACAAATACCTGTCTCACTGTACCGAAGGGGCCAATGGAAGAAAAAAAAAACTCTCATCCAATCTTTTATTTTTAATTTCAATTACCTCTGGAGTATTGCAAGGCCAACCATCAATACTTAATTTCTCAAAAATGGCTGAACAGATTTAGACCAAATCACAAAAAGGAAGTTTTCTGAGTAGCGATCTAGCTCTCTGCCAAAGTTGGTGTAATGCTTTTTGGGATCCCATTTTTCTCATTCCCCACTGGATGGATCACCCTGAAAATTTCCTGGAAGAGGCAGAGGTGGATGAACTCTTGTTTGGAAATGTTTCATGAAGATTAGTCAAAGGCGCCAAATTTATGAGAAAAACAAAAAAATGGTCTTGCCATAGAAACTCCAACCTAACTATAACAACGAAGTGGTGATTGCCACTATGTATTGTGTAAATATATATGTATATACAGAGAAACACACGCCATGGCAGTGAATATTAAGGTGGCCAAAAGCATGGGTTATTTTGAGAAACTGTACTACTAAACAGATGTCACATGTTTGTCACTAGAGTGCCAAGGTCAAATTCAAGTGTATTACCGAAGTACAGGAAAACTGACATGAGAAAAAAACGTTTACTGCATAATAGAGTGCAATTATCAATTACTTGTTTAGAACTACAGGATATTAACAATTATTATTATTTTGAGTTTTTTATAGCTAGGTGATTTAGAAAGATCTGGCCATTAATCATCATCATTACACAGAGAAACAACTCCACTAATAGTCCAGAGGCCTCTTTATTCTCATGTTACCTTACTACACAAATGTAACCCATTGAGTTCTGGTTGAATAACTTTTATTTAAGCAAGTATAAAAGGGAAAAATGCTTTGGCATAATCCATCAATGCAGAGGCACAGATCTTAATATGAAATGTATTACCTTTGTTGAGGAAGGCAAGGACATCATGACTCACTCTAGATTTGTTCTGTCATGATTTATAGTCCCTCTCTACACTCCGCAATGGTAATAAATAGCATATTACCCTCTGCACATCTGCATAACACCCACACAAACAGGCAAACATATATATATATATGTATGTGTGTATACATACACATATATGTCACTTTAAAAAACTCAAGCTTAAAGTAGCGTTGTTGTTAGGTGAAAATGTCACATACAACATAACATTTTAAACAAAGAAAAACTGAAATTCACCATTTATAATTAACTGAAGCAACAATAACTCGCACCCCCGCCATGCACAGTATTGTCATAAATGATGAAATTTCAGATGTCATCAGTGATGTTATAAGTGCTGTTACTGAAAAAGTCATCAGTGATGTAATATGTGAAGGTATAAGCTATGCATGGTGGGGGTGCAAGTTATGGTTACTTCATTTCAACATAACTGGTGGCTTTCAGTGGGTTTTTTCTACTTTAAAATGTTATTTTGTAAGTTATGTTTTTACCTAACTATGTCACTTTAACCTTTGTGTTTTTTCAGTGAAATTTCTAGGTTAAAAATATAAAGTCAACTCATTATGTAAAATGCATGCCTATTGGCTTTGTCAAGGGGTGGCTACATTGATATACAAAAGGAATCTATTGTATTTGTCAAGATATCATCACGACAATATATAAAGGCAAGACTATTAGCTATGTCAACAATATCAAACAGTTCAGAATCTTTCTTTTGCACACCTAAGCCAAATAATAGTCATACATCCAACCACAAGAGTCCGTTTATTTTCAATGTGTAGGGCAAAGCTCCACTTCTGTGAATGGTCGAAAAATGTATCAACTTTTCCTGGGGTCATGTTATATAGACCCCAGAAAATGCAGGGTTAAGTATATTTGGTGGGCTGCTGCATTCCCTGCAGCTCCCCATAACACTTAAATAACATGCTGATGGTGCCCCTGCCCAAATTGGGGCACGAACATGAACATAATGTATATGAATTAGCCCATTAAGGGCATTATGAGACACTTCTTACCAGGAGCAGTGAATTACAGAAGAGTGGTGCTGGTTGCTCATTTATTATTAATTCCTGTTTTATATGGTGTACTTTTTTTACTTATTTTGTGGGTGTCCTTGCTTTTTTGTCTGGTGCCCACCAGCTTATGAATGTAGCCCCTATTGTAACGGTGGCAGCTGGCTCATTTTTTCTTTTATTCCGTTATTTATTCATTTGTATTTTTGAGTGGTTGCCCTGGTCCCACCAGGGCATCCCCAACTCTTTAAGACAGGGGCGGAGGGGGGCCCACAGTCTTGTCCATGGACCCTACAGCCAGGGTGGCTCCCCTGCCAACATCCATCCCAGTGGGATAATGTAATGCCCTATGAAGTTGTCTTACAACAGCAGAAGGTCAAAAGATAGAATACTGGATTTAAGAATCATGTTGTTTGATATGCTCTTATGAACAGGAAAACAAGGTCTGGAATTGGTAAACTTGTAGTTTGGATGAGTGAATTAGTGAATCATGCTCTATTGCAAGCTATGTCATAATAGAATGCACAGCTATGAACCTGAATCTTACAACCTTAATGATAAAATGTATACATTCTTTTTAGAATATACCTTACGTAAAATTGCACTGAGTGCACGAATATGACAAGGGAAGTTATTGGAATAGTCTGGTTGATAACTGTCATGCCTGCTGTGGATTTCACATTTGAACACTTTGCTTTATATAGTGACAGAAGCACCAGCTGCAAGTTCTATGTATGCACCGGTAGTAGGGATGAAACCAACTTATTAAAGAATATTGTGGCTGATCAAGTTGTAGAGAGAGGTTTACAGGGTATAAACCCTAACCAGAGTATCCGATCTCACACACCATTTTGACAGCAATTTTTCTCTTTGACCCCTCTCCCTAAGCCTCTTAAAGAATCTCCACTTCCCCAGATGGCAAACATCTGTACCAAAACACATAACTCGATCTACACGGATGTTATAAGTGTATGTCTCAGACAATGGGGCTCTACCTCCGGATGCACATATGGCAGACTCCATCCCGACAAAAAGACAGGTCTGTTCCTTGGGTTTACAGGCTTATGCCAACGTACAGACAGCCAAGCTATCTCTCATGTTACACTGGCCGACAGGCTAAAGGTTCCTGCAGAACTGTTCCTCACATTACACGTATTTCAAATGCTCACACTTCAGGAAGAGTAGTTAGTCCTCCAGTTACAGGGACCCAACTAATTCAGGTGTCAGACAGAACAGCAGCACTTCAGTTTACAAAATTCCCTGTTACTTCCAACACTGCAGCTCTATCTGCCTGCTGACACTGATGGTCTTGTCTCTAACATTAGACAGCAGAATTAACCCTTTCACTACACAGCTTTTAAAGGATCAGGACTCAGAAAATGGTTATTCGTCTGGAAATACATCTCTTACTGACTCCAGCCTTAGGGATAAATGTGTTAGATTGCATAGTGTTTACAGGCTTGGGCCTGAGCCAGTATTGACTCTCCATGCGTCCAGATCTTACAGGATCTCAACATGGTGTGACATACGATGGTGTTCAATGGTGCTTCATGTGTGTTAGCAAGAGGATGCCCCTTTGTTTGTTCTCTACCTGTATGGATGACACTGTTTGCTGCTGTAGTAGCAGGAATGGGATCTAGCCGTTCCATGTCGCACCATGAGGTAGATGCTGATTTACTGCGACTGGGTAATGCTTTGTTATTGTTCTTCAGTCAAGGAGGCAGTTTCCTCTTTGTGGAAGAAGGACTTTGATGTTGGTTTGCTCCTTGAAAGCGAGCACCACATGCTGTGTGGCAGCAGTGAGGGCATGGGATCCAGCTGTAGCGTCTGTCCGGGGTTGTATTGAAGCAGACTCCGGATATAGTTTGTTTTGGTTTTTAGGGGCGGGAATGGGTTGTAATTTACACTGTTGCATAGGACTGGCTGATGCTTGACTGTGTTGCAGTAGGCCGTGACTGCTTTGCTGTCTGGCAGCAGAAGGGTTTGCCAATGTACTGTGTTTGAGCAGGCAGGAGATTCTGCATTGATGTCAGCAGGAGCAGTCTGTCCACCCCACTGCTGCCTTTACTACGCTGCTCTTATCAGCCATATCGCCCACATTGTCCTCTTCTATTACCGTTAATGAGAGCCCACCATAGTGAAGGGTCTTGGGGCTTGGAATGGGGTGATAGCCTCTGTGGGTGAATGGAAAGGAGTGATATTTCCTCATAGCCAGGGAAAAGAAGGCTGCACGCCTCTGCAACTAGAACGAAGGAGGTAGGCATTGCTTGCAGAATTGCATTGGTACTTTAGGGATCTCGACAGCCCCTGCATCTTCACCTTTTTCTCAGACTTCGGTTTCCTTATTTAAATAAATAAAATCTCTGTCCAACACATCTTCGGTCACTCCTACAAGACGTGCCAAAAAAGACAGTCGACACTGTTTTAGAACCTCACCCCCCCCCCCCCCCCTTGCCCCTACATATAGATAGAGGCTGCCAGCACGGTTTTATAACATACCCTTTCCCCCGCCCCCTCATCTCTCAGCAGGCAATAGCGTATGCTGCTGCACTAACCTCCAAACAAGATGCTTTCTTTTGCTACCTGCACGTCATTCCCTTCGCTTACATTAGTATGCGAAAACTTGCCATTGTAATTGAAATGTGTTCTTTTTAATGATAATATCTTGCCCGTCACAACTCACTCCGAATTCTACATCTTCTGTTGGATCTTGGAGTCGGAGGCAGTGTTTGTATTTGCAGAAGGTGGCAGCCAATAAAGAATCTTGAAATATCTTGGCCTCTGGACAAATCGAAACCAAAGACTTTTATCTCTTTAAATAAGGACATTCCAGGGGTGTCCTTATTTAAATACATCAATACAGTGGGATCGCTACAGAGCGTAAGATATTCGAGAAGAACCATTAGGCGCGAGAAAGTATTGCCCTCATAAAGGTCGAGGGCGTCCCCCATTCGTAATGTCCTGGGGCAGACGGGTCTGGTACGCGGACTCCTTTCTGCCCCTGGTCGCCTTGCTTTCCCTACGGCCCAGTGATGAGTCCCCGCTGTAATCGCACTAATCGCTGCCCTGCCGAACCCGAAGTCAAATGTAGGGATTCATTTCCTTGTAAGAAGAGGAATAGATTTTAAATAATTTACGTGGCATCTATCATGCATGGCTAATGACAATTACGGGTAACGCATTTAGTAAACGAGGGTTTGCTATTTACATGGCATAAAAAGTAGATTTTATTTTTTTCAGATGTACATTTCTGTCCCAGTTTGTAGAAATGTTCAGCATAATTGAGCCGTAATAGAGTAGACACACATTTCTGATTCACAACAGGAAGCTATAATAATTCACACTTCTTGATGCTTTTTTCCTTCATCTTTTTTAGACGCAGAAAGACATTCGGAAGCCATTGGAAGCGGCCTGAAGATCCAGAGTGCTAGGAAACCTTTATCCAGTATCATCCAGCATCTAGGTGGGTGCAGAGTTAATCCCTGGAATGCACGCGCCCTGATCAGCGCCTCTTGCCAGGGTGATTTCCGAGGTGCTATATATACACACATGGCTGCGCCTAATGACTCGCATATAAGACTCCACTATTCAGGCTGCATTCGAGCTTGACGATCCATGTCATTCGGCGCTGGGGGAGGAGGGGTGCAGAAGGCTTTCATTCAAATGATAGTTATTAAAATACATTTTGCAATCATTATAGAAAAAGGTATCATTATGTCAGGAACCAGAGACATGCAGTGTAAACAGAGCAGGGAGGAAGTCATCCAGCAAGTACACATTTTATGGTACTCAACATAATTCTTTTTGATATATTATAAAATCCCACAGGTTCCAGAGCAGGGATGCAAAGTGCGCCCCAAGGGCACGCATTTCAAGTGAGTCCCTGGCGTGATTGTTACAAAGACCCTCCGAATAATCGGATCCGCTCTTCGTAAGCTTTCATTAATTCTACGGTATCTAAAGGAATTTACCATGTGCCAAATATTATAAAAGTTGCACCAACGTCCCAGAGGGTGTCTTTTAATACCGCTGTAAATATAGCTCTGACTTTCTCAAGAGTTGCCATGGGGCTGGTCTTCACTCCTCTCTCCCCGCCCTTCTGAAAAGCTCCCCGGGTCTCACTGAAGTCTTGCTTGTTTTCTTTGAAGACGCGTTAACTCCCCCCTTGATGCACTTCTGTGCTTCCCAATTAAACGATGCAAATGGCCTCCCAGCCCCACCGGCCGTGGACATCATTAACACTTGAATTGCTTTCCACTAATTCTGAGTGTTGCTTTGTCTGTAAAGCGCATTGAAACAACGAGACCCCCGAAGCAAACCGAGGGAGCTGAGCTCTGAGTGCTTCCTGCGGTGTCACTGTCAGTACTTTGGTCGCGTTGGATGGGTTCTTAACGGGAGAATGTGTTGGATCAGTATTTCTTTTTTTAATATAATTGCTCTTGGGGTGTAGTAGGAAAGCTTCTCGGGGCTGGGGTGGCTGTAGAAGGGAATGTGGTGATTGGGGACATGTCTGAACTTGTCATTCTAGGTAGGCTCCTACATGTAAAACTATACAGCCTATACCCTACTCTGATTCTGTCCTGCCTTTCGTCACCCTGTTTTCCCCAGTGCTCAGTGATGTTTTCATTTTTAAATCTTTTATGGTAGGGGGCTGAGTGACATGATCAGGTCTCATTGTTTGTGCTTTCATCACAAGACAGATGATACTTAACTATGTTTCAAAGTGGGCGCTAGGTGGCGCACGAGTGGAATGGCCGCACTTTGGTGAGGCTCCCGCGGGCTGGCTTACTTATCCTTCATTAATCCTGCATCGTTCGCTTAAGCGACTAAAGAGCAAGGGATACGAGTGTGTCTTCCCCTGCTGAACCCGAGGGTGTGGGAGCGGTGTGCAGATGACCCCGTTTGGCAGGTGAGCGGAGGAGGAGACGAGGGGCACGGACGCGACCGTGCTGTCTGGTGGAGCACAGAAGCGGCAGGAGACTCTACGCTACGTGAGGCGGCAGGCCTAGAGCGCCAGGCCAGGCCCGAGGCGGTGACTGTTGCTGGAGGAGAGAGGAGACGGGGCCGCACAGCACTAGGGCTTGCCTTATCGTGGAGCGGGCGTCCTTGAATGCCCGACGCTGAAGTGCAGCTGTGGAAGCGCCATCGGGGGACGAGGGAACCGAGGAGCTGCTGCCCGCGACGGTGGTTGAGGTGCGGGGCGGCTGGCCGGGCAGCGGAAATCTAGCCCCCGGCGGCGGCCTACTGACGTGAGGTGAGCGGGGGGCGCCTTCGTCCACAAGAGGGCAGTGGAAAGGCCACTACGGCTCCGGAGGCCTGTTCGGAGCATAAGGGAGTGCTGCTCTGAATGTAGAAGCTGGGAAAGTGGTGGTGGACTGCCGGGGAGGGACGTTGCAGATCCTGTGACCCAGCGGGAAGGAAGATCACCGCTGTCGGTCCCACGGCCGGGCGCCCAGGCGTGACCATATTGTTGGCGCTGACGAGTTGGGGGCGGAGGGACCCCGTGGACCGCCACAAGCCAGGAGAGCGGGACTGCCGCTGAGGAGGCACCTGCGCTGCAGAGAGGGGTCGCAGCCCAATATATGCCCATCCGCTGAATGCGCCATGAGGACTCCTTCGGAGGAGCAGAGTGGTGAGATAGGGCTGATTGTGGAGAACTAAGGGGGGGGCCAGGTGCGCTCCCAGCACAGAAGTGCCAGAAGACCACAGCTGTACAGAACGACAGGAAAGCCCCCAGAGTGTCTTGCATGCATACTCTCCCTGACTACAGATTGGGCCACGATGGGGAAGACGGACGCCCGCCAGTCGCGGCTTATGTTTGACGCAAAAAAGCGGTGCGGCCGCCGGCCTCGGGGGAGGGCTGTGGAGAGGGGGCGGCACACGCGCTGCAGGAACCCGCGCCCACGGATAACATGAGTGCACTGATGCTCGAGATGAAGCGAGGGTTTGCGGACATTGGCGGGAAAATGGATGCTATGGCGACAAGGATGGATTCCATAGTGCGCACTCAAGGAGGCGGAACAGCGAATTTCCACTGTAGAGGACATCGCGGAGAACGCACAGAAGGCGACAACACAGCTTGACAAGCTGCTCAAAGTCATCGCAGCTAAAAATGAGGATTTAGAAGCGCTGTCGCAGAAATAATATCCGCGTTTTGGGAATCCCTAAAAGCACGAACACGGGGAGAATGGAGGAATATATCGAGAAGATGTTGACCAAGGTGGTGGGGGCAGACCGGCTCGCCCCCCACTTTATAGTGGAACGAGCCCACCGCTCCCTCGGGCCGCGGCCGCCGCCGGGAGGAGCACCCAGGCCTATGATAGCTCGTCTACTGAACTATAGGGACAGAGATGTAGCCCTGCGAGTTGCTAGAGAGCAAAGGGACTTAAACTATGAGGGAGTGCCCTTCACAATGTTCCCCGATTTTACAATGCAGGTGCAAGATGATCGCCGCAAATTCCTGGCAGTCAAGCAGAAGCTCAGACAGGCGGGAATAGATTACACTCTTCTGTATCTTCGCGTCTCCGCGTCACGCATCAGGGTAGACAGACTATCTGCACCACGCCGCAACAGGCGGAGGAATTCCTGAAAAAACTGAAGAAGCAACCTAAGACGGCGTCGCGTCAGACGGAAGATGGGTCCACTCCGACTCCCGACGAGGACTAGCACTGGCAGCAGGGCAGTAAAGGATGATGTCATAGACTTGCAGTGGCTTGGGAGACTTCACACGTGCCAACTGCGGGCAGGGCCTGCTTTGGAGGGGGCGGCGACCCGGGAAGGGTGGCGGTCCGCCACTGGGCAGGAGAAAAGCGGACGATGTTCCACAATGAAAAGACACAGTCGGCCGCCCTCGATGGCTGCCCGGACGCTTGAAGTTTCAACAGGCGAGCCGGACGGTATCGAGGTAGCCGTGAGTCACCTGGGGAGACACCCCATTGGGAAATACCCTTTTCTGTATAGTTTATAGTTTGTTGTATTGTTGGTGCCTTCTGTGGTTGAACTCGGGGTTCTCACGCAAGTGGGGACAGTACTGGGACTGCCACGGAGGGGCCTTTAGGGCAGTGGGGTAGGGGTGGGATGAGTAATTCTGGCATGATTGGGGTGCTTCAGTGGGAGGGGGAGGGTCCGGGGTTACTAAGAACTTCACAGGCAGGCGAGGGACGGTTCCGGGTAAAGGAGCTGGTTCCCAAGATTCTTCATAAATCCAGACACAAAGATATCGCATCGGTAGTCAGCAAGGCATGGAGGAATAATGGAGCTGCGGGGGGATGACAGCACACTGAGGGTACTAACCTGGAACATCAGAGGCCTAGGTGATGGGAGGAAGCGACGGCTGGTGCTAGCGTATTTGGACAGACAACAAATAGATGTAGTGATGTTACAAGAGACGCATCTAGCTCCCAGTGCAAGTAGCGGTTTTGCGAGTAGATGGGCGGGGCATCGCTACTTCGCCTCGTACTCCTCTTACGCACGTGGAGTGGCTATACTGTTTAAGAAACGGGTCAGATTTGAACAGGTAAGGGTATTGGAAGATGCCCAGGGCAGGTATATTATAGTGTGGGGGAGATTGGGTAAGGAGACTATTACTTTTGCAAACTGCTATGGGCCGAATGTGGATAGTCCAATTTTTTTCAACACTCTATGGAGTGAAATACTAACTATAGGCTCTCGTCGCATTATTTGGGGAGGGGACTTCAATGCGGTGCTCCAGCCTCACTTTGACAGATCACACGTCGCACCACATCACTATAACAAAGCGCAGGAGGCACTGCAGGGAATCCTTACAGAAGGGGGTCTCATAGATAGTTGGAGGCACCTACACCCAAATAGGAAGGAGGGCACGCACTTCACCTCATACAGGGGTACCTGGTCCAGGATTGACTACTGTTTGCTATCGAGGGAGCTGGGAACGGGCCTATCTAACGTGACACATTTGGCCAGAACTTTCTCTGATCATTGCCCGGTGAAAGTGACGTTGTCCATGCCGGGATATGGTGCCCCCCGGCCGAGGTGGAGACTGCAGCCCACGGCCCTCCTGGATCTAGTCTTTCAGGATGAGTTGGGGGAGGAAATTCAGGACTTTTTTAGGAGGAACAAGGGGTCTGTCGGTAGCGTGGAAGTGATATGGGAGGCTTTCAAAGTGACCATACGCGGATTTTGCCCCTCCAAGAGTTTCGGAGTGCTGCGAGACCTGCAGCACACATTACAACGGTTGGAGCGGGACCTGAAGGGTTTTGAGCGGAGAATGGAGAGGGGAGAGGTTGGGCAAATACAAAAGTATTTCCGGGCGAAGGTATCGGAATATGAGGAGGCGTCACAGCGGGAGGCGAAACATAGAGGTCGGCATTGGGTGGCTCGTAGATACGGTGAGGGAGAGAGGCCTGGCAAGGCACTGGCGGCGCTGACCAGAATCCCCCGTCATACCTCACACATCCTAGAAATACAAACCACAGAGGCCGCACCTGTGCGGGACTCGCTGGCGATACTAGAAGCATTTTATCAACACTATCAAACGTTGTACACTTCGCAGTGGCAGGGACCGCTGGACCTAGAGGGGTTTCTGGGAGAGGTGGCACTTGGATGGTTGGGTGACTCACAGAGGGAATTCCTGTGCCTACTGTTCGAGATAGACGAAATAAGAGAAGCAATCATGCAATTGCAAAATGGGAAGGCGCCGGGGTCGGATGGTTTGCCATCCGAATTCTACAAAAGTTATGTTAGCATAATGGCACCCGTGCTCAAGGAGGTTTATGAAGAATCATTGGAGGGGGGCGAATTGCCTTTCTCAATGCGGGAGGCAGTGGTCACCTCTCTGTTGAAGCCAGGGAAACCACCGGAGTCATGTGACTCATATAGACCACTGTCTCTATTGAATTGTGATATGAAAATTCTGGCGAAGGTACTGGCGAACCGCCTGGCCCTCCTCATGGACAAGCTGGTGCTCCCAGATCAGTCTGGGTTTGTGCCAGGGAGGGCGACGTCCCATAACCTCCGGACCCTGTTCTCCCTTATACAGACGGTGGCGCCGGAGCTTCCGCTGGCCGCGGTGTTTCTAGATGCCACCAAGGCGTTTGATTCCGTAGAATGGGACTACTTCTTTGGGGTATTACAAAGGATGGGTTTTCCCAGACTTTACCTCTCATGGCTCCAATTTTTGTATGCCCGTCCCGTCGCCAGAGTCTTATATAATGGGCACCTATCTCAGCCACTACAGATAACCAGAGGGATTCGGCGGGGATGTCCGCTATCCCCGCTTCTCTTTGCCATCGCGGTGGAGCCACTGGCCTCTCGATTGCGGCAGGTCCATCAAGATAAGGCATTCCGCTGCTGTCTCCAACAGATACTAATATCACTATATGCGGATGATATCACGCTGTACGTGAGGGACCCCCAGGTCAATATTAACCCCTTGCTTAGGGAGTTCATTAGCTTCGGAGTGCTGTCTGGGGTAGGCATTAATTGGAGTAAGTCACAGGTGTTCCCTCTCACTGATGCGGTGACCCCATTCCCTCTTGATTTCCCGCTGGAATGGTGCCATGACGATCTCAGATATCTGGGGATACAGATTGCTAGGGACAGAGAGGAAACTTTAAGGGGGAATTATGGCACGGCCATGGAGCGCCTGGGTACGAACGTGACACGCTGGATCACTTTACCTCTTTCGATGGCGGGCAGGGCATCCATTATAAAAATTATTGTGCTCCCGCAATTCCTTTATTTATTCCTCAATGTACCATATCATCCTGGACGGCATTTCTTCCAGTGTCTGCGCTCCGAACTAATCAGACTCTTATGGGGAGGTAAGCAACCGAGATTGAAGTGGTCCATACTGACCCGACCATATGAACAAGGGGGGTTTGGTATCCCAGACTTCGAGGTGTACTTTCAGTGCGCGCAAGCACACTACGCCTACTATTGGATAAATCCGCCTCGATATATGTCGCAGGTCGCGGCGGAAGATTGGCTAGCGGACCCAATTCCGCTAAATGGCTTCATTTATAGTGTGAAACGCCCTCGAGCAGAACAGGCTACCACTATCACTGGCACGGTAGACGCTTGGCGCCAGATAGCGAGGCGTCTGAACGTACCTTTCATATACTCCCATAGGTTGCCCCTTGCGTATCACCCTGATCTTTCGCTGCTGCAGGAGAGGGGATTCCAGGACCTCTGTCACCGTGTCTGTGTAACAAAATGGGGAATCCATGAGGGTCGATTGCGCACGCAGGAGCAGTTTATGCAAGAAACGGCGTGCTCCTCCCTGGACGTATTTCTATACACGCGATTGAGACAGGGAATGAGGGCGCTTCTTCCGGACTTCCCGCTGGAGCCGGAGTATCTGGAACCATTGCATCAGATGTTGGGTTCCAAGGATGGGAAGCACCTAGTATCCGGATTATATAGTAGAATGCATGCAGGCGGAGAGGGGATATCTGCCTCGGCCAGACAGCATTGGGAGGAGGACATAGGGCGGGACGTCACAGATGAACAGTGGAGATATTGCTGCCTCCAGACAGCACAGATATCGGCAAGCTGTAGGCTGCGAATAATACACTATAAATATTTACATCAATTATATTACACACCAGTGAAGAAACTCAAATTCAAGTTAGTGGGCAGTGATCGGTGCGAAAGATGTGGGCACCCGGGTGCGGGATTCCTACATTTGGCTTGGGAATGTGCACGCGTACAGGACTACTGGGGTCAGGTTTTCAGGGCACTAGAGAACATGATAACAATCAATATGGGCAGGGACCCGCTTGTCGCGCTCTTGGGATACACCAAACAGATACCCATTGCACACAGAAAATTCATATCAATATCCCTTTTATTGGCAAAACGGAGGGTAGCGTGCCGATGGGGGAGGGGCCACGCACCGAAATTTAAGAATGGTTAGCAGATTTATTATATTGCCAAGAACAGTCCACTACGTATGCGGAGCTGCTACCGCGCACCTCTCAACCTAAAGACATTTGGGGACCACTACAGACCTATCTCCTGGGCCAAAGCTCGGAAAGTACTTGCCCTTCACAGATGGAGGCATTGACGTGAGGGATACCTGTCCAAAAAGAAAAGTATGCTATCGGACTGTGCCGCGCCTGGGTTCGGGGCACTAATGTTGTTGGACATTTGGAACTCTTCATTGCTAGTACTATGAAGGCTCGTTATGCTTACTCAGACGTGATGCGATCTGTACAGTTACAAGATGGAATGTTAGACCTGCTGTGAGGTAGAATTATGTTGTTTTGTTTTACACAAAAAACTGAAAAATAAAGTAAAAAAAAAAAACTGTTTCAAAGTGTTCTCTGTCGTGCTTTACCTGCGGATTACACTTTTTGACTAATTACTTTTTTAAAAGTTTAATATTGCTTCTGTTTTCCTGACGAGCCTTACCCGTGGGTCCAGCAGTACTTACCAGCAGAAAAGCATTTCCCGCAGATCTACTTCTCCTGTCTTAAAGGCCGAACACAATTCTAGCATGTCGTCTTTCAGTGTTTCTGCAACTCTTTGGGCATAAGGTCTTGCCTCTTCTGGGGTTTTGTTATCTATGTTTTCTTCTTCCTAGCTTACCTTAAAGGAAGTGATCTATCTATCTATCTATCTATCTATCTATCTATCTATCTATCTATCTATCTATCTATCTATCTATCTATCTATCTATCTATCTATCTATCTATCTCCATCCAGTCCAAGATGAGGATGACACCATGTTGTAAATCTTCAAATATTTTCAGCATTGACCAATTATCCATACTCTTTTAAATTGCCTAAAGTTGTATCAGTAGCGTAATCATCACTAGCATGACCCCATAATGTGCTTCTGATGTACATCTCATCATATAAACCCTGAGGAAGAGGGTGTTTCCCATTAAACGTGTTGGCTGTGCTTTTGGATTTAATTTATATAAAGAGATTGATGAAACAGATAAAACTATGGATTGTTGTGAACACATGACAAAAGAGGAGAGACAATAAGTTAAGGAATGAACTAAGACCAAACTTGAAAGTGTACCTCCTTCTGATGAAATTGAACTATTACTAAACCAGTGGTCACTGGTTTGGAGGTGAAGGCTCCGGGCTATAGATCTCTGAATCCCAACTCTTTATTTCTATGAACTTCGACTTGTTGGAAGGGCACATTAATAGTGTTTGGGATATCTGGCACTATTACCTTAATGCACTCTTTCTTGGTTGTCACTGGGTATGGCTCACTACAAAGACTTCAGTCTTTGATTTTTTTTCCCATGTCTTGTGTGTAAGTAAGGACATAATGTTTGTCATTGTCTCCACTTTTTCCTGTCTAGTACGAATGGCTTTAGGACTGTTTGCGATATTGCACTACTAAAACAGTGCCATAGAATATGTGCTTTCCCACTGAGATGTGCTGTGCTTTTGTTTTGCTTAACTTGCTTAATTACACTTTAGTTAGGCCATGGTAGATAGTGAAGAAACTACGCAGTTGTGTGGAAGTTAAATGGCATATGGGGCTACAGTGTTTATCAACACTACCTACACATATGACAGCACCATTGTGCTTTGGATAGGCCTGAATTTAAAAATACTGCAATCCATATATTAGCTAAGGGCCTTATTATAACTTTGGTGGTGCATGAGCGGGCCACCAGGCCAATACCCCGCCAAAGCCACAACTAGACCACGCACCGGATTCTGACTGGAAACCAGGCTGGGCAGTCTTGCAGCGGCTGGCCCACATTGATGTCTGTTTAAAGGCTCATAGGAGAGCCGTAACAGGCATCCCAATGGAAACTCCTTTGCAGGTTCCTGCAGGGCATGGACTACAAAGTCCATGCCCTGCAGAAACCAAGGGTGCATGCAGACAGGGGTTCACACCATGTGCCCGCCTGCATGTATCCCCTTGTGCAGAGGCAACAGGAGGCCCTGTACGGCCTCCTTTGTTTACTCTCTGCCACACTTCATGGCAGGCTCACCACCATGAAAACCTTGGTAGGGAGGAAACTTGTAATATGTTTGGCGGGGCCGCAGTGGTCCAGCAAAGCATATTGCGACCTCATGACCGCCGCAACACCGCCAGGGATTTCTGATCCTTGGATGTTGTGGTGGTGTCAATGCGGTCCGACTGCCAAAGTCGTAATGGGGCGGTCGGACCGCCGATGCAGTAGTGCCCGCATAACCACTGTGGCTACAGTGGTCCGATATACCACCATAGTCATAACAAGGCCCTAAGTCACCCTTGAAAGTGTGCAGTGAAAGCCCTCATGTCTTGGAGAGCAGTAGATATCAGACAGAGAATGCCCCACAGTGATCAGTCACAAAAATCTGTTTGTCACTGTGTAGATCAAGCTGCATTTTACATGAACAGGACTAGATAATAATAAAAATAACCTTACCCAATCTTGGCTCAGGAAAACACTAGAATCATTAATAAAAGTTATTTTCCAGTAATTAAAAATAAATAAATTATAAAAGTCGATTTTTGATAACTTAAGTAGAAAAGTGACTTTAGAAACATTTACTTTGTACTGTCTCAGAATAAAGTGGCATGAGGCAGGAACACTTGCCAATGCAATGGGTGCTTTCACAGCTTTTTCTTTGATATGGAGCCCCCAAATTGGGCTGTCAAGAACTGCAACCCTTGAGCTCAAATGCCACTGCAGAGTTTGTCTGCTCTCCCAGTTAGAGGGAAAACCAGTTCTAGTACTGGTGGAGGGGAGGACAGCTCATCTCCACAGGGCAGAGGCTAAGGGACAAGGCTCCTGAAGCTAGAAGAAGACTAATATCATCTTGATTAAGGGATTCCGGGTGGTTTGGCAGTACACTGAAAAAAGACGTTGTGAGAAAGCAAATTATTGATTTGAGCGAATGATAGTCCACCACAAGTAATATGGTCACTAGTTTTTTAGGTACAGCTAAAGGTCTCAGTATTTTAAGCCTGAGCTCAACCCTTAGTAGCCATGGCGCAGAGCAAACACGCTTATCCTAAGAAAATGTGTAAAACATTTACATGTACCTAAACAGTTAGAAAGTGAAAATATAACACAATAAAAATACCACTCCAGTATATAAAAATTGAGAATAATCTGGTAAAATGGTTCCTCAACAACAAACATCTCATGAGGGGAACCAGATATGAGATTTTTAAAATGTTTTAAATAAAAATAATGCCCACAAACACTAAGAGCCAATGTGGGTCAACTGGTCATGGTAGACTGGGATCTAGATGCAAATTCAGGCAGAGCACAGATTGAATATGCCACCCAGGTTTGACCCAGTCAGAGGTTTTACTTGGGACTTAGTATTTTTTCTGGAAGTCAGAGTGCTTCAGTGGGGCAAGTCAAAAGCCTTTATCCATGGAGGTCTCCATGATAATGAATAGGTGTAGGATAAGGTGATGGTGAAGCTGTTGGTTTTGGCAGGGAAAGCTATTTGCATGGAAATGTACATGTAGCTTCTAAGGAAGTCCTTTCAGCAGTCGGATACCTCGGGTGCATTTGGCCGTTCAAGAATTTATATTCGGAACTTAGTGTCTCTTTTGGAGCTCGGATTCTTCCAGTGAGGCATGGTTGCGGGTTGTACCTAAAGAGACCTCAACCAGGCAGGATACCTTCTAGTATCCCATTGAATTGGATCTGCTGTTTAAGAGGAGATCTGTGTGGGGGGGGGGGAGGGGGTGCTGTTTCCTCAGCCCAGCGGTAACAAGCCTTGCGTGAATCGCTTTGGCAGGTTTGTCTCTGTCCTCCGGAGGTCTTAAAGTCCAAAATATTTTTAAGTCTTAGGTTTTCAGGGATGACGTTTGTTAGGAGAAGTCAAGCTAGACACAGCCCAGAGTCCCAGGACCTCTTGGGGTCAAGACTCACTCCAACAGAGGCCACCAGCAGAATCCTGATCAGGACCACTTGGTACTGGTCAGCTGGGCTCTTTGGCAACAGGCCTCTTGCAGCTTGTTGTGGCCCCGTAGCTTACACAGCAGGTCAGTCAACTATCCCTTAGAGTCCACTTCTTTGTCCTGGATGGGAGCAGGTTCAGCCCTTCAGGCCTCCTCCTCAGATCGCAAAAAGCAGGTGCAGTCCTCCTTCTGCTCTTCCACCTGTCCAGTAATGTTCTGATGAAGGTGCCTTAGGGTGGAATATTTATGCATGGCTCTAGCCTGAGACTGGGGTTGACTCCCGGCCTCTCCCTAACCAATAGGGTCAAATTTCCCCGGGTAACCCTACACACATTTGGCATTGGTTCAGTTGTGCCCTAGCGCAAGCTATCCCAGTGTCCCTCACTCACTAAATTCAAGATCAAGAATCCCTCTTCCCTTGTGCAGAACCTGAGTTCCCACCCAGAAGTGTGGCCAGGATCATAAGCAGCCTCTTCAGCCTAGATCACTCCAAACAAGGTCTGGGGCAGGTTTCCCCACACTGGGTTTGGTACCTGTCTAACGAGGTGGACAAAAAAAAGGACCTGTGGAGTTGTAACATTACATGTGCTTGTGACACAGTAGGCCCTTTTAAGGTAAATTAAGTTTGTGGGCACTCGCCTACTGGTCTTTCTGCCAGAGGAAAATGCACCTCCCCCAGCCAGGCATTGTGTCTGCCCTGGAAGTAGTTTTCACACCTCATCAGAGTCATTTTCCACCAGCTGAATGACAGTTGGAGGTTAATTCACATTAGCCTCCAAGAGCTTTAGCATAGAAAAGGTAACTTCTAAAAGTCCCTTTTTAAAAAATATTTATTAAAAATCAGATTGCACCATGGAGTTGGGTTTTAATAAATATTAAGAATAATGTGGAATATTGCTTCCCAGTTTTTATCTATGGGCCAACCATCCTTCCTACAGCGGAAATAGGTTTTTGAGGCTAGTTACTGTAAGGATTTAAATTTCTACATGTCCTACTTTTAAAAACTATGCACCCTGTCTTGTGCGCTGCAAGCCCTACATAGGGATGACATTCATATTTAACAGGGAAATTTTCTCCTATCAAAAGTGTTTATTTTGACAGGTCGGGTTGCAGCTTTAAAACTGCAGCAGCCAGGTAACAGTGGTATGCCTTGAGGTATGTTTGTCTTGTCACACTAGTGGGTGGCAGAGTAGTGCTGTAGTCCATATATGACAGTTAACTTTTCCTTTTCTATATGGTGTATTTTGAGACACCATATAAAACAGTCTTATAAAAAAGTTAAATATTCGATTTAGGGTTTAGCCTATTTTGACATGTTGTAGCGGATAGAGCACATCAGTGTAGTGGTATGTTGCCTTGTGGAACCCTGTCCAATTATAGCTTCTAGCCTTGGCATCCTGGAGGATTTCAATAACCCAAAAAGTCTGAAGGTAATTCCTTGGACCAGCGCGAGGCAACAAATTTGTCCCAGTGGCAAAGTGAATTAAGTGGCCATGGAATCCTGCTTTGTTCCACTTGTTGCTTTTTGTACCAACACTGAAGGCTTCTGCAGCAGCTCAATCATGATGTATATGACTTCAGAGGACATTTCCTAGCCTCACCTTCTTGCTTTACCCCACAGTAGAACTTGGAGTTCCAGAAAATAAATGAAGTCCTAATGTAAAGACTTTGACTGATGTGATCCGTTTGGTCTACCCTTTGCGGTTTACTTAAACTCCTGCTAGGTTTTGGTAAGCCACAAATTGTGATGAGCACTTTGAGGCTTATTATGAGTACGGCGGGCCTGAGGACTGCTGCACTCAAGGTGGCGGTCTGATCACCGCCACACTTTGGGCCCGCCTGCACTATTATGAGTGTGGAAGTCGGACCGCCATAGGACATTTTCGACCGCCAGGGATCCAGGATCCCACGGTGTTCGTGCAGTGGTCAAGAGCAACAAAATGCTGGCAGTGCCCTGCGGCACCGCAGAGCATATTCTGAGTTGATTTTCTACACCCTCCTTCATGGTGGTGGGGGTGGGGGATAGGCAACCTGCTGCTCCTGGGGCTGCATTCAGAGGAGGTCATGTTGTGCCATCCTGGTATTGCACCCCCAGTTCCTGCAGGGTTTGGCATGCATGCCCTACTGTGCTGGAATGTGCAGTCCACACTCTCACGGCAGCGGTCTTTAGGTTAGACTCTTTTATGAGCCTGTCCGACCGCCCGCCCAACAAGGATTACACTCGCAATCTGGCAGGTGGGCGCACCACAGCTTTGGCAGTCCTCCGGCACATGGCGCGGTGCTGCCACCACCGGAGGGCTGCCAAACTCGTAATGAGGCCATTTATGTTTTTTGGGCGCTTTTTGCTCTAAATCTATTAAAACTAATATCTCCAGTGCCTCTTATCTAACATGCTCTGTTTTTGTTGTCTTTTTGCACATTCATTTTTTTTCTTGACTTTACTTGACTGTAAAATTGCACTGTCCTGCTTGAACTTAAAAGGCATTTCTCTGGAGGACTGCCTGCTGCTTTTGCCATTACTACCAGGTTTTGGGCAATGTTTCTTGTATAAGTGTGTTGTGACCTAACTAGACTGGGTTTAATAGATTGGTTGGGCCACCCTTCTCAAGTTAATAACCCATTTTCCAAAACCTTGCAAACATGTACAAGACTTTGTGTTGAGAATGTTGATTAGAGTGCTAGAATCTTGGAACATACAATTTGGGATGTAGGTTGATCACTGAATTATATCAGATGTTAACCTAACAATATTGAATCTAGTCTTCAATAAGGTAAGTACATTTTGCAACATTGAGCCAAAGATAGAGTAATATTCCTCATTGCCATCAGTTCTTTCAAGACTATGAATAGCAGTGAATTTTCAGATTTCTTTGCACTGGAGCAAGGTGTGCAGCAAGGCTGTGTCCTCACACCCATTGTGTTCCTTCTTAAATTAATAAGTTAAATGCATATTTGCAAATCTTTGGTAAGGATATGCCTATGATTAAATCCGTCACAGCCCCGGCTTTACTCTATGTAGACGATGCTGTCTTGCTTTCATACACTCCAAATGGCCTCAGAGCCACATTAGCAAGCTTTGTGCAATTTATGGACAGCTTATACCTTGAGACAAACATTTCTTCTTGCATGTGGAACTCAGCACGTCACATGTAGTCGATCAAATCTAGGTTTCCCTTTGTTGCTCTGGATCTCCATTTGGGTCAATAAACATACAGGTTTTAATTGGGCCATTATTCGAGACAGGTCTGTGACTAAGGTTATACGATTCAATGGCTTGAGTATATCAAGACGTCTACTAAAGCTATTGAAGACATGATTTGTTCATATCTCCTTCTTTTGCTAACAAAGGCAGATGTTATTTGGGCAAAGGCAGATGTTATTTGGGCAAAGAAACTATTTGGCATTTTGAGAGACATCAAGGGAAAAGGAGTTAATGGGGAAACCAATGTTGAGGGACTATGGTATAGTCCAAACCTCATTTAATCTTGAGCCGTACCTGGCCTGAACAAAGAGTCCTCAGCAAAGATCTCTTCTATTAAAATTTCTGCTGGGGACCATAAGATCTCATCTCCGTTTTCCACAATATGATGCAGCGTGTGTGCTAATTTGTCCCATTTACAAAACTTCTGTGCAATTTTTAGAGCATTTTTTCTTTTTTGTAAATACTATGAATCCCAACCAGTACTTAAACATTATGGATTGAAACAGTGCAAACCCGCCTTGTATTTTTTGCATACGCTCCCAAATCAAATTGTCTGTTTCTATGTAGGATGCATCTTGAAATCAGCCTTATGCAAATTAAATTTGATGAGCATTTGAAAATACCAGTCCACCTGTTTTTATAAAGGATGTTTTTTAATTCAGTTTTATGTTAGCCAAATTTGAAGAAAACATAAATGTATCTTCTTATTGATTTTAGCTGGATTCTTGTACTGTATTCTTTTATTGTTGTTGGTCAAATACCTATGAAATTGAGGTGTATACGATTGTTTTTCAAATAATCAAATAAAGTTTAAAGGAAGAACAGCTCTTTTGCTCGTGAAGGTCCCAGCATGGCCAGGTAAAACTGACAAGAAAGTACCTGGGGACATGTCTACAGCATGATAATAAATCTAACAGAAACGTTTGTTATCATTGCCGCAAACACTATAAAATGTATTTTGATTCAGTGCTAAAATGTCCTTGATTGACAGAAATTCCATCAGAATTATCCACGAGTGGTGCTGCCTAAACAGCTGTCAAGGCAACTTGTCAGTGCAAATACCTCGATCAAAATGTGCACTGGAAATAGCCTTGGGGGTTGGCAGCACCAGAACACTCACCTGTGCTAATGAATGTGAAGTTGCTGTGCTGTTGCCCTGAACACGGATATCTCACAGGACACCATGGCCAGAATCTGAAGTTCTCAAAAGGAGAGTTTAATACTCCAATGGAAGAGATACTATGAAAACAATTCCCCCTGTTTTGAAATCTGGTAAGTTCTCTTTTACCTCTGGGACTAAAACAAGGCTGTGTTTCTTGGAGAAAAGAGAATATTCTGTGAAACCTACTAAATGATTGCCAAGGGGAGGAACCTTCTAATTACAGCCACATCACCATCTCCCATTGGCACCTTTGGAAAATAATTATATAATTTGTAATAATGCACGGTTTAGATCATAGCAGGACATAACTTCTACTGGGAAACGCAAACATGCCTCCAGGGTACGTTATTATTTTTGAAAATGCCACTTAAAAAAGTTGGCAGTGTTCTGCCTAAATCAAACGTGCATTTTTATCAGTGTCCAGGGTCCCATGACTGTTAATGGCTCTCTTGTGGTATGATGTGTATTCCTACCAGGTAGTGGACAAAAGGGCCTTGAATGTGGGGAAGGGTGTTCCTCTCCTGAGCAGGATGACCTGGGGGCTAGCTGGCTCTCCTGAGTAGATGGCTGTGGGGGGAGGAGCCTTTCTTTCACTAGCCAGACTGGAGCCAAACTCAGGGGAAAGCAAAGAACTTACCAGAATCCATTTTTTGGTTAGGCAATGGGGTGATTCCTACCGACAGGCTGGCACTGGGTATAAAAGTGGCACCCTCATAACCTGCAATTAGAACACTCCTGGACCTGAGAAGATTAAGACGAAGCGACTGCCCTGCTGTCTGAAGAAGGAAGATTGGACTTGCATGCCATGAAACCCAGGACCTCAGAGGTGACTCCAAGGGTCAGTTGTATGACCTCCTGTTTGAGCTACAGGGACATATTAAGCTTACAGAGACCTTCCCAACTGACCAGAACCAATTGGAACTGACCTTGTCCTTTCTGCTGGCCTCTGTGGGAGTGAGTCTTTATCCCCAAGTGCTGCCCCCAAGGTCCTTGACTCTTGGCTAGAGTCAGAGTGTACTTCTCCCTGCCTAATGGAAAGTTCCATCAAACGCCGGGCCTTGCATTGCAGCACCTCACAGCACCTCATTGGTGGCTTAACTGGATCTGATACATCGCGATGCAGAGCCACGCATCTAACCCCCACGCAGCACCTGATAGCCAGCAGGACTGGCCCGATGCAGTGCGAAATAGAGCCTCACATCGCAGCACTGCACAGCCCCATATCAAGGATAAACGTTACAACTCTCAGCAGGTTGCAACAGGTCCCATATCTGCCCAGACCTTCATTGTGTTTGGTCTGAACTTTTGACATTTTCCCAGTTCTGCATGACCAGATACATGCGGTTGATGCTTCATGCCTTTTTGGTGCTCTTTTCACCTAAACTTTAAAGACTCATAACTTCGGTTCCACTGATTTGATTTTTGTCATTTTCTTTTAATTTTCTTTATTAAAATATTCTTTATTTTTCTAAATTGGTTTGGGATCATCACTGTTTTACGTTTTCACTTTCATTACTGTTTGAATGCTGTGTAAATAGTTTACACATTGCTGCTAAGTTGACCCTGACTGCTTGTGTGCCAAGCTACCAGAGGGCTCATCACAGATATATTTAATGACTTTTGTGGTTCACCCTGACAAGGATTGTGTTTATTACTTGAGTGGGGCCCCTCTCAACTGATAACCCAATTTCTTACAGTTAACCATATTTAAAAAAAATTGTTACTGTGCTTGTAACTTCTTTATTTTCTAAATTCAGAAAGAGGCCACATAGAGTGGCACCAGAGCAGTTAGGAGCCAAGCACTCAGGTCTGCTGCCCTTTGAAGAGGGGATGGGTGCCCGTGCCTGCCGGCTCCCTGGGCCAGGAATACATGACATATTATATGTTGAGACTTGTTGCCCTCTGGCATCTGAAGCTTCAAAGAAAAGAGTGCTTCTGGGAAAATCCAATGATGGAAATGTACTCCTGTGATATTAACGGTCGTCTGAGGCATTATTCTACAGGAGTCTAAAAACTGCACAGATTGTATGGCAAATAGTATGACAGGGGAGCAGATCTGATTGGATTGTTCTGATTATGATATTTATACCGCCTCTTCAGGCTGAACCCCATTTAGGAAATCTCCTTTCCATTATCATGACTTTGTCAAGGGCGTCTTGAAACGTTTGCAGAAGCACAGATGGCCTGAGGGGTGCATTATTGAATCTTAAGGAACTTTCTCTACCAATGGAGATCTGTTTCACCTCAATATATAACCTGATAGGAAAGAGAATAAAATATCCCATCACTGGAAACAGGGAAATATGACTTCAAAAGTCACATAAAAGAATGAAACAGCTGATGTATGTAACCACATTAATTTACATGTCAGGAAAAATAATACAATATTCCACCTCATAACATAACCTGAAAGATATAATTATGTCTTTAATGGTGCCTGCTTCAGAAAAAAATACATATGCAGCTAACATGAACTTAATTGTTATAACCCAACCCAAGACTATAATTCATTGTCAAAATATTGTTTCCATATGTCAGAGAAGCTGCAGCATTGATGTCATCTTTCAACATGGTACAATATGCCGCGTGAGATGCTTGTATCTGTCAGGGAAATGATCCTGCTGCGCACACACATAGGCTGCATGTATGCAATTAGCGGTGTGCCGCTCACAACGACAAGTGTTTAGTGTGTCCTTTGTTATTATTTAACTCCCGTCACTCTCAGTCTCATGACATGACAGTGGGCAAACCAGTCCCATTGTAAGGAACCTGCACTGAGAGTGGAGGGAAAAGGCGGAAGTCCAGTGTCCAAAACAAGCCCTTGCAATGGTAGGTCTGGCTTATGAATGCACTGTCAATCTAGACCTAAAATCCATGGGCTTTAATTACTGCCCTCCCATCTGCTGCTGCCGTCGAAAAACTCCACAAATTAGCCAACTATGTAAGACACTTTAATAACATTGCAATGGCAAGTGTGTGTATCCCTGTGATTTCAAACTCAGGCAGCTGGATAAATAAACACAAGGATCACAGCTGTGTGAAGAGCAAGCACTTTTTGTGTGGAAGCACACCACTTTTGTCCCCTCAAAACATGCACTCTTGGCTCCCAAAATGTGAGCAGACCCAAAGCCTCACTCCTCACGATACTCACATCATTGTCTGGCGACTGCTGCACTGTCGTGCCAGACCATAACAACTGGGGGGACACCAGCGACGGATGGGATTTCTCAGACAAGGCTAACTGGCCTATTGACACTTTGCATAAACACTTATGACTGTGCCCAAGCATACGTTCTTTGTATGGGAGCTTAAGATGCCTGTGCATAGACCCTCAAGACTGTACCTGACACGCTTAAAGTGTCCCCGGGTCTTTGAAATGGTTATTATGTATTTGGAAACGAGACTTGGCACAGGAGCTTTTATCTTTGTATTTCAGGCTTTGTACTGGTCATTTGTGCCTGTGCTTAGCACATGACATTAGAGTTGGCCATTGCTAAATGTGTTCTTTATTTATGGCCGCCTGTGTGACTTTGACCTCTGGCATATCATGACAGCATCACCCGAGTAAATATTTAGGTTATACCTAAAGTACAACGTATCTGTTTTAGTACCTGTTTTTTTATATTCCATATATTGCGTGCTTTTTAACTTGAGTGATGGCATTTTCTGTGGTAGTAGCTATGCCAAAGGTTAAGCGCCGCCAATAAATGGGATGTTAAAGACAATGTGATGTTACTTCCTGTGATGTAATCTGGTTCAAAGGGCCATTTAGTGATGACAATTCCACCAATAGTATCTCTAACAAATGTTAAATGTCATCACTTCGTTTGCCGCCCTACACCATGTGATATTCGTCTCTTGATGCCATCCAAGCCAAAGGGTGCATTTTTCACTCCTGCTACCCTGGGCAGTTTGATGAATTGAAGTATCTGTTCCTAGTCAGCAAAAGCATTTATGATGAAAGACACCTGATTTGAAAAATGCCAGCTAAAAATATACCCTGCATTGAGAAAATGTAAAAATGTGAAGTATTTTAACATCTTTTGGCTTGTTTTGCATATGTTCACCAGAAATTCACCCTGGGATGAGGTCTAACGTGATCAGGCCAACGCTGAGCCTGCAGAGCCCCTCTTCAAAGCGGCTGCTTTCGGGTCCTAACCACACCTCCGTAACTATTCTGGGAAAGCGAAACTATAGCCACCATAATGGACTTGATGGTAAGTTCAGATGAAACTGCATTCATTGTTTCAAAATATAAAACTTGTTTCATGGGCATGTTCTACATTTCATGGACTTCATTTAGGGGTGGCCAGGGGTGGCAGCTGCTTCCCATAACTTGCCCTTTGCTACCCCTAGCACTGCCTTTGCGACCCCTGGCCTCAGAGGTGGCAAATTCAGTGGCAGGAACACGGGTGCAGCTGGGGCTCCACTCTTTATCTTTTGTCAGTTTTGAATACACTAAAAGTGAATAAATAAAATCTATTCATTAATAGTGTAATAACATTGGAGTACAATGAGCTTGAATGTGCCTTCCATGGCTCCTGAGGTAGGTTAAATAATCTTTTAAATGTATGAAGTGTGCGTGCTTGCCAGGTGAGAGTGTGTTTATGTGTGAGAGAGTGTATATGTGTGAATTTGTGTGTATGTGCGTGAATGAAAGTGGAGGTCAAAGGGCGTGTGATGTCACTTCCGCTACCCCTGGCATTTCGGTGAATTGACTATCCATGCTACATTTCCCCTTAAACGGATATTACATATTTCTCCATTCTTCTCGAAAGTGCGGGCAGGTGCAGCCTGCTATGTTTGTTTTCTCTGCGTTCGTTAAACACTACCTCTCCAGGCCGTCAGCGTGTCTGTTGATGACGGGGCACTGACACCTTTCTTTTCACAGCTTTTCCCGTGAATGTACACTGAAATAATGACTGTGAAGTGCGCGCGCTCCTCTGCTTCTTTCATGGTAAACGTCAAATCAGTAATGTTTTTCAGTCCCCTGGAGACCATTGTTTTCAATAAGTGCAGCTGCGTCTGTTCTAATCCTAGTTATTTGTGTGACATGAGGCAGGAAAGGGATTGCTCCCAGCCCTGCAGTCAAACAAAGGCTTTGTAGTTAACAGAACATTATGCAGTGGCCAGGTAGATACATTTGTGTTGTTAGCTGTTACATTTGCACTCTTTATTACTTGCTCTTCAAATTACAAACCTGCATTGTAGTGCTGTATAATACTACAATATTAAATAAATGTTGGTGCCAGCCTGCTTTACATTCTCAGCTTGTTGGAAAGATTGCTGCTGTGTTGAGCGTCAGGGTGCTGGTTATTAGATACAGGATACAGCACCTCCTGCTGTGCATATAAGGATATTGCAAGGCGCTGAGGCGCTCCGTGACAGTACAGAGGTGCAAAGCCGAAATCCGAGTTCCTTTATAAGGTCATGGAATTCTTTGGTGACTTGCAATATCATTTTAATGTATGGCAGATGGTATCTTATTCCTTGTAATACATGGTCATATCATCACCCTTACTACAAAATACTTAAATACTTCGTGTCTTGCTCTTTCGTGTCCATTGAGAGATAACGAATGAAAGTAAAATCTGTACAGCCAAATTAAACACACCAAAAAGTGGTTAGTACGTTTTTGTAAAAAGAACAAGGAAAAGCCAGTTGCTGTTTTCCTTGGTTAAACTGCAGCTGTATGCATGCTTAGTGACCTGCCTGTCACCCTGCCTGTTCACTTTGGCAGCAGGCATTGTGACATTAGTACCCAAATGTAATACCTTACTGCATTTGAGCAGCTAGGTCATTTCTTTACTATAGGTAACTGGACACAGCGCTACTCAACTTTCATAACGAAATTAGAGACAGGCTTTTTATACAGAGATTTCAGAAATAAACAAAAAGTATGTACATGAAGTATGTGCGTCCATGTATAACTCCTGGCATCATAGCCACTTCAAGTACCCTTTTTCCAGAGAGCATATACCTTGCAATTTTGATTTGTATGTCTTTGTCTGAGAAGCATTTCTATCTTTTAAGTCTTTCTTGAAAGTATAGTTGTCTGCATAACCTGCTGTACATGGTCTTTAAAATAAACTTAGTGTGGCATTGGCTCATCACGGTGGAATATTTCTTTCTCACTTCATACTACTGACTGGTATAACAGTCTCCATTTACTGGAGTGTTTTCATTATAATACATGAGGGAGTACTTTACATGTCAAATATACACTGATCATGACACTTTAAACTATTTATCTCATAAATGTATTTTGTTTAGAAAGCAATCGTTTTTGTTTCATATTTTCACTGCAGGCAGTTGCCTGTGTTATGGATGGGCCACCAGCAGAGTAATAAACATTAAAAATTGCATATTTTCAGTTCTCTTTCAACTCAACTCCACCTCCTGAGTTTAGGATATCATGTGTTCGATGCAAAAGCTTGTCAACATGTGAGTGGGTTTGATAAAAGGTGAGAAGAGTGGTCTACTCAGCCCATCAAAAGGTGTAGTAAGTTCATAAGCCGCTTTAGCTAAGCAATATCCTTTACCATAAAACTATAATAAATACAATAGTTACAAATGTCAATGCAGTTATGGCCTTTCTCTCAGTGGTAGTTTCTTTATGCTGAGGAATGGGAAACTTCCTTCAGTATCTAGTTTGTCAGGCAGTGGCAGAGATAACACACAAGGCTGAAATGTGTCCTCCAAAGGAAATAACCAAACAGGAGGAAAATGCTCAAAAGGCTTAAAGAAAACCTCCAGCGGAGGGCTACAGCTAGTGAATGCCTCATGTATGTTGTAATATCGTGAGATGGGGCAGTCTTGCACAATAATCAAAGAAACCCTGAGTCCAAAGATAGCTGCCCAGCTCAGGTGCGAGAATTACCAAACCAGTGACCTGTAATTGGTAGGGCGTAGCTCTGCAGAGTCCGCACTTCCTGGGTTCAAACTTTTTGAGGCCACGTTACTCATAGGATTCAAATTCGGCCATTTTCCCCATTGAAAATTTACAGATCCAAATTCAGATCTGATGTATATTATCCTTGGGATGCCGTTCACTAGTATAGAGACATCAGATGAGTGACATTGACTGCTTGAATAAATATATTTCTATCAATAAATGCTTTGAAAAAGGTTCATTTGCGATTGGACAGCTGACCTTTGCATATGCAGTTACCTTATACTGGGGTAGTCTCAGAACAGGTCTGTAATAGCAAAGGCTGGACTTAAAGAAAGAAAACACACATTGTTGTGAGAGGACTGTCTCCTTGTGGAGTGAACAAGTGTCTACCCCTCTCGTAAGTAACCTGAAATCATGTGAAACTGGTACTCTGACTTTTTGTTGGAGCAGCTGACATGCAAATCTAGAATGAGTGCTGAAGACCTTGTCTGGTCTATGTTGATTCCAAGGTCCGGAACCTATTGTGTGACCTGGAGGCTCACACCAATCATTCTCTCTTTAGTTACATCGGATTACTGTCCATGTCCTGGATTGTTGGCCTAAAGCAGTAGTGGAAGCATACTTCTATTTCAGTGGATTGTTAATACACAGCAGAACAATTATGTTTAGGAGTGTGGCCTTCTGCTCCACTCATGTAAAGGTCTGGCTACATGTGACATCCAGACTCTTGTGCTGATATCCTGTGCGTATCAAATGCATGCATGTAAGGTGTGGATGGTAGCAAGATTCTGTGATTTAGTGGGAGTCTCTTTGCTTGGACCCATGGGATTAATCTTGAAAAGCCTAAGGGTTTACATGGCACAACATGGTGGGTGGAATTGAACTTCTCCAGGCAGCGGAAATGTATTGCCTACATTCCTGGGGCAGAAGGAAGGATATCCAAACACTGAAGTGTGGGTGGATGGAGACAGGGCTATCCATGGAAATTCATTGTGAATCTTTTATTGGGTGATAACTGACCACTTATCCTGGGCACTGCCATTTGGTGGATCATACGGGAGAGAGGGTCAGTCATCAGAGTCTGTTTTTAAGGTTGTGGACGTATCTAAGGAGGGTCTGCTCTTTCATGATTCCTACTTCAGGAAAGCTGATACCAGCCAGATGCAAAGATTTCACACTTAATTGCACCCATGGTTGGAGCAGTATCTTCAGTACCTGTTAAGAGAATCATCACCTTGCACAAAGGCTGCGTCTGCACTGCACTGCAGTCAGAAAATGACATTTGAAAGGGAACCACCACAATATGGTTCCAATATGTTAGACAGTGGATCAACATCCCCTATCTGGAAAATTAGTTTAAAAGTGGAACCAAGACCATCACACTTTGTTTCAGTTCCATGTCCTTCTTGACCAAGAAAGTGAGTGCTCTGCAGAGTACTTGACAAGCAGCTTTTCTTCAGGGCTGGGGCCTGCATGTCAGCCAGTCTTCTAGAGATAAGAGAACATCAACTCAACTCTACATAAGTTGCTGGAGAAGCTATGTTCCTGCCTAGCACCTACAAATGTGGCTGCCGGCTCAGAGGAAAGGAGAGTACCTGGCCCAGTTGAGGTCCTAATGTGTGGAATGCACAGAAGCAGCCGACTTCTGTTCAGGAGTGTGACTGGTGTTGAACTGAACTGAGCGGTATCAACTGGTCTCCATGCATGGTTCATGTGGTGAACTGTATGAAGTGACAACAACCCCCAATGTACGAGCATGTCATCTAGCATCTCTGCAGCAACCCAAGGGACCTGTTCTGCTACAACTGCAATTGCTGAGGATCCCCAACTGCCTTGAGATCACAATTGCTGAAGACAGAGGAATGCAGACAAAGGCCGGATGTTCTGCTTACTTCAACAACAAGATCCAAGAGGCTAAACTGTTGCTGTGACCCCTCAGCTGCTGATGGAGACACCACCCATGTGACCGCAAATGGCGCACTTCAACAATCTCAATTCTGAGCCACGTTCTGACTGCCATGTAAATAGTAGCCTATGAAGAGAGACAGAAAGATAAATCTGCATAGTGAAAGGAGTAAAGATTGCCATTATCAACTCTCTTTGCATGAAACAAATTGAACTGAACTTATGGTCCCTGCATTTAGTGATTCACATACGACAAGTAGTAAACTTGCACCTGTGCTGATCCTCACCCATGAGTTTTCTGGTGCTGCTGGGACACTGTAGTAATTTGGTACCTGCAGATACAGTGCTAAAACTTTAGTGGGCTAGAAACTGTTGCAATCATGCTAGGACATTGTGTTGGGTGTGGAAACAATAGGAGTTGGTTTGAATCTGTAGTGTTGTAAAGCCCTGTAGCTGAACTTCTTGTGATGAATGTAGTATTTTGCTTTGTTGTTCTATTAAAGTTCACTTTTCCTAAGACAAGCACTGGGCTGGAAGGTTTGTTTATTGTGTCTGTTGTTTGATTGATGAATTCCAAGTTCCCCACACTGCCTCCCTGAGAAGCCTCTGGCTACTAATGTTCACTACCCTGAGAGTCAAGTGCAGGGAGGGTGTTGTTGGTCCAGTTTACAGAGCGATAGTAGGCGGACCCCAGGACAAAAGAGACAAATTACTCCATCAACCATGGTTGTGGCCTAGTAGCTCCTGTCTGACCTGTGACCCCCGAAAGGGGTCTGATACACTAGCTTCTTCCCCCGGGATCAGACCACAGCAGAGGTTAAATATCCAGAGGTCCAAACTGAAAATAAACTATGGGAATACACTAGGCCGATTATCTTCCTACACATATGTAAAAAAAAATCTTATGTATGTGGTATCACAGAGAAAAAATCTTTATTATGTTTTCATCTGTATGATATTAGGTGACTAGCTATATTGCAATGTATACTCAGTAGGACTATTGATACTTCCAAGGATATGGTTATTCAGCTGCTGTTTAATTTGATGCAGGCCAAACACCTAAGCATTTTGTTCAGTAAGAATATTTTCCTTTCCTTTAAGGTTAACAGGGTAGCTTAGCATTGATTGCTTGAGATCAAGCTGAGCAGATAATGAAATTCGTGATTTGTACAGATGTATAATGAAGCATCAGCGCCGCCATAATTGCCCTAGTAGCCTACTAAGTAACACGAGTTCTCTTAATCTGTAAATGGATCACATTTATTATTTTCTACAATACATTATATCCAAAATCTGTTCCAGTACTTTGGATGTACTTTTAATTTACTGACTGCTTGCAGTTATTCTTTATTTATTTAATGTCTGTAGCACTTCTAAGCGCTTTACATAATTAAAGAGATAGTACAACCCTTTTATGGGATGATTATATGATAACAGCGGCAGGAAAGACAGTAAAAACCTATCAAAACAAAAGAGAAGGGATGAAAGGATCATGATTAAAAAAGAAGTACATCAATTAATGATTAACATTACAACACAGCCACATTCCAAAGTCTCTAATCCTTCTCTAGAGTGGGTGGGAGATTTTCCTTCCCAATGGCAACCAGCCTTAATGGCAGATTAAATAGCCCATACACAAGCCAAAGCTGGCTACCTCATGCATCTATCTGCACCTTCGGTACTCTACATAGGAAGGTCTATACACTAAACAGTACCGGGAGGCAGGTGTGAAAGAAAAATCAGGTGCCTAAAACACATACAAAGGCTAGATGCCTCTGTACAGAGAAGTGAAAGTAGTTAGCTCGCAAACTCCCAAGCTCCCCTCCAATCATAGTCGTAGAAGTCTTCTTAATCTCAGCACCCTGGATGGTGTAGGGCACAGTAAAATAGTGAAGATATCTTTTTAAATGAACCAATTATATTTAATATATGCTAGTTGGTGTGAGAATGGGCTGTTCAGTATGTGCAAATATACATGACATTTTCATCTATGCATTAAACACCAGTCAATTTGACCACCAATTACACTATGAAATTTGAATTCATGTGTTACAGACATGTTCATATGAATACGTCATTAGTCTATTGTATTTACTTGAGACCTTGGCCTACTCTATGACACAATCCCATAACCTGAGGGTGCTCATGTCTTGTTTTCTTTCTGTTCCATTTCCAGTGATTGCATTGCAAGCACCTCCTAAACTTACCTTTCTAGAATGAGCTATATCTTATGCATGATCATTTAACATCTTACATTATGCACAATAACTTGCATAATAGTCTGTCCTATATCCATCTTCATTAAATTGATCTCATATCTATATTCCATTCTTATCTACCTGAGAAACCACCTTCTGTAAAGCCTTCTTCCAAGGAGAACAAAATGGAATCTACACAGAAGCTGACTTGCCTGCTAAATGCTCGCAGTCATGTTCTGACCGCACATTCAATTGTCTCTAGTGTCTGGTGCTTCTTACCACCAAGCACAACTGGTCTCCATGCTAGCTTTCTGTTGGGATCTCATCTTAAGGAATGATGGGGTATTGAAATGTGGAATGTGGGGAGTGAGATAATTCTGTGAGAGAGGTTTGGGGGTAAGCGGTTGGAGACGGAACTGAGTTGTCGCGGTGCGATAGGCCAAGATTTGCAACAACACAATACACGTTTAGAGAGAGTTTTACACATCTTGCAAGACAAGCAGTTAACACTTTGCAGTGATAAGTGTAAATTTGAAGAGTTGGGCCTGGACTATTTGGGTCTTCACATACCGAGAAGTGGGATCACTCCTAAAGTAAAATTGTAAAGGGCTATTGCGGAAGATCCTATACCTGCAAAAAAGGATCAGTTAATATCTTTTTTGGGGCTAGCGGAATGTTATTCTAAGTTAATTACCATTTTGCTGACAAAACTGTTCCCCTTAGGAACTTTCTGAGAAATGTGTGCTGTTTGTGTGTAGTGTGGAATGCCAGGTTGCTTTTGATAAGGTGCCTCCTGACATTATTTCTGCTGGTCCTCTAAAGTTATTTGAGACTAAGGACAAGAGTTTTTGTGTGACTGATGCTAGCAGTGTGGGATTGGGCGCTGTCCTCATGCAAAAAAGAAGTAATGGGTGTGAGGAGGGGGCTCCTTTTGCGCCCTGAGCTCTCTGTGGGGCAGTGCTTACCTATTCAACGATTAGGAAGGAGGCTCTGGCATTATGGTGGGATTACTCAGCATTTCTGCATGTATGTGTGGAGTTTCTGAGGATAGATCATAATTCTTTGGTTGATTATTTTAGTACCAAGGGCAGTGCCAAGGCTACACCTAAGATTACAAAGTGGCAGTATCATCTACAAGAATTTAACTACACAGTTGTGTATGTTCTGGGCAAAAGGAATGCAATAGTATATTGTTTGTCAATAATGCTCTGGCATTATGGTGGGTTTACTCAACATTTCTGCATGTATGTGGGTGGGGGGGGTTCTGAGGACAGATCATACATCTTTGGTTGATTTGTTTAGTACCAAGGACAGTGCCAAGGCTATGCCTAAGATTACAAAGTGGCAGTATCGTCTACAAGAATTTAACTACACAGTTGTGTATTATCTGGGCAAAAGGAATGTGATAGATTTTTTGTCAAGAATTGCTCTGGATACTACTGATGAGGAGATTGTTACGATGAGAGTGTTTGTATGGCAAATCTTATCAACAATGTGTTGAATGGGATCCTGTAAGAAAGTGAATGGAGAAAGGAGTTTAAAAAAAGACACAGTACTGAGCAAATAGATGTTGTGTGTTGTGCAAGGGTGGCCTAATTCCCCCAAATTAGAGACAGATCTGAGACTGTATGTTCATGTTGCCACTGGGTTGACGTGTGAAAATGGGCTTTCACGTAGGCTAGAGCAACTGTTTACATTTGCCAGTTTGAGAGCAAATGTGTTAGGATTAGTACATGTAGGCCATGTTGCGATAACAGCAATGAAGCGTAGGGTACGCAAAGTTTTTTGATGGCCTAGGAAACAACTTAAGACCTGGCTATTCCCTTAAATTCCATCTTCTCCTTGGCCCTCTCCGCAGCGCTGGGATGCTTCCGGGTAGCCATGCGCTATACAAGAACATCTTCATTCATTCATTCATGATAAGGCTGTTGAATGCTTTGTGAGAGATTGTGGTCCCTGTATGATGAGTGACAAGACTCGGGTAACTCAACTATGCCCAATTAATCCTGTGAAATTATCTTTGATCCCATGGTCAAAATTAGTTTTGGACATTGCTGGTCTCATAAAAGTGCTGGGTGAGGGTTCTAAATTAGCCATTGTCCTGATGGAATACATGTCCAAATGGCCAGAAGTTGGTTTTGTCAGTGATATTAGAATTTATTTGATCATTCAATTCTTACACAAAGTGTTTGTAAGAGAAGGATATCCTGTTGAAATTGTGACCCAACAATGGTACCCAATGAGAATCAGAAGAAATTGAGTCATTCTTGAATGCCCATGGCATCAGACATATTAACACCTCTTTGTACCGTCCTAGAAGTAATGGGTTAGTGGAATGTTTTAATCATACATTGAAAGATCAGTTGCATTTGGCAATGGTTTACAATCTTAGTTGGAAGTTTGTTGTGGACGATATGTTGTGGGCAAACAGGACTACTCCTAATGCCACTAGTGGGGTTTTCACCTTTTGTTTATTGTGTGTTCGTTATCTTGGTTCTAAACTTAATAGTGGGTGGATTGAACGACAGCATATTGATGTTACACATTTGTCTAGTGTGGTTAATGTCAGGGGAAAAAGTACAGAGGAAATATGAGGGTGGATGCAAAATAACAGATCTAAGGGACTTATCTGTGGTTAGTAGGGTCAGAATTAGGGAAACCTGTTCATGTTGTTAAAGGTGGGCCCAGTTTTTCTGCTCCTGTTCAGGTTGTTAAAGAAGCCTCTAGTGTGGTGCATACCTTGGATGGAAAGGGTTGGAATAAATACAGAATTGCTGTATTTTGAGGGGTAAAGTTGACTTTGTGCGCACTCAGTTTGGGAAGGGGTCTGTGTGATAGTGAGCTGTATGTGACCAATTCAAGTGGTGATTTGCCGGTTTGATGCAAGAATTACATTATCGGGTGACATTATTTTGAACAACATTGTATTTCATATGCATTTTATTTTCACATTTTGGTATATTTTTTGTTACATTTATATTTTCTTTTCTTTTGACATTTCTTTATTTTATGATGTCTGCGTGTGTTTCACGTTTGTGTTTGTGAGTGTGTGGGAGGGGTATGTGTTGGAATCTCATCTTAAGGAATGCTGGGTATTGGAATGTGGGGAGTGAGAGAATTCTGTTAGCGAAGTTTGGGGGTGTTCGGTTGGAGACGGAATAGAGTGGTTGTGGTGCAGTGGGATGGTGTTACCTACCGTGATCTAACTTTGGAAATAAATTCCTTACAAATCGTTGTCAAGGTCTCTTGTATCATTTTACTTTCATCCCCTTCTTCATCTTTCCATAACACTCCACCTTCAGATACATACAGTCAGAAATTGCTTTTGTTTCTAATTCTCCGACTTCAGAGGGGCTCACAAGGGAATACCTCCACAGACAGCCCACTTGATTATTTGGACCTAAACCCTCTGCGTCCCTATATCTATTTGCCCTATGATCTGGATATACTTTGGAATCACTACTGAATACACGCATCTGCTTGCCCATATTCCCACAGAGAATCCTGTCTTAATGCAATCAGACATGCTATTAGTATCTGTGGTAACATTGTGGACCACACCTCTCACTTTCTTGTTGTCACCAAAACTTAATTTACAGAAAATTGACTAAAATTTCTCCATTGCTCTTCCAGAAGGCCTTAACATCCTGTTTAAGTAATATTCCTAGATGTTTGGTACTGATTAACCATTTCCCTATCCTCTTAACAGGAATGAAATGACTATGTTAGAAATAAGTTTAATGCATACTTGTAAAATTTGTGACAGAGCCTGCGTCCACTTTCACATGTGTAAATGTGTATCAGCTGGCAAAAACATAATAAATCCTTCCCGACTGCTGCAGTGGAACTGTCAATATCCATGATGCCTTATCAAGTAACCCCTGATATTAATTGTTCTCACCATCTGGACAGATGACCCCCCAAAACAGCCATGCACAAGAGGCTGCTGAGGGGCAGGGATCTGCACAATTGGCTAACATTGAGACCTATGAGGAAGGCCATGGCCTTCACGTTTTGTTCTCACGGTTACAGGTCATTGGCTTTTCTACCCTATCATTTATTGACTAATTATCATCATCTTGGTAGTTTAACACAGTCATCCATATACTTAACCCACAAAATACTAATCTCAACAACATTTACTCTAGCAACCTCCTACATGCCTTACTAAAAACAACTGTAGTTGTATCAGGTGAATCATTCATTTTGTTGGATCATCTCTACAATTTTACGAACAACATCCTAGACACAATATGCCTCAGTCATGAAGAAGGAAGCCAATCTGTTAATGCATTTAAAACAAACTGAGCCTTTAAGATGTGCCACGTGACCATCACCCCAGTGATCACAAGGATGTTCAACAGTTCTCTACTCTCTGTTGATATACTTAAGCAAGCTGTTTTAACCAATTAATAAAGGAAGACTGGTGAGCTAGAGGCCGTGACTAGCAATAGGCCTATCTTTGACTTACCTGACAATGCAGATGTTATTGAAATATCAGCCACTTCCAATCTGTTTGCTCAATGATTTTGAGTCAGATTTACAGAGAGAACAAATCTACCATATTGAACGATAGAGAGGAATTGCATGACTCAGCTTTAGTCTTTCTCTCCTGAATGGGTGCCACATGTAGACTTGAATGTACTAGGCTCCGTTCCAACTGTTGTGGTCAAACCTTTCAAATAGCAGCCAGTAGGTTAAACACAGCTCCCACAATTAGGACCTGTAGTGTTGTGTGCCCCAGGGAATTTCCCTATCTCGTCCCTTTTCAAAGCCTACATTAAACTTTTGCACCCATCCCAAGTAAACATAACATGAGCTACATTCAGTACGCTGGCATTGCCTAGATAACTAACAATTCAATGCACAGCACTACAATTTCAAAACTTTTCTTCATCTTTAGGGCTAACTATCCAGGCAAATGGTAGATCCTAAATCTTCACTTAAAGAATTATTGAGGACATAGGCAAGTCTTTTCTGTATAACCACATCCGTCACTTTCCCTATAATTTCTTAACTTCTGATCCTAAATTACAGGTGCTAGTTCAAGAGGTACCATATTTGTGTCTAGTTCATCATCAGTGATGTACTCAATTCCAGACTTATCACCAAGGCTCTGATATATATATGAAAGTCCTCCATAGTTATGGCATATGTTTTTCAAATTAATCTGGATTTTTTTTTACTGTAATTTTATTAAGCGAACCAACAATGTATATTTCCATTTTATAGTGGCAAGCTAACAGGCCATTCTCTTCATAGTACTCCTGTATAGTGTTATCCTCAAACAAGATGGCTTATGGGCTCCCCAACAGCACTTGTTGCTCTCAGGCCTCTGCAGGATAATGCTCCATGATAGCAGGGCAAGGCTACATAGTGAGGCCATTGTCACCGCACTGTATACAAATGGAGGCAGAAGTTCAGTGACCCTGGCCCTTGTCAGCCAGGAAGGTTGGGCAGCTACATATATCACTTCAGGGGAGCAGGATCTTTGTGGATATTAAAGGATTGTGTGTGCAGCAGCCAAGTCTAAGGGCTGGCATCGTGGACACCATCCTTCTAGTGATACCAATTCATCTGGAACCTGCCAGCAATGCCTCAAACCAATCAGTTCCTTTTAAAAGCCAAAAAACCAAAAGAAAAAGCTAGAAAGAAAACAACTAGTATTATAATGATCTCTTCAATTTCAAGTGCAAGGGTAACCATCCCGCCCCCAGATGAGACAGTGGATCAGATCTTAAATACTAATTGACAGTATGAACTGAAGTATTCACTCAGTTATGGCAGTTAGAAAGATGCCTCAATTAGGACAAAGAAAGTTAATTTCAGGCCTGCATGTAAAATGCAGATAATTTCTCCTAAGGACTGTTTCAAGTGTACAAAGCAATGATGTCCTTAATATTGGCTCACATTCCCACTCCACAATTATGTGTTTTATGTCACTAGGTAATAATACAATTTTCATTCTCAGAAATAACACCAAGACATCCACTCTTACTTCTTCCACAGCCCTGGGAAGCCTATGGTCTGCTATAATTTAAAAGACACTCACAAAAGTCATTGTCATGTCAATATGAAATGACGAGGATGGATATGACAATATTGTCCTATCTAAATAGTACAGAAACAATCTACCTTTCTTAAATAACATTTTTAATGGGACATAGTCTATCATAGTCAATAGCATGGCAAATGGCACATTGCCCAAAAATACAAGTTCCATTTGAGGGTCTCCTTGGTGGATTAAGTAGGTCTTTATGTGTTTTGGGTATTAGACAAAAACAGGATGCTTATCAGTATGTAAGAAACCCATTGACTAAACCGGTTCCATAATAACTCATGATATTCCTATATGGTGCCTTTGTTAGGTTGTTGTGATACCAGTGCATTACTAACAAATAAGAATTCTAGTTACTGTGAAACCTGTGCAAGGAGGGTGTGAAGCAGACACTACTGACTTTCAGGGACATGACTGCACAGCTGTCAAGATTATGAACAATGGCTGCCATGTGGTGTTCATTGTTGCGCTATTCCTTGAATCTGAAGCAGGAGTCCCAGGATAAAGTAATTTACTCCCCTTTAGTGGAAAGGGCATATTTGGTCACATGATTGGTGAGACCCACCAGCAGTTTAAGATGGCCACAGTCACTTCCAAGTTTCTGAGTGACATTCGCCTCTTCTTTTCCATATTGCATATTCCGATGGAGAGTAATCAAATAAAAAGATGTTTGAGTTCACAGGCCACCCAGTGGCTACTAGGCCTCATTTGAGCTGTTTGAATCTGTGTTCCACTGGTGTCCTGGGTCTAAGCTAAACAGGCCTGCAAAAACTGAGCACTAAGTTACACTCTTTTAGCACTTGACTCTCATGGTGTGGGTCAAGCAGTCCAAGGTCTACTCAGCGAGGTGTGTAGGGTTAGAGACTCAGAACTCAGCAACTCACAAAATTTCCCCAATAATATGATTGTCCATATTACCAAGGTTTACAAAAGAAACTAGATACCTTTTTAGAATACTGCAATAAGAAAAGCCTCACGGTTAATCTAGAAAAGACCAAAATAATGGTATTTGGAAAAAGAAAAAGTTCCTTCTACTGGAGACTGGGGGATGTTAGAATTGGTATAGTAGATAAATATAAATATCTGGTCATGTGGTTTGATAGTAGATTAAATTGGAAAGACCACATTCAGACCTTAAAAGCGAGGTCCCTTTCCACAGTCTGGGGTCTTAAACAATTTAAACAGAAGTATGGAGGTCCATCACTGCGACCAATACTATCAGCCTTTACTGCATCGGTCCAATCACAATTTTTATATGGTGTCGAGGTTTTATTTATGGGGGGTAAATCAGATTGGAACCAAGAGGAGGGAAAATGTGTGAAACAGCTTCTCGCCCTCCCATCTTCAACTATGTTACAGGCTGTGCGAGTAGAATGTCATCTCACAGCCTGGAACTATCGGGGAATGCAAGCGACATTTAATTTTTGGAAAAGATTGAATGGAGAAGGCCCCCCCAAAATAGCATATCTCTGTAAGAAAGAAATAGATAATAGCGATCTTACTTGGGCGGTCCAAGCAAGGAACAAATTAGATAAGTTATGTGTTAAACTTACTCTAGAGCAAGATCTTTGGAAATCAATGCAGCAGATCCCTAAGCGGGAGTTACGGGCTATTGTTAACGCGGAGGCACGAGAAGAAGACTTATGCTACTTGAAGAGCAAATCTTCGGCCCAGTTTCTGTTAAATGGATGGATCAATGATGATGTTTTCCCCTATATAGAAGCTATGCCTAACCCAAAGCTCAGAAATGTAATATTGAAATTTAGAGTCGGCCTGAACCCAAGTAATATTAATGGGAAGATAAAATTACTTATGTCGAACGACCAAGGCCTGTGCTCATGTGGCCTACAAGTAAAATGCAGTAGCGAACATATTTTGCTGGACTGTTTGTGCTTTTTAGAAGAACGGATTTTTTTTTAAAAACCTATTTGTATTGTTTATGAAAGCTTAAATAGAGACCAAGCACTTAGTTTACTGACAAATATGAGATTTTTAAATGTAGCATGTGCAATAGGAAGATTTTTAATTGCTATACAGGAGTCAATGAGTGAAATGGCATAGGTTGAAAATTCAATCTTACCTATGATCTGGGGTCTATGCAAGATTTTGTATAAATGTATAGCTAATGTATAAGCAACCCCTTGCTGCCTTGGTGATGAACTAAATGCCCTTATACGTGAGCTTTTTATGATATATTTTAGCAGGCTTTTATTGTGTAGTATACTGTTTTATGGTAAAACCTTGGGACAAATCATGTATTAAGTATTTGTAAAGTGTAATTTTTTTATGGTTAAATATGCCAAATAAAAATATTCAAATGGATGGATGGACATTACCAAGGAAAATACTTTATTCTACAAAGACATAGAACAATATACTGTACAAACAGCGGGAGGCTGCCCACATATTAGCTGGTGTACATTACAGTCATTGTGCTGGTATGGTCCTCAATGTTATGTTATCAAGATTTTTAAAGCGCACTGCTACCCTGAGGTGTCCTGGCGCTATACACTACCTACCTGAGAGGACAGTTAAAACAGAAGCAAAGGAGATCGTCTAGGAAAATAGCCAGGTTTTTAGACCCTTCCTAAACGGAAGAAGTTCTGAAGAATTCCTAAGATAAAGAGGAAGGCTGTTCCAGGCCTTGACGGCACAATGGCAAACGGTCCTACAACCCCAGCTGACTCTATGGTAACGAGGGAGGATAACAAGTCTAGATTGCAGGGAGCGCAGGGCTCTTCCAGGTACGTACCACTGAATAGAACGTTTTAAAAAGTCAGGGCCAATGCCATTAAGAGCTTTAAAGACTATGCATAAGGCCTTGAACTGAATCCGTGCTGCCACAGGTAGCCAGTGAAGGGATCTGAGTCCCGCCCTTACTGAAATAAACCTGGGTGTGCCAGTAAGCATTCTGGCCACAGCATTCTGCATGGTCTGGAGTCTAGACAGATGTTTTTTATGGATATTGATATAAAGACTGTTGCAATAATCCAGCCGCGATAGAATGAGTGCAGTAACGGCAATTTTCAAGCAGTCTTCAGGGCGATTTTTTTTTACTTTACGTAAGATTTTAAGTGTAAAAAAGCAGGATGACACAACTCTGCTGACCTGATCCTCGAAAGACAGTTTTGAGTCAATGAGTACTCCAAGATTTTTTGCCTTCGCGACGGGAACAGGGGGCCTTCCCATTATAGTCGGCCACCAGTCCGGTGTCCAGAGGTTGGCCGTATTCCCAAAAAGTATGACCTCTGTCTTTTCAGCATTAAATTTGAGGCAATTTGATTCCATCCAGGCAGCAATTGCCTGCATGCAATTGTGACACTTAGAGGCGGTTTATAGCCTCTGCCCCTTTCTTAATTGACAACACAATTTGCGTGTCGTCAGCGTAGGAAGACAGCTGAAATCCAAAAGATTTAACAAGGATTGCCAGCGGGGTGACGTACACGTTAAACAGTGTCAGGCTAAGTGAAGACCCTTGTGGAACTCTTCAGGGGAGAACAAAGGGCTTAGAGCTGTTTCTGCCGAGGTCCACCGTTTGTGATCTATTTGCTAGGAACGAATTCAGAAGGTCCCAGGCCGTGTCTTTAACCCCGACCACTGTTAGACGGTCCATCAAAACTTCATGATGGACCATGTCAACTGCGGCCGAGAGATCCAATAGGACAAGTATGGCAGCGCCGCCCTGATCTAGGGCCCCCCTGATCTCGTCCGTAGATTTTGTTAGTGCCAGTTCAGTGCTGTGTTCAGCACGGAATCCGAATTGCGTAGTGTCTGAAGATGAATTCGATTGCAGGAATAGGCTAAGTTGAATATTCATGGCCCTCTCAATCATCTTATCAGGAAAGGGAAGACGAGAGATGGGCCTATAATTGCTCGGGTCATTTAAATCTAAATTCGTTTTTTTAAGTAAAGAGAGAATAGAAGCAATCTTCCAAAGAGCAGGGAAATGACCAATTTAAAAAATGGAACGGAACAATGGAGTAAGGGCTTCCCCGATGGTTTCCGGGACCAATCTCAGTACTGAGGCTGGACAGAGGTCCAGGGGGGAGCCAGAGCGAATCTCAAAAAAGAACTTAGTAACTCCAGGCTGATCTAGAGGTATAAAGTGATCAAAAGCAGGGGGGAGTTCACTATGCTCTTGACACTCTGTTGGCACTGCCTCATTGGAGAGTATGGGCATAAGTAAAAAGGAAGAAAAAATATTTTCGACCTTTTGGAGGAAAAAGGCAGCCAGAATTTCACAAAGTTCTACATTACTTTCACTCTTAGGGCTGGTGTAGGAGGTTAACAGAGGGATGGTTCTAAACAGCTCTTTAGAAGAGGAACTATCACCTCTGATCTGTTCCCCGAAGTAGACCTTTTTTGTTTCAAATAGTAATTTTATATATTTAGCCAGAGCTGTCTTATAAGCCTCCCTACAAGTAATTCTATACTCCCTCATCCATGCTCTTTCCAACTTTTTGCACTCTAATGATTGTTTTTTTAAACTTTCAGAGTACCATGGGGCTGTTGGCCGTGCCCGCTTGGCAATACACAGTTTATCTGGCACTAACTTCCTGCAGGCCGAGTCCACCCAGTCTGTATAAGTAATTGTGGCTTCATCTACATCGGTCACTGGTGCAGGTATTGAGCCCTGTAAAAGATTGCTTAAAACAAGGTGGTCAATATTTTTCCAGCATCTGGTTATTTTAGTTGCTGTATCCAGAAGTTTGTGATTATTGGGTGGAGTTTGTTTGAGTTTAAATAAGACAGCTGCATGATCAGTTCAGGTAAGAGGTAAAGAGTTTAAATAGACAAGGTTGGGGTTGTTGGAGAAAATTCCATCCAATGTATGGCCTGCGGAATGAGTAGAGTCTTCTACTAACTGTTTGAGGTCGCCCCGCTAAGTATTTGCTGCAGTTTTATATTGTCAGGGTCATTCAAATCTTCCAGGTGGAAATTAAAATCTCCCATGATTGTGAAGTTCTTATTGCACAGTCCTTCCTCTAGAAAAGATCCTATGGAATCTAAAAACGCGCCCCTGGGCCCAGGAGGACGGTAGAGGAGGACGTTATTAAAAGTCTCGTAGTTAGAAATTTGGATATTGATTAGCAAAGCTTCACAGGTCTGGTTGGAGACTTTAGTAAATGTGGGTCTAAGGGAGTCGTGATAAATAACTGCGAGCCCACCACCTCTCTTTGAGGATCTGTCTTGAGTGAAACAAAGGAAGCCAGGGGGGGTGGCTTTAAGCAGGTCAGGCCCTGAAGCATCATGAGACCAGGATTCGGTTATAAAACCTAATTTAATATTGTTGTCTTCCATAAACAGAGCGCATTCCACGGTATGTTTAATTAGCGACCTGGCGTTTAACAGAAGACATTTAAGTGGTGGCAAAGGAGCTCGGGTAGTCTTTATGTTATCATAAAGGGTGCTACGGTTCTAAATAATACAAGGCAGAAAGAAGGAACACTCAGGACAATGCTCGTCCTGTGCCTCCTTCATCAAGTGAGGGATAATCCTTGAGCAGTGTGCTTTAGTCCGCTCATCATCCCACCCTAACAACTGCTCCCTCGAGTAGGTTAAAGAGCTGGATAGAAACGAACCAGGGGAGATGCCCTGAGCCCGGACCGAGCGCGGACGGGCTTAGACAGGCTTACCTTTGGCGCACCCGCTGCACGCGTTAGCTGCGCGGTCACATCACATGGTAATTTATAGACCTAAGAAGCAAAGACTGGAACGCTAACCGCCAAGATGGCGGTGCCCCAACAATAGTTCCCCCAGTAAGCAGCAATAACCGGAAAGTCGGCGCAAGGCTGAAAGTAAAGTGCAAGGTGCCGATTTTAATATATAAAAACAAGAACAGTCACAGTATAAAATCAAGTTAAAATAAGCAATAACAAGTAAGTCACCGGCCTGGCGAGCGTTGAACACAGCTTCGACTCAAGCGGTAGCGCTGCGCGATCGCGTCAGCATGGTAATTTATAGACCTAAGAAGCAAAGACTGGAACGCTAACCACCAAGATGGCGGTGCCCCAACAATAGTTTCCCCAGTAAGCAGCAATAACCGGAAAGTCGGCGCGAGGCCGAAAGTAAAGTGCAAGGTGCCGATTTTAATATATAAAAACAAGAACAGTCACAGTATAAAATCAAGTTAAAATAAGCAATAACAAGTAAGTCACCGGCCTGGCGAGCTTTGAACACAGCTTCGACTCGGGCGGTAGCTTCAGATGCAATGCAGGAGAACCAATCCTAGTGGTGCAATTCTCTTCTCATTTGTTTGCTCTGCTCCTCCTCTTTTCCTGTGCTATTGGAGGCTTGCATAGCGGTCCTGGACGGGATATGCAAAGTTGCAAATCCATATAGCATTGTTACAGGCACGAACAAATCACCTTGCCCCCAAACAATATATTCTTCACCCAGATATCTGCTGTTTTAGGGATGTTCTACCTGCCAATGGAGTAGGAGTTATTAGAAACTAAAGTTTTCCCCTGGAGCTCATACTTCAATATCCAGGGGGTGCAGCAAAGATCACACCAGGGCACGCCATAGTGCACACGTTTTTTTGAACACAGAAAAGCACCAGTCATGGTTGACAAGCTGTGCGGAGCCACTTGATGAGCGGAGAGTAAATGTAAATGTAAATGTATGCGTCTTGTAAAGCGCACTGCTGCCCTGAGGCGTCGTGGAGCTGTAGACCGCTGGGGAACCCTTCCTGGCTATCCCTGTGAGAAGGTCCCTCCTGGGTATCTCCAAGGTGAAACCAGGCATCCCCAGCGAATGTGGGGGGCCGTTGTGGAGATGAGGCGAGCTAATGCCCAGAGTTGCCGAGTGTGATCCCTGGTTAGAGTAGGCACCGAGGCGAGAATGATCAAGTCCGCTGGCCCTGGTCCACAACCCTGCCGCGTCGGGAATTGAACCCTGGTCCCTGGCCGTCCTCTGCTTCCGGGTCTGCCGCTCTAACCATTGAGCCACACTTCTCTTAGTGGTCCTCCGTATTCATTTATGACTTTCAATTACTCTGAGGCCAAAATAAACTAAAAGAGTCAAAATATATGTGACATACTTCATGTGTCTCTCAGTGCATGGGCGCACACTAGGAAAGCTATGCAGGGGAACAGCCCTGCCCAAACAAAAGGGGAGAACACTCTGCCTCTGCAAAGTGCATTCATCATGTTTCGTATGACAACTTAACTATTAACCAATTTTGACAGTCCACTAAGATGATCCTTAATTTGTATTTGGTAGAAAAACTTGAATTCATCAGAATATTATAGTCAAGTTATCACATTTCATGTTTCCTGGTAGGTTGTAAGTCTGCCTACAATAGGGGCCTTTTTATAGTAGAAATGGTTGTTTGACCAAATATCAACAACACAAATATTGAGGTAAGGAATATTTTCAAAATATCAACAATAGAAATATTGACTTTACAAGCATATAAGGTAAAGTGCAAAAGATGTTAACTGCCGAAATATTGTGATCCAAATATTGACATTGTATTAGTAAATATATGTTTTTAATGGCGATTAACATTATTTGAGATTTAAAATAAAAGTTACATTATTTTATAAAAATAATATATATTAACAATAAATCATCTGAAAGTCTTAAAATAACTTTACAAATATGTTTTAAATTACAGTTAATGTACCATTTCATAAAACATTTTAAATTATATGTTCTAGAATATATATTATGCAAATAAAATAATTATTTAACCATATTAATTTATACTATATGATTAAACACAAAATAATATGTATAATTATTAATAATTATACAATAATGTTTATATGCATAAAACCATTATAAATGATTGTTGAAAATATAAACCAAAAATACACATTTTTTTAAATCTAAAAACCCCCCATAATTTTAAAAAACAAAGCACAATAAAAAAGTAGATAAATTAGATATATTTTACGAAAAAATAATTTATTTTTTTTAAAGTTCCAGAATAAAGTAACATATAATAACTTAACTCCAATTGACAAGCATTAAAAAGTAGACAAAGAGCAATTCAAATACACTATTCTAACTACAATATTACAAAATAGGGAAAAATGTGTTCAATTTGGGGCAGGCACATTAACTGTTTTAACTCCAGTCTAACAAACATTTGAGAAAATGGATACATTGATGAGGTTAGATATACTATTGTGAGTTCTGACCGACACGTATTGGGTAAAGCACATACATTTAAGGTACGAGGGGAGTCCATTTTATTATTCTAACTCCAGTCTAACAAACATTGAAGAAAGTGGATAGATTGAGGGGGCAATAATTACTATTCTAATTCCAGTCTAACTAACATTGAAGAAAGTGTATACATCGGAGGAGTCAGATTTACTTTTGTAACTCCAGTCCAACAAATATTTGGGCAAGTGCCAACATTGGGGGTGGCAGATTTACTATTCTAAAACCATTTTAACAAATATTTCACAACAGTATGTAAAGCCTCATCCAGTTTCAAACAAACTTAGCTACATTTCAAACCAACTTCACCAGGTCATACAAATTGTACAAAACCTTCCATTAAATATCTTAAAATGTAAAACAAATAATAATTTTTTTTAAATGTACATATATATCTAATATAACTTTTCAAATTAATAAATACCATCATCGACTTTATTTCAAGCACACAAGATCATAAAAGTACACAGCACATTATTGGCAAAATACAGAATATACATAAATAGTCTTGGATAACAGAATTACCATAACAATATATTTAAGATCCCAAAAATGTAAAATTAAGTGCATCATAAAGTGCATTTAGTGCACTTAATCCACAGTGCATGCCAGTATCTGGACAGGCTGAAGGCCACTACTCTGCATGTATTGGTCATCAAAATTCTTAACACCTCAAGGTAGTGGCCAGGGCCGACTAGTTTACAGATTATCAATTATCAATTTTTTCCTCAAAGATTTATAATGTGGACAGAAAAATAGCAAATGCACGATGGATTCTGGACTAGCATTACAAGCAGGACAGAGATCATCATTAAAGGCATCATTACACCACTTTATACAAAACAGTTTTGTGGGCAGGGTTTTGTAGCGAAGCTGAAAGGATAATTTGTATGCCAAAGGAGGGACAATTTCATCTATTGTGTCCTCAAAACAGAAAACGGATTTAAAATTGAGAAATTCAGAAGTCAAACGACCCTTAATTGTAGCCAGAGCTTGTTTTGATATAGCTTAACAAAACCTTTCCTGCAACCTCAATCTTGGTAAGTAGCCAAACTTTCTGGGTTTGACCAAAACCCCTCCATCCCAAGCCTCCCAAGTAACTCTCTTAAAGATCTAAACCAGGGGATCGAAGTTAACAATGGTAACTTCAGGAGCCCAATTAGTGACTCCCGGTAGGACATAAGCTCGTCCACAGACCACAACCTGTGCCAGAACATAAGAAGTTTATCATTTAATTTATGTGCTAGATGTTTGTGTGCAAGATCCAAGTATAGGGGCACCAATGGGGTACTAGCAGGTAGATCTACCAAAGAGCTAAGAAAACGGTTCTCAATTGTGGACAAGCATCTTGGTGATACCAGTGCCACACAGTTTGGCTCCATAAAGAGCCCCTCCTAGTACCTTAGTGTTATACATTTCTAGAGCTGGCGCAAGCTGTCTAGACAGTATTTACTTGTCTATTTTGGTAATATTGGCAGTCTGGTGTATTAGTTGCATTTTGACTTTCTCAATATGTGCTGCCCAGTTAATCGTTGGTGTCAAGCAGAAGCCTAAATAATCAAAGGCATCAACTCGCTCCAATTTACTATTGCCTACTAACACAGGTCTTTTTGTTGGGTTGGCCGCTCCTTTAAAAAAAAATCATATATTTAGTTTTGGACTCATTTAGCACCAATCCTCGCTCATCACAAAACTTAGTAAAATCATTTAAAAGTTTCTGTAATCCCTGTGGTGATTTTGAAATAAAAGCGTGTCGTCAGCAAAAAGAAGAGTGGGAACTCTTTTTGCAATGATTTTTGGGGCATCACACCCATCTCTGTCTAAAAAGTTGACAACATCACTAATAAAAAGAGTAAAACGTGTGGGGGCTAGAACACATCCCTGCCTTACTCCATGCTGAACTGGGAAGGGGTCTGTAACTTTATTGTTCTCCCCCCACCTCACCTGTGCTGTGTTAGGTGAGTGTAATCTGATTAAAACATCTAAAAGGTTCCTCTGTATACCCTATTCCTTTAAAATGTTCAAAAGGCTTGTACGCGGGACTAAGTAGAAGCAGACCGTAAATCAACAAAGGCCACGTAAAACTTTTCTCCTTTGGCTACCACTTCCTTCCAGTAAATACAAAGAAGGTGGAAAGCTTGGTCCAGTGTACTTATTTTTGCCTGAAATCCTGCTTGAAAGTCACTCAAAATAAAGGACTCAAGCATCCAATCCTGTATCTGTCCTAGCATTTGCTTACAGAAAATCTTCTGGAGGGAATTAATAAGGCTTATAGGCCTATAGCTGGCAGGCTTCGCTCTGTCCCCTTTTAATAAATGGGGATGACCTCTGCAATTTTCCAAGAGGGAGGAATGGGAGTACCAGCTAAAATTCAGTTAGTCAAAAGATTTTTATAAGATCCCCAGAGTGTTATATCCTCTTTATAATAAGTCGTTGGGGATTCTGTCGGGTCCGGAGCACGGGTTAAAATGCATGAACAGATTGCTGCTTGCGTTTCTTCCATAGAAAAAAGGAGATCTCCACCCTCATCGACAGACACCTCCCTGCATCCCTGAAATACTACCTCAGTTATAGTGTTACTGGACTCATAAAGAGAGCCAAAATGTGCAACCCACTCCTCAGGCTGCACTGGAAATTCTGGGACTCTCCCATTCCCCGTGAACCAATATGCAGTTTTGCTCCAGAAACTGTTAGAATCTTTAGCTAGTAATACATTCCGTAGGGAAGACCACAAGGAGCCCTCCCACTCTTTCTTTGCAGCCTCAATCGCCTGCCTATACTTAGCTCTACAGGCCACAACCTCAGTGCGTGATTTCTGCTTTATTGTCCATATAAGCACCTCCTTGGAGATCCTACACTCTTTGTTGTACCAAGCACCCTGTGAAACTGACCTCTGGTGTGTACAGTTTCCTTCCTTTTTCTGTGGTATACGAGATTGGCATAACAATTCCCTAATCCCAGTATATAATATCTCATGGCTAGGGCCCAGTGTCTCCACAATATTAATAGCAGTAAGATTTGCTAACTCCTCCAGTAAAAAACAAACTTTACTCTTGGTTGCGTCTAAGGCCCCCAGATGTTCCTCCACCAAATCCCATCTAATTGCCCTCTGGTTGTTTGTGATTGACAGAACACCTAGATCTGGACTACCCCTTATATCTGGCTCAGTCGTGCCCTGCTTAATGAGTGTAAGTGCTAAGGCATTATGGTCACTATCAACCCTTTTGACCACTGCCATGTCTTTGACTAAATGCCAGAGGTTGAGGGATACCAAGAAGTAGTCTATTCTGCTTTCATGGCTTGATCTGTTAAACCTAGGGTCCCATTTGGGTCAGAGTATGTCCTCCCATTTGTGGCTCTCAAGTCGTGCTGCATGGTAAGGGCCAGCACCTAGGCTCCTCTCTTGGACCACCTAACTAAAGTGAAGTCTAGCTGTGGAATTTGCCACTCTCTGTCCCACTCATCGGTCAGGTCTGGGGTATAGGGGCAAGCAGTTCGAATGTACAATTAAAATCACCTGCCACTAATGTGGGGATGTTATCTGTATTGTGAGACAAAACAAGATCTAGAGCACATAGTGTATTAGTTTCCTCCTGGCGCCGGGACACTCTATTGTATACATTGAATATCCTAATTTTCTGTTCACTATAAAAGAGAAGCTCCAATGCTAAAATATCTTGGGAATCAACATTTAAGAGTTTAACTCTGATCAATTTTGACCCATACTGTTAGCCCTCCTGAGGGTCTGCCCTGCTCTTGTCTCATGGTATTAATAGTGTAAGCAGAAAAGCCACTTCTATGCGGACAATGCAGGCTCCAAGTTTCCTGGTATAAAATTACATCAAAGGATCCTACGAAGGAACACCAATCCGGATCAACCAGTAACTTAGAGATCCCAGCCACGTTCCATACAAGAACCCTTAGAAAGTGGTTGGCCGAATCACCCCCTTCCACACCCCCAGGAACTGGGGCAATCACATTCCTACTATCATCTACAGAAATGGTCTCACAATTTACCCCTGAGTCAGTGACCAGGTCAAGGGATGCAGGGATTTTTGTGGGGGGAAGGCTAGAAGATAGTATCACTGAGGAGCTTAGAGGACCACTTTTATTTACTGGTTTCATCTGCTCCTGAAACTGGGGTCAGCTATGCCCTCTCCATTCACCCATGTTAAATGTGGGCAGTCCTAGTGTAATAAATATATATTTTCTAACATAAGCAATATCCCTCAAATACCCATATAAAATACACAGACATAAAGAAAAAGTAATACAATTTGTTATGACAATGAAAACATTTTTCAGAAACAAAACATTTACAATGTTTACATTTGACAGTTTATTCTTTTTAAATAATTGTAATTTTAAAGTATTTTTAAAACGTACTACACACCCATATCCTCAACATACCCTACAACGTGTAATAAGAAATACAAAAAATATGTATTTTATCGTTCAAATGAAAGATATATTCACATAATTTAATAGTTTGAAATAATAAAAATGTAAATTATTTTTGGTATTTTTTTAAATAATTCATAGAATAGTTATTTAATATATTAACTAATAATAAAACAAAACTAAGTAAGACAATTTAATATGCACTTCATAACATTACCCCTAAACCTCAATTTATGCCACGACCCATATAAATGTATTCAATATATTGTTCAAAAATAAATATTTCTATAATTTACAATTAATCAAGCAACTAAACTTCTAAAAAATCCATCATTCGTACAGTAATCAATGTACATGCAGGACATAAACATTGTATGAGACATGTGCAAACTTGAGAAAGTATTTTAAAGATCTATGTGTTTGTGTATCATTAATAAAGTGTTTTATCCATTTTCACACATGATTTTGCATCTACTGTCTAATATAATGTAGCTGTCTTTTATGCTACATTTCTGTGTAAAACGCCATCTTGAACAAAATAGATGCCATATCTGTCACTCACTTGTGCTTCCCTCCGTGCACCTCCTCTCCTCACAGGCTCTGTCGCAGTCAGTCAAGCTGAGGTCATATTAGTTTATTTTAATTTCGTATTGTTTTGCTCATGATTAACTTTACATGGTGCAAATGTGAAATTGTTAATTGTAACCATCCGTTTCCACACTTGATCTATTCACTTGAAGAAAGTCTTATTGTCAATGTTTCATATTGTGTTTGAACATCTCTGGATGACATTAGCCTAGAGGGTGCAGAACAATTATTAAGAAAAGTATATTTTTTTCTCTTTTGAATGGGGGATTGCAGTGTGAGCTTGCAGTCCCTGATTTGTAAAAGAATAATTGCCAGGACCCACAGTTTTACTCAGAGGCCTGTGCCCTGAACTATTGTATGTCAGCATGGTGACTACCAAAAGTAAGTAGTCTTGATACCAACTCATGACTCTTTAATTCACCACCAGGCACTACCTACCCTTTTATCTCTCTCTTGCTTGTTTCTATTTTTTTCCTCCATCATGTGTGCTTCCATCTTTTTCTTCGTCTTTCCCTTTTGTGTTTTTTTGCTCTTGCTCTGGGTCAAAGGCTGATGAGGAAATAGAAGATCTGGTCCCTAAAAATGAGTGCAGATAGGTTTCACGTGCAGCCACCAGTTCAAATTAAACACTCTGAACGTGTGATTACACATTGATGCATGTTAATAATTCCTGGTGAAATGTGTATGGGGAAAAAACTTGGTTGCGTCCTCACAAGCTTTGTAGTTCTCCCTGTAGCTACTGTGCTATCCTGCACTTAATATACACATGAAAAATGTGAAGTTCCTCCTTAAGTGAGTCCCAGTTTTGAGGAAAAAGCTACAAAAGGCAGACAAAATCTCCTTGGCTATAATGGTATTTCTTGATTTAAGATAACAGATGATACAGAACTTGACAAGCAGGGCACCATAACCACTTTGAATCTGGGGTTCATATCGAGTGTAGCATAAGGTCTTCCAGACAAGGCAGTCTCAAAAGAATCTAGCAAATGAAAAGGAAGCAAAAGTGAGGGACAAAAATGCATCCAAATGTATATTTAAGGGCCAGTCATGCCAAGGTGTCAGCAAATAGTGCTTTCCAGAATTGGCCAGTGCGAGAAGAAAAACTCCATGTTTGACACCTGTCCACTCCTTAATGCTTATGAACTTTGTCACCTATTTCTGTAGCCCACTGTTCCACACGATACTCCAAACTTCCCTCATGGTCAACCATGGCCGTGTAAACACTAGCACTGAGTGGGAAGAATGAAGAAATATGTCATAATGGAATGGAGGCCTTCAACAAGATTGCAGAACAAGATCTAACACAGTCTTTAATACTCTATAGAATGATATGTCAGACTCATGACACAGGCATATCACATCAAGTTACAGTTCATCTGTAGAAATCAAAATAGATTTGTTGACTGAAATATAAATTGCTATATTGTGTTGGTGGAATCTTAAGATGAATATTCTCTAATGCCTTGGGATCCTTGAGCCCCTTTGCCTCCTCGTAAGAAAGACTGAACTATTCGACCCAGATGATCAACACAAATTAAAGGTTGATTATATGTAAGCCAAAAGATTCTTTGAACCAGGACTATAGTTTAAAATGATGTTGCTCTGTGCAAATAACAATTACCATCTGTCATGATGACTACTCTTATACTGAATGTTTACAGATATTAAAAGTTTCTGTGATCTAAGCCAATTTCAATGGTTTCCCTAGAGCCAATTAGTAAATATCCCCATTCCAATGGCGGCTCCTTGCGGCATTGCTGCGGGCGGTGAGGCGAGGTGGGGGAGGGGCAGGTTGGGGTGTAGTAAACTCCGGCATACAGCCGACCGAAGTTAAGTATAAAAATAAATAAAACAAATTACAATGCGCGCGCTGCATCACCAAATGGCGATGCAGCGCGTGCAAGCAAACCTCAGAATTTGTAAAAAATGTAGAATATGTATGATATTGTGCATGATTTGAGGAGGCATAGAGGAAAGACTGGGCACAAATATATTTGACGTTCTTAAGGAATATTTAATTTCTTTAGAAGGTGACCAGTACTCATCTGAAGCATAAAAATAGTCTTGACAAATTTGTGATGATAACAATATTGTCCTAGTAGCCCAAACGGCATATGGATTATGCCTCTTCAGCCAAGGAATTCCAAAAAGCACAGCACAATTAGGAGAGTCTATTATGGTCTCCAAAAGAGAACTTTAATGGTACAATAGCCTCCCTCACTAGTCCTCAAGCCAATGGCATACCATTATAAGTCTAAACTACTTCATGCGCCTTCATATCTCGCTTGCGGATATTGTCCTTAAAACCAAATTGTGATTGATAAACATTCTATACGCCCCACCATCCAACAGTGGTAGAACATTGATTGTTTTCCCTTCCTCAATCTTCAAGACATTAGAAAGGATGAACAGTTGATTGTCAGAACCACACATGAAAGATCTCATATATGAGAAACAATCGCAGTTTTCTTATTCTCATTGTCAGATGATTGATGCTTACTCAAATCCTTTTGAGGCTATTCAAGATAGGCTTAGATCATGTGCCCAGAACCACCACAACCTAGACCAAATCCAGTATTTTGCTGACATTTACTTTCCACCTCTGCCGAAGGGACCCAAACAGGTCCTATTTGCTTAGTTTACTCTTTGGACAAAGAGTCCACACACCTTCTAGTGTATGACAAGGTGAAATTTGGGTGAAATTCCGAAATCCCACTTTCTTTAATTACATTTTTCAAGACCTATGTATTCAATTAAGATTGCTGTATCAACAAGTACAGAAAGAGAAGTAGGACGAATAGTACAAACTAACTTATCTTTAATCGATTCCTCTAATCCATGCCAAAATATTGTCATTTGGGTTATCTCAACCCAAGCAATCTTTGCTGCCAGTTCTCAAAATTGAGTCATCTTTGGTCAGAGCATCCATTCCACTTTGCTGGATATCATAAAAAGCTAGCGGAATGCTCCTAATCAAAACATTTAAACATCTTTTTAAAAAAAAAGCAAGAATATGTGATACTTGTCCAGGCAGGAGTCTAGTTTTGTAACTAGTGAGATAGCCAAAGCTAAGGCATGTTCAGAAAGACAACTGATACCGTTGCTCGATCTTGAATAAACCGTGCAGGGAGGAGAGCAAAGTGCATCATCAGGGAATTCAGAAAATCACATAATTTCACAGGTACCCCAAAAATACTTTGGGCACCCAACGGGATTACTTGGATAGGAGGAGACCTTAATGCTTAGGTTTTTTTTTAAAGGCCACATTTTCAAGGTGAAGTAGTTGTATTTCTTGCACCAGGTCCTGACAGGATACATGACACAAATAGTTGTACGGTGTCATTAGCATTGCAATCGATCAAGGACTAGATGCTGTGAAGTGCTTTTTAGCTTCCATCTTGATTGCCTTAAGAAATGGTAACTCCTACCAGACGCTTCATGGCCACTTTGCACTTAATGTACATGTGAAAGGTGTCAAGTGACTGCTTTAAAGGGTTCCAGTTAGGAAGAAGAAGTCACAAAAGGCAGAAAAAAAAACCTTGTTGGCAATATTGCTATTGAAGATAAGAGGTGATACTGGAGTTGACAAGCAGGACACCAAACTGACCCTGAATTTAGAGTTCAGAAAAAGCCCTGCATAAGGTCTTATAGTAGAAAGAATCCCAAAATAATCTTGCTACCAAAAAAGGAATCAAAAACCAGGGACACAAATACATTAAGAGGGTGATAAACACAACACAAAATAGGGGAATGCGTGCCTTGGGGTGCATACTTTTCTCTCCAAAAGCATCCAGCAAGATATTACATCACAGGAAAAAAATTAACATAATCTTGGATTGGGAACTTCAGGCAACGAACTCTGGGAAGGCAACCGTCTTTCATAGAAATAGATTTAAGTCTTGTCATACCCACTGTTTCAGAAGACTGGAAGTTGCCAGAATTGGCTAATATCAGAAGAAGATCCTACATTAGATGTCCTTCCTCTGATCCAAGCTTTCACACTTTGCCAGCCATTCCTTTAGCCCAGTGTTACATAGGACACACCAACTTGCCCTTCAGCTGACCCCAGTCGAGGAAAATCCAAAGTTGGGTTGGATGAAATCAGACTCCTTACTATGCTCCAAATGTGCCAATCCAAAACATGTTGTCTTTGCATCCATGGTAGCAAAGTAAACACTATACCATCTCTGTCAGTCTGGTACCCGGATTTAACACTGAGACTGAGGTTCCAATGAAGAACTCACCTAGTCCATGCTATAAGGAAAACATTTATTTGATACCCATTTCTAGAGTATAAAAGGGGTGCTCCCTGTATAACTAATGGAACACCGCCACATACACTTCGATTTCATAGTCTTTAAGAGTGCCCTTAATTTATAATGAGCAATTTTGGTAGCACTAAAATATGTCAGCAAATTTCTGATAGGAAATATGAATAATGTATGTTTTTAATCTTGTGGAAGGAAAGACTGCATAAAGATGACAGTTTTTTCTCCATCCACATAACATGGATTAACCAGCCAGTATATTACAGGAATTCCAAAGGATGGGAAGTCTCACAGGAGGCAAGCCCAATGATGAAGTATGCCACAGTTTGCAGTCAAGGGATTAATGTAATTTTAAGCAGTATAACACTACCTGGGACATATACAATCTAAGTAGAGATGTGTTAGAGAGAGTACTGCAGTGAATATATTGATATTGTGTTGGGAGGATTTGCATTCTCTCTCAATAATTCCCCCTTACTCCCTCTTAAGTATTTTTATTGTAATATTAGCAGCCATCCATTTGCACACAAATTAACATTAGTGGTGTCATTTGAGAAGTCATGAGTGATGTTACTGACCATGTCATGAGTGATGTAATATGTGATGTCATAAGCAGTGCATTGCAGCAGCATAAGTAATTTTTAGCGCAGGTAACTATAACTGCTGAATGTCGATGTTTTTGTACGTGTGAAATCTAAGCCTAACTATAACATCCCTGTAACCTTTATTTTTTTTGTGAATATCTAAGACTTTTTTAATTGTATGTACTAACTATAATCTCATTGTAACCTAGTGAATTTCTGTGGTTTTATAATGTTATTTTCTATCTATAACATTCCTGTAACCATTGTTTATTTCAGTGAATTTCTAAGGTTTTTTGATTTTATTTCCTAACTTTCATCACTTTTTAAAAATTCTATTTCCTAACTATATGTTTATATTAATATTATTATTATTTCTTTTGTTGGGAGTCGTGGACCTGGCGTGGGTTTGCAAAGCACAAGCACTCATTCAATGCCCAACAGTAATTTTAAGGTTTGTGAATCTGGGTTTGACTGTGCATCGCATGTGGCAGTGGCTCTGTGAGTAGCTGTGTGAGTGTCTAAGTGGATCTGTAAGTAGGTGCATGAGTCTCTCAGTGGGTTTGTGAGTGCATATTTGATTTTCTGAGTTGTTGCGTGAGTGGGTGTGTGTCTTAATTAAGTCTGTGAGTGGATGAATTAGTGTCTGGCCGCATCTATGCCAAGGTACATCAGTGTCTGCATGGGTCTGTGAGTGGGTGCATCAGTATCTGACTGGTTCTGTGAGTGGATGCCTAATTATCTGAGTGGGTGTGTCAGTGGGTGCATGAGTGTCTCAGTGGGTCTGTGAGTGAGTGTGTGAGTCTCTGAGTGGGTCTGTGAGTCTCCGAGTGGGTCTGTAAATGGGTGTATCAGTGTCTGAGTGGGTCTGTGAGTGGGTGCATGACTGGCAGAGTAGATCAGTGATTGGCTGCATGAGTCTCTGAGTGGATCTGAGAGTGCATGAGTGTATAATTACATCTATAACTGGGTGCGTGACCGTCTGTGCGGGTCTGTGAGTGGATGCAAGTGTTTCTGAGTGTGTCTGAGTGGGTGCATGAGTGTCTAAGTGGGTCTGTCAATTTAATGCATTAGTGTCTCAGTGGGTCTCTTAGTGGGTGCATGAGGGTCTGAGTGGGTTTGTGAGTAGGTGCATGACTGTCTGAGTGAGTCTGCGTGGGTGTATGAGTGTCTCAGTGAGTGTATGCATGTGTCTCTAACTGGGTCTGAGAGTGGGTGCGTCACTGTCTAACTGGATCTGCGAGCGGGTGCATAAGTGTCTGCGAGTTGGTGCATGAGTGTCTAAGTGGGTCTGTCAATGGGGGCATCTGTGTCTCAGTAGGTCTATTTGTGGGTGCATGAGGGTTTGAGTGGGTCATTGAGTGGGTGCATGTATTTGAGTGGGTCTGTGAGTGAGTGTGTGAGTGTCTTAGTGGGTCTGTGAGTGGATTTCGTTAATGTCTGAGTGGGTCTATGAGTGGGTGCATTAGTGTCTGAGTAGGTCTGGAAGTGGGTGCATGAGTGGGTGCATGACTCTTTGAGTGGGTCTTTAAATGGGTGCATGAGTCTCTGAGTAGGTGCGTGAGTGTCTGAGTAGGTGCGTGAGTGTCTGAGTGGGTCTTTCAGTAGGTGCATGAATCTCTGAGCGGGTATATAAGTGCGAGCTTTAGTCTCTGAATGGATCTCTGAGTGGATACGTGAGTCTCTGGGCGGGTCTGAGAGTGACTGGCTGCGTGAGTGTCTGATGGAGTTTCTGAGCTAGTGTATGAGTGGGTCCGTGAATGTCTAAGTGAGGCTGAGGTGGGTGTGTAAATACATATATTTTAGATTTTTCCACCAATAGTCATAAATTTGCTTCAAAGTTACACAGGGGAGCTAACCTGATGGCTGTGGCAAATTTACGAATATCGCACATAAAAAACAGATTTTCAACTTATACACATCAGAGGTCCCTCAAAGACCCCTATATTCCAGCCATGGGGTCAGGGCACATCGAACTTGAACCCTAGTTTCTGCCATTTAATTTGAGCCCCGAAAAAAATAAATTAAAATGGTGGCTGCAACTCTCTGCTTAGGTTGCAGCCAGCTAATCACAGCATTCCTGTTGGCGCACACATTCGCAATTCATCACAAAATTGTAACAAATTATTCGCGATCGTAGATTCAAATTAAACTTTATTGAGTTACACAAGGGCAACCATAAAAGTTACGAATCAACATATACATAAAATCAGGCATATTAAACACGACCTAACAAACACGTTGTTAAAAGAAAGGGGCCAGAAGGATCTGAATGTGCAAAACCACTAATTCATGAGGAACAAACGTTCCATAAAACATCGTCAAAAGAATAAAATAGGTCTATTTTTCATTTTACACCCTAAAGGGGACTTGGGCCGACATGCTGTTATCTACCCAAAGAAACAACAGCTCCCACGTTATACATCCATACAAGCCCTTGATTTCATTATCGATTTTAAATAACCCACGACAAAAAATATACAATCCTCATTCAGTAGTTGTAAATACAAGAGGGCTGGGCAGGCTTGTCTAAAATTCAGTTTCTTTAGAATAGGGGCCAGGAAATGTTCCCATGGAACTAAATAAAATTTACAGAAGAACATAAAGTGCAGCAAATCCTGTTGAGACTGGCCGTCGCAGCAACAGGATGCTAGCACTTGTCCTCTGTGACAGCCCTTGGGTCTCACCACTAGAAGATGAAAGAGGTTTGTCCGGAACCTGGTTAAAAGAAACTTCTCATGTGTGGACAGGGACCCTAGGAGGTAAGGCTCAGTAAGTGGAGTTGTTTTGAGCATTAAAAACCTACGGACACTTACTTTCTTGAGTTCCTGCTCGTCCCTATCCAGTTTCTTTAATAATAGGTATGCTACCTTAACTAGTTCCACGTCCTTCTTGGTGATAGTTTCAGGCTTATAGAATAGCTCTACGCGACCTACCTCTTCCAGGCTTCTTTTAATATAAGTAAGCCATGGAATTTGGTGCTTTATCAAGTGTCAAGCACTCTCATTATCGTGTGGGTGAGGTTTAACTCCTGATTCAACCAGCATTTTAACCAGAATACAAGAGGGCGCGAGGCCAAGGTGTCACTCAGGTATGGGACCCCCAATTCTTCATGGGCCGCCAAATTAGAGAGGCTTTCGGGGGCACATAACAGGCACTTAGGAAATTTGTTCTCAGCCACCTGTAACGAGTTCACTATAGTGTGACCCCAGATTTCACTCCCATAACTGGCTATAGCCAGGCTTTTAGCCTGATATACCTTTAACATGGCACCTATTGGTCTCCTCCCTATCTTTGTAGCAAAATAAAAAATTGCCGCATTTGCCCTGGCCATAGTCCCCCTGTTCTTGGTCATTTGGGGCCCCCATTGTAACTGACCATCCAGGAGAACCCCTAAATATGAAAAAACATTTGTACGGGGGATGGGGGAAGAGCCAACCCTAAAATGGAAAGTTTTTTTGGGGCGCAATCCCACTTGCATGACATAAGATTTCGAATTGTTAACGGCCAGATCATGATCCATCATAAAGCTGGAGAAAGCCTCAAGCAAAGATTGAAGGCCTAATGCGGTCCTCGCTAGGAGGACGGCATCGTCCGCATATAGTAGGACAGGGTGATCACGCCGCCCTACGTATGGGAAATCTACCTCCAAACTGCTTAATACTTTGTCCAGATCATTTATATAAAAATTAAATAAAAATGGAGCCATTATACACCCCTGTCTTACTCCCCTTTTAATATCCAAATCCCTGGTGACCCTAAGGTCCTGGGAGAACCATACATTGGCCCTGGATGACCTATGCAGATCTTCCAAGAAGTCAACTAAACTGTCCTCTACCCCCATTGCCCTCATGACCTGCCACAGCTTGACCCTATTGACACAGTCAAAAGCGGAGGACAGGTCCATGAAGGCAAGGTATACAGTACCAGGGCGCGCAACTGTATATTTACTCAATATCAAAGAGAGATTAAGGCATTGAGCCACAGTAGAATGCCCGGGACGGAAGCCAAACTGGATGTCTGATAAGATTTTTTGCTCCTCCGCCCAGCTAGACAATCTGTCCAAGAGTACGCGTCCCACGACCTTGACCACTGAATCAAGAAGGGAGATTGGCCTATAGCAATAAGTGCTATTCCTGTCCCCCTTCTTGAAAACAGGGACAATGGTCGAGGTGCCCCAGGACTCAGGGCACCCATTTTTTGCGGCTGCGTTAAACACTGCCTAGAGTATTGGCACCCAGAAAGAAGGGTCAGACTTAAATAAGTCCGGGGGATACGGTCCGGGCCTGGGGCTTTATTGCTTATTAAACCTAAAATATCTTCCACTACCTCACCCAATTTAAAATTCACTACAGGGGCATTCATATCATGACCAACCTGTAGGAGGGGCTCCGTAGGACTCTCAAACAATGATTTAAAGTTGAGCAAACCATTCCTCCTCCGTTATATGGGAGTCAAGGGCCATCACCCTATCCTGAGCAAAAAGAGGCGATCGTAGATTTACAAATTTGTATGTCTTTAAATTGCTCAACAACTACTGAACAGATTTAAACAAAATAACAAAAATCACAATCTTCAGAGCAAAAGCGAACTTTCTGCCATACTTGGTGTAATTCTATCCAGCTGTTCAGGCTGCATGCATGTCTAAAGGGTCTATGGGAATTAACACGGGAATACACACTTTTCCCCCCTACTTTTTCTTGGCCCCTGACCAACAGATCGCACCGAAATGTTCCATGCACAAGACCTAACTTGACACTCTGTTTTGAAAATGTCATGAAGATAGCTCAAACGGTGCCAAAGTTATTGGTAAGCCAAAAAATGCATATCTTTAGGAGACATGGTCCTAACTATAGGTACCTACTGATGACCGCCATTAGGTTATATATATATGTAAAATGGTTTTCTTCCACTTTCCCTTAGCAGCTCTCTGTGTGTGAAACCAATGCCTGCTCCCACAGGAGGTGGGGAGCTGGCAGGGACCACGGGGGCCTTGAGGTTTCCCCGTGGTCCCATAGCACACTCGGTGCCCTGGGGGCACCTAGTACAAATGGCTGCGCCCCGGGAGATGGGGTCCCCTGAGCCAAATCGTCCTGGGGAGGGGGGCCACGTTGCCCCCTTCCCCATTTGATAATGGCTGGGTCCTGGGGTATGGGGTCCCCTGGGTTGAAATCACCCGGGGAAGGTACCGCGTGGGCCCCTCCTCTATTTTAAAAATAAATGATATATATTTAAAGGCCAGGCCTTGGGAATGGGGTCCCAGGGGCTGAAATTGCCCGAGTTGAGGCTCCACTTCTGTATCGGTGATGGAGGTGTTTGCATCCTTGCTTTTTTCTAAGTGCAATATTTCACGTAGTGTCTGTGATGTGGGGAATCTTTCTTGTCATCTGCTGCTGAGAGCAAGGATCGTGTTCTAAACTTTTAATAACTAGAAGTATGAAAACTTGCCTAGAAACCCTGCCTGTTGGGCCCCGTCCCATATATATTAGCATTATGCAGTGTCTTCCCACCCGTTTCCCAGGATGCTGGACAGCTTACTAAAAGGCTCTCAAGTGCATTTCCTGCTGATTTTGGAGATGGGGTCTTGATGCCTAGGAATCTGATCGCATCTCCACCAAACAAAGAGGCACTTACTTCTGTAAAGTACAAATCATCCAAGTGGGATTTCTCTGCATTTCCACCTTGTAAAGTTATCTGATGAAAATGCTTAAGGAACAAGCACATTGGCAAAGTTACAGACACACAAGGTCACTGGAGACATTTGCTTGGCATCCTTTATGCCACTGTACTATACTATACATTTACCCCATGAGGTAGCACTTCTTAATTAGCCAGTAGAAAGTATTCCACTTGGGTAGAGGTGTTGCAGAAAACGGGACCTTCTTTTTGGATAAGGATGTAGGGCAGGATTGATTCAGGCACAATGCTCATTTCACCGAAAGGAAACCTCAAAAGGAAGCACCTAAAGATTTAAACAAAGCAGGTGCCCAAGTTCATGCTCCACTTCTGTAGAGTACTAATCATCCTAACTTCGTACGCATGGCCACGTAAAAGCAAAAGTGTTTTCTCTGCATTTCCACAAAAAGTTTATCTGTATTCCGTAATGGAGGTATTTGCATCCTTGCCTTTTTCGAGTGCAATATCTCACATTGTTACTGTGACCCGAGGGTTCTTTCTTGTCATCTGCTGCTGAGAGCAGAGTCCATGGTTCTCCCTTTTAAATGCCCTAAGTAATGCCCAAAATCCATAGCACCTCTCGCATACCCACTCACAGATACACAGGTAACCCACACAGCGACTCGCTCACCAACTCACAGACCCATAGCGCCAGTCACAGACCCATACAGGCACTCACAGACCCACTCACAGGCACTCACACACCCACTCATAGAAACCAGAGAAATTCAGCAGTTATAGTTACCGGAGCTAACTATAACTTACCCCCTGCAATGCACTGCTTATTATCTCACATATTACATCACTCATGACATGGTCAGTGACATCACTGATGACATCTCAAATGACTTCACTGTTGATATCATCCACAAAACCACACACAAACCCCCTCACACTTCCATGGAGCATCTCATGCATCTACTCCCACACACCCACTCACATACCCATTCAGAGACCCATGCAAGTACTCGCACAACCAATCACTTATCCATAGAGCCACTCATGCGCCCACTCCCTCACCTATACAGCCACTCACACATCCAGTCATACAGACATACAGACACTTACACACCCATTCATATACCCATACAGCCACTGACGCACTGAGTGAGTCACCCATTCATCCACTCACACAGCTTCCTACCCTTACAGCCTCTCAACACAGCCAATCTCTCACTCATAAAACCACTCACACACCTCAACACCCAGCTAGTGCACTTCATAGATACCAACAACATCCTCAACATCTCTCACTCAGGATTCCGAGGCAACCACAGCACCAAAACTGCCCTCATTGCAGCCACTGATGACATCTGCACCGACCGAGGCCACACAGCAGCCCTCATCCTCCTAGACCTCTCAGCAGCCTTCAACACCTTCTCCCACGACACACTAGCTGTCGGACTTCACAACACCGGCATCCAGGGAACTGCCTTAGACTGGATTTGTTCTTTCCTCTCAGGCAGAACACAAAGAATAAGACTCCCACCCTTCCTCTCCGAACCTACAGAGATCAGATGCGGAGTACCCCAAGGATTCTCCCTCAGCCCCACACTCTTCAATGTCTACATGGCCCCCCTCACAACCATCATCAGAAAACACGGAGTCAACAAAGTCTCATACTCCGACAACACCCAGCTCATTCTCTCCCTCACCAAGGAACCCAACATCACCAGGCACAGATTCCAAGAAGGGATGAAGGACATCACAACCTGGATGAGCAGCAGCTGCTTGAAGCTCAAATCCTCGGCTCCACCCCGTCTGCATGGGACAACACCTGGTGGCCCCCTGCCCTCAGAAACCCACCCACCACTACGGACCACGCTCGCAAACATACTCACCATGAACCGCCAGCTCAACGCCGTGTCCTCCACATGTTTCAACACCCTCTGCATACTCCACAATAGCTTCAAATTGATCTCCCCCAACTCCAGGAACACCATCACCCATGCGTTCATCACCAGGAGACTAGACTACGGAAACGCCCTCTATGCCAGAATCAACAAAACACTCCTTCGCATCAACATACCACCCAATGTATCGATACTGACTGGAACTTTATCTCAAATTCAATAAACTTTGTTAAAAAAAAACATTCCTCCGCAAACTCCAGACCATCCAGAACACAGCAGCTCAACTTGTCCTCAATATCCCACAACATAACCACATCACCCAACACCACTGCAACCTCCATTGGCTCTCCATCGAAAAAAGAATAACTTTCAAACTGCTCACACACGCCTACAAAGCCCTCCATAACAGCGGACCCCAATACTTCAACAAAATAATCTCCTGCCACACCCCCAAGAGAAACCTATGCTCTGCTGACCTTGCCCTAGGAACGGTCCCCCGCATCCACAGGGTCAGAGCGGGTGGCAGACACTTCTCCTACATCGCAGCCAAGACCTGGAACGAACTCCCCCTCCGTATCAGACAAAGCCCAACACTGCACCTATTCATAAAGGATCTCAGTACCTGGCTCTTCAGATGACCCCAGAGCTGCCTAAATCCCCTACCCCAGTGCTCCAAAAATCCTAATTGTGTGATTGATTGACACACCCATGAACCACTTACATACCCATTCATACATCCATACAACCATTCACAAACATGCTCACTCACCCATACAACCATTCACACAAACACTCACCAATACAGCAACTCAGACACCAACTAAGTTAACCAAACACCCACTCAAACATTCACTCACTCATCCACACATCCACTTACACACCCAGTCACTCACACATACAGCCATTGAGAAACCCAGTCACCCAGCCATACAGTCACTCACACTCCCGCTCACCTACCCATAAAGCCACTCGCTCACTCATACACCACTGACTAATCTACACAATCACCGATACGGCCACTCACTCGCCAACACAGCTATTCAAACAGCTACTTATACACCCATGGAGCCACTGACACACCCACTGACTCACCCATACAGCCACTCACACACCCAATCACACATGGATATATACAGTCATACAGCTACTCACATAATATATGTCAGAAATAGTATCTCTTATTAGTAGCACACAAAATATACTAATGTAACTTTCGTAGTACCTTAGTATGCATGTTTAATATTCATAAATGCTTAGAAGACACTTACAATCACTTGATGATGTCATCAGTGATGTATTTTGAGATGTTATCAGTGATGACACTGACCATGTCATAAGTGATGGAATATGGGAGGTCATAAGATTTGCATTGCAATGTATAAGTTATAGTTAGCTCAGGTAACTATAACTGCTGAATTTCTGTACAAAAGATTTGAGCCTAACTATAATGTTCCTGTAACCTTTGGTTTTTCAGTATATATACATACATACATATAACAATACCAAATATAATCATACATCCAAAGTAGAATCGGGAACGGATTCCAGAGATCTGGTGCTTCAAATGTATGGCTCAAAACAGGTCTATGATGCCTTTCGGCCATCTCGAGTGGCCTTGATCACATATGAACGTGCTGTGGCGTTAACATTTAAAAACCTAATCTTGTTACCACTTGATTCATCAAACGACTGGCATTGAGAACAGACTATCAAAGGAACCCTATCTTTAATGAACAAAACAGACTCATGGCTTAGTTCAATTCAATACATTATAGACCTGGTAAAATTATACAATACATGATAATAAGTGCCGATAGGCATGTTTAAAAATTATTATATAAAGAGCCCAAATGCTCTAACTTCAGAAAAAGGCCCATTATGGAATTAAACCACCAGTGTATAAATAAATTCCATTTTGATTGGGTAAGTCTGTCCCTGTAAACTAATGATGCTGTTATACAATCACAAAATTGGATACATATTTGAATTTGCATACACACAATCTAAAATAACATAAAAAACACTGTAAAACATCAATGCTTAACGTGATGAAAATTATAAATGGTGATATAGAAACATCATAATATCACTGACTCAAAAGGGTTCATATCATCAAAGCCTTCGTACACTCTCAAAGTGCTAAATATGAAAAAGTGCAATGTCTTGCTAAAGTGCTAATACAGTACATACTAAACTAAGGAAAGGTGTCAAGCAGCAGAGATAACTTATTCATTTTCATATTTCAGACAGATACATTAATATAGTACAATCAATATATTCTATTGTTCTTAATAACATCCATTATATTTTCAACGGAATCCTGGACATTGCATCGGCCCATTACTGTAGAATGTTATATTAATAAACATAACTAATATAAATACAATTATAATCATACAAAAGTATTCATACAAATATTTATAAAAAATTCATAGGAAATTGTGCAAATCTTCAATATTGTTCAGGCCATATGGTGACTTGGACTCCAACCCTAGAAAAAAGCGTGACTCAAGTTGGCGTAGCATTTTGTCTCTATTGCAACCTCTCCTCAGAGGTGGCACTGCTCCAGTTACAGAATATTTAAGGCAATTGAGGTAATTGTTGTGTTCAAGTTTGAAGTGTCTTGCAACTGGATATGTGGGGTCTGAATTCACTATTGCTCTCAAGTGTTGTAGAATTCTCAAGTGCACCTGCAGCTTTGTGCTACCCACATAGCGCAGCCCACAGGTGCACTCAAGAACATACACTGCGAACTTGGTACGGCAATTGTAGACTCCCTTCAAATCCACTGGTTCAGGACTGAAAGATGTTGTATATTGAAAAGTATTGATATCAAATTTGCATGCCCTACAATAGCTGCATTTATAAAACCCCTTCTTAGGTGTCAGCCAAGTAGTTGTGGCACTTAGTTCAGAACTGCTCCTAACTAGTGTGCTTTTCATAGACAGTGCTTGCCGGAAATTATGGGTAGGCTGGTGTGTGTATATATATATATATATATATTACCTACTGGCGGTCGCCAGTAGGTAGTTATAGTTAGGACCCCTTTTCCATAGGAAAACCTCAACATTCTATTTTGAATAACTTTGGCGCCGGTCGACGAATCCTCGCGAATTTCTCAAAATAGGTGGGGCGCTACGCTCCGCTCCTACCCTGAAAGTCTCGGGGGGATCCGTCAAGCGGGGGCTGAGATAAAAGGGGGGTCCCAAAACGCGTTTTTCCCATGCATTTTTCCATAGGACCTTTAGAACGAGCTACAGCCCGAACGGCTGAACAGAATTACTCAAAATTTGGCAGAGAGGTAGTCCCTAGGTCAAGGAAGTGCCTTTTGTAGGTTTGGTGTAAATCTGTTCAGTAGATTCTGAGAAAATAGCCTTTAAATCAATATATATATCTGAGCCCGCTTACGGTACGCTTACCGTACGCTTACGGTAAGCTTACGGTACGCGTACGGTGGCGTGCGCGAGCACGATTCTGATTGGCTCTTAGATCTTAGTAAACATTCGAATCGGCCGAAACCAGGAAGCGGCGGCCGCCATTTTCTGTGTTTCACTCTGAAAAAAAAAGAGTGAAAACAAGAAAAGGGGGCAATGAGGAGAGTTACAGACCCCCTTACATTTGTGAGGGGGTCAAAGAAGGACTGTAAAGTACAAAACAAACATTTATTGATTTTTAAAAAAAATCACGGGGTACGCGTACGGTAAGCTTACGGTAAGCGTACGGAAGAAACATGGCGTGCGCGAAGGAGATTCTGATTGGCCCATAGATCTTAGTAAACATTCGAATCGGCCGAAACCAGGAAGCGGCGGGCGCCATTTTGTGTATTTCACTCTGAAAAAAAAGAGTGAAAACAAGAAAAGGGGGCAATGAGGAGAGTTACAGACCCCCTAACATTTGTAAGGGGGTCAAAGAAGGACAGAAAAGTACAAAAAAAACATTTATTGATTTTAAAAAAAATCACGGGGTACGCGTACCGTAAGCTTACGGTAAGCGTACGGTAAAAAAAATAAAAATAAATAAATGAAAAGCAGATTTAAGAGTTTAGAAATTAGGGAGCTCTAAAAAGAGCTGTTGTGTTTATGAAGTCATTTTTTTAGTGGTACCTACAAGTAAGTACCGATGCAGAGTCTAAGGTTCAAGAGGAAGACTCTGTTCCCTTCATCAGTGAAGTGTACACCATCTCCTCTATAAATGTCTTGCATGTCATAACGCAAGTTGTTGTGGTAAATGGCACCCATACCATAGTCACGGAGGAAAGCAGAAACAGATTTGTTGACGTGCTTTCTTGCTTTGTCAATCTGCGGACAGAAATGATTGGACCAGTTCCATTTTTGCCTTTGGCATATGTTGGAAAACACAAAGGCAGTTTTAGGGAAAAGTGTAAACAGTTGTGCAAAGGTGTCCTTCATAAGCATTTCCAGACCTACCCCAGTCAAAGTGCCTAGGTCATTGCCACCACAGTGCACTATTATGAGGTCAGGGTGTTGGATTTGAATGAAGGATTTCACCAATGGCATCAATTGGTGCCACTTTAACCCTCTCTGACCAATCCATTTAATGTCTACATTTGGCAAAGCAAGGTCTCTCACCATACCTGTTTTCTCTGCAAACTTTTCACTCCAGAAGACATAGCTGTGCCCTACAATCCACACTGTGAACATCTTCAAAGGAGAACTGGATGCACTCAGGAGGTGTCTTTCAGTAGAATGGCAATATGAAAAGAAAGACAGTTTGGAAATGGAGGCATACATATTTTTTTCAAAACAAAAAGAACTGATTGGCTGTTTCATACCATTCTAGAATAAAAACTAGGCTGTATGTGTAAATTAATAGAAGCATGTTTTGTATTGGTACAAAAAAATGTGTAACCAAAGAACAGTACTATGGATTTGCTGTAAGGTTTGAAAAGTCAAGCACTCTTGCTCTGTGGAATTGAAACATTGTGTGTCGAACTTCTGACCTAACTCTACACAGCAGTGTTCCATGAGCTGTTGCTATGGTAGCAGGCAGAAGTCAAGTTGGGGGAAGGGTACTAGGCAGAAGTCAAGTTGGGGGAAGGGTACTTTTGGAAAAGGGTTGGTTTTCAACCAATAGAAATGTGTGATTACATTTGAAAAAAAGGGGGAAGCACTGAGATTTGAAACTTACATGTATATGTGTGGAAAAATAGAGGGAAAGTTTGCCATTATCTGGTTCTGCTGAGAGGAGAGAGGTGAACACAACAGAGATCCTGGCTCTGATAATCTGCTGTTTGAGTGTCACATTTCTTTCACAACTAACTAATTTTAAAGGTGAGTTTACAGTTTGAGAGGGGATGTATGTGGTAACTTAAGAAATGAATAATAGAAATGGGAATTGTTTTTGTTGTAGTTACACATGGTGGTTTCATAATGTGTCAGTCTGTAAAAGTGATTTACACTTGCCCCGAAAAAAAAAAGAGCAGTAAGTGTGCTTTCAAATTGGCAAAGAAATTTCGTTTTGGGACTAATGTGAAAACATGACTCTGTGTGCATAGAAGAATTATAGGCAGAGATTTATTGCGTCTTGCTCTGGTGATTTCATAGTTGCATTAGATGGAAAGGGGGAGCGAATTTTTGGGGGAAGAAGCAGAGTCTTAGCACACACCCATGTGCTTGCCATGTATAGTCATGCACAGTATTTAGAAGCGAGTGGGGTTTTCAGGTTTAAGTCTGTAATGCAAATACATTCAGCATCACTAAGGCTGGTTGCCCTTGCTGGAGTGTAGGCAGTCACAGAGAATACACATGGTGGTGGTCTGAAAAAGCAGTCTGGACATGGGCTTTTTTAAAAAAAACTGAAAAGTGGTTTCATAATGTGTCAGTCTGTAAAAGTGATTTCCAATTGTAAAAAGTGATTTTCACTTGGCCCGAAAAAAAAAGAGCAGTAAGTGTGCTTTCAAAATGGCAAAGAAATTTCGTTTTGGGACTAATGTGAAAAAATGACTCTGTGTGCATAGAGGAATTATAGGCAGAGATTTATTGCGTCTTGCTCTGGTGATTTCACAGTTGCATTAGATGGAAAGGGGGAGCGAATTTTTGGGGGAAGAAGCAGAGTCTTAGCACACACCCATGTGCTTGCCATGTATAGTCATGCACAGTATTTAGAAGCGAGTGGGGTTTTCAGGTTTAAGTCTGTAATGCAAATACATTCAGCATCACTAAGGCTGGTTGCCCTTGCTGGAGTGTAGGCAGTCACCGCGAATACACATGGTGGTGGTCTGAAAAAAACAGCTTGGACAAGTGCAATTAAATAAATTAAAAAAAAAGGTTTCATAATGTGTCAGTCTGTAAAAGTGATTTTCACTTGCCCCGAAAAAAAAAGAGCAGTAAGTGTGCTTTAAAAATGGCAAAGAAATTTCGTTTTGGGACTAATGTGAAAACATGACTCTGTGTGCATAGAGGAATTATAGGCAGAGATTTATTGCGTCTTGCTCTGGTGATTTCACAGTTGCATTAGATGGAAAGGGGGAGCGAATTTTTGGGGGAAGAAGCAGAGTCTTAGCACACACCCATGTGCTTGCCATGTATAGTCATGCACAGTATTTAGAAGCGAGTGGGGTTTTCAGGTTTAAGTCTGTAATGCAAATACATTCAGCATCACTAAGGCTGGTTGCCCTTGCTGGAGTGTAGGCAGTCACAGAGAATACACATGGTGGTGGTCTGAAAAAACAGCTTGGACATGTGCATTTAAATAAATCAAAAAAAGTGGTTTCATAATGTGTCAGTCTGTAAAAGTGATTTCCAATTGTAAAAAGTGATTTTCACTTGGCCCGAAAAAAAAAGAGCAGTAAGTGTGCTTTAAAAATGGCAAAGAAATTTCGTTTTGGGACTAATGTGAAAACATGACTCTGTGTGCATAGAGGAATTATAGGCAGAGATTTATTGCGTCTTGCTCTGGTGATTTCACAGTTGCATTAGATGGAAAGGGGGAGCGAATTTTTGGGGGAAGAAGCAGAGTCTTAGCACACACCTATGTGCTTGCCATGTATAGTCATGCACAGTATTTAGAAGCGAGTGGGGTTTTCAGGTTTAAGTCTGTAATGCAAATACATTCAGCATCACTAAGGCTGGTTGCCCTTGCTGGAGTGTAGGCAGTCACAGAGAATACACATGGTGGTGGTCTGAAAAAACAGCTTGGACATGTGCATTTAAATAAATCAAAAAAAGTGGTTTTATAATGTGTCAGTCTGTAAAAGTGATTTCCAATTGTAAAAAGTGATTTTCACTTGGCCCGAAAAAAAAAGAGCAGTAAGTGTGCTTTCAAAATGGCAAAGAAATTTCGTTTTGGGACTAATGTGAAAAAATGACTCTGTGTGCATAGAGGAATTATAGGCAGAGATTTATTGCGTCTTGCTCTGGTGATTTCATAGTTGCATTAGATGGAAAGGGGGAGCGAATTTTTGGGGGAAGAAGCAGAGTCTTAGCACACACCCATGTGCTTGCCATGTATAGTCATGCACAGTATTTAGAAGCGAGTGGGGTTTTCAGGTTTAAGTCTGTAATGCAAATACATTCAGCATCACTAAGGCTGGTTGCCCTTGCTGGAGTGTAGGCAGTCACAGAGAATACACATGGTGGTGGTCTGAAAAAGCAGTCTGGACATGGGCTTTTTTAAAAAAAACTGAAAAGTGGTTTCATAATGTGTCAGTCTGTAAAAGTGATTTCCAATTGTAAAAAGTGATTTTCACTTGGCCCGAAAAAAAAAGAGCAGTAAGTGTGCTTTCAAAATGGCAAAGAAATTTCGTTTTGGGACTAATGTGAAAAAATGACTCTGTGTGCATAGAGGAATTATAGGCAGAGATTTATTGCGTCTTGCTCTGGTGATTTCACAGTTGCATTAGATGGAAAGGGGGAGCGAATTTTTGGGGGAAGAAGCAGAGTCTTAGCACACACCCATGTGCTTGCCATGTATAGTCATGCACAGTATTTAGAAGCGAGTGGGGTTTTCAGGTTTAAGTCTGTAATGCAAATACATTCAGCATCACTAAGGCTGGTTGCCCTTGCTGGAGTGTAGGCAGTCACCGCGAATACACATGGTGGTGGTCTGAAAAAAACAGCTTGGACAAGTGCAATTAAATAAATTAAAAAAAAAGGTTTCATAATGTGTCAGTCTGTAAAAGTGATTTTCACTTGCCCCGAAAAAAAAAGAGCAGTAAGTGTGCTTTAAAAATGGCAAAGAAATTTCGTTTTGGGACTAATGTGAAAACATGACTCTGTGTGCATAGAGGAATTATAGGCAGAGATTTATTGCGTCTTGCTCTGGTGATTTCACAGTTGCATTAGATGGAAAGGGGGAGCGAATTTTTGGGGGAAGAAGCAGAGTCTTAGCACACACCCATGTGCTTGCCATGTATAGTCATGCACAGTATTTAGAAGCGAGTGGGGTTTTCAGGTTTAAGTCTGTAATGCAAATACATTCAGCATCACTAAGGCTGGTTGCCCTTGCTGGAGTGTAGGCAGTCACAGAGAATACACATGGTGGTGGTCTGAAAAAACAGCTTGGACATGTGCATTTAAATAAATCAAAAAAAGTGGTTTCATAATGTGTCAGTCTGTAAAAGTGATTTCCAATTGTAAAAAGTGATTTTCACTTGGCCCGAAAAAAAAAGAGCAGTAAGTGTGCTTTAAAAATGGCAAAGAAATTTCGTTTTGGGACTAATGTGAAAACATGACTCTGTGTGCATAGAGGAATTATAGGCAGAGATTTATTGCGTCTTGCTCTGGTGATTTCACAGTTGCATTAGATGGAAAGGGGGAGCGAATTTTTGGGGGAAGAAGCAGAGTCTTAGCACACACCTATGTGCTTGCCATGTATAGTCATGCACAGTATTTAGAAGCGAGTGGGGTTTTCAGGTTTAAGTCTGTAATGCAAATACATTCAGCATCACTAAGGCTGGTTGCCCTTGCTGGAGTGTAGGCAGTCACAGAGAATACACATGGTGGTGGTCTGAAAAAACAGCTTGGACATGTGCATTTAAATAAATCAAAAAAAGTGGTTTTATAATGTGTCAGTCTGTAAAAGTGATTTCCAATTGTAAAAAGTGATTTTCACTTGGCCCGAAAAAAAAAGAGCAGTAAGTGTGCTTTCAAAATGGCAAAGAAATTTCGTTTTGGGACTAATGTGAAAAAATGACTCTGTGTGCATAGAGGAATTATAGGCAGAGATTTATTGCGTCTTGCTCTGGTGATTTCACAGTTGCATTAGATGGAAAGGGGGAGCGAATTTTTGGGGGAAGAAGCAGAGTCTTAGCACACACCCATGTGCTTGCCATGTATAGTCATGCACAGTATTTACAAGCGAGTGGGGTTTTCAGGTTTAAGTCTGTAATGCAAATACATTCAGCATCACTAAGGCTGGTTGCCCTTGCTGGAGTGTAGGCAGTCACCGCGAATACACATGGTGGTGGTCTGAAAAAAACAGCTTGGACAAGTGCAATTAAATAAATTAAAAAAAAAGGTTTCATAATGTGTCAGTCTGTAAAAGTGATTTTCACTTGCCCCGAAAAAAAAAGAGCAGTAAGTGTGCTTTAAAAATGGCAAAGAAATTTCGTTTTGGGACTAATGTGAAAACATGACTCTGTGTGCATAGAGGAATTATAGGCAGAGATTTATTGCGTCTTGCTCTGGTGATTTCACAGTTGCATTAGATGGAAAGGGGGAGTGAATTTTTGGGGGAAGAAGCAGAGTCTTAGCACACACCCATGTGCTTGCCGTGTATAGTCATGCACAGTATTTAGAAGCGAGTGGGGTTTTCAGGTTTCAGTCTGTAATGCAAATACATTGAGCTTCACTAAGGCTGGTTGCCCTTGCTGGAGTGTAGCACTCTGGACATGGGCTTTTTAAAAAATCTGAAAAGTGGTTTCCTAATGTGACAGTTTGTAAAAGAGATTTTCACTTGCCCAAAAAAAAGAGCAGTTTGTGTGCATTCAAATTGGCAAAGAAATTTTGTTTTGTGACTATTGTGAAAAGAAATGTAGTAATATATTTAAATACAATAAAGGATTTTTTTTTAGTTTTTTTCAGGTATTGCTGAAGAACAGTGAACAAAATTTAAGATGCCTACAAAATCTCGAGTTCAAAAAACGCTAAAAAAACAAATATATTTGAAGACAACGGGAGGACCAAAGTTAGTAGAAGATGCTCATGTTGGGAAAAAGAAAAAATCTTCTGGTAAGCAGAAAAAACTATTTCTTAAAAAAATATTCAAAACAAAGAAAAATGTACAAAATGTCTGTCCTGGGAAGAATGTAACAAAACGAAGAGAACAGCAAAAAATTGAGAATTTAGTTAATGCAAATATACCTTCTGCAACTGAAAAGTTTTACATAAACAGAAAAACAGCGTTTACAGAGATACGTAGAAAAATGTTTCAGAGAAGAGTTATGTCCAATTTGATAAAGGATGTGAAGAAATATAAGCAAAAGGCAAAATATTACAAGAGAAAAAAAGAAATTGAAGCCATTGCAGCAAAAGCATTAGAATTAAAAAGGAAACTATTCATATTAATTTTGAATAGGATGCGTACATTAGATAAAATGGTTAATGTACTGAAATCACAAAGCAAAAGCAAAAGAGTAGTGAACAGAACAAACTTTTGTAAAGTGTTTTTAGGAAAGTGGATGCATAGTTCAAGTAGTGAACCTTTTTTTAATGAAGAGAGCTATTTTCAAAGTAATAGTTTGCTGCATGCAGTTGACACCAGAGGTCGTTCATACGAAGTAAAAAATGGTTGCATAATGGAGAAGGAGATAATGGTTCCAAGAGATGAGGTACAAGTGATGGCAGATGAGGCAATGGGGAGACGTCCTAAAGCCCCAGTGTACACTTGGAATTGTAGTAGTATTTGCACTGTGCGTCAGGAATCTATTGACAGATTTCGAGAGTTTCTAAGAGAATATAGTAAAAAAAGTGTAAAACAGAAGATTAAGGTGCTTCAAAGTCTGGATCCATGCAGAGTGAGAGAGAATACTGGTTTGCAGGGTCATTCTCTGGCTTGTCTATCTAGAAAAGTGTGCAATAGTGTTTTCCATCATTTTAGGATGCTGGCTGTTCATCATACTGAAATGAGAAAGTTTGTGAGACGGTTGTATTTTGTCAAAAGTCCAGCAATAAAGTTAAATGAATTGAATAGGGCTCTGTTCCGAGGAAAGGTATCAGATGTAGAGAAGGTTGTTGATGAAATTCAGTTTTGTTACTTTGGTCCTGAACAAAACAGTGCAGAGAAGGACACAGTAAATGAGGAAGAAGTGGAAGAGAATGTAGAACCTTCTGTAAGTAAGACATTTAATGATCACATAACAAAATTTGCAATAGTCTCTAATGAAAGACCAAATGTTACTTGTATTTGTTGCCGCAGAACTCATTATAGAAAACAAACTAGGAATGTTGATCTCTACAGAAAGAGTGAAAATGAAGATAATTATAAGTGGATGGATTTTGCCACATATATATTTCTTGAAAATTGTTTTGAATTGGGTGAAGATCAGCGTATTTGTAAATACTGTTACAAAAAGTTAGAGGAAAATAGAATGCCGACCAGAGCTGTACATAATAATTTAGAATTGGATGCTATTCCTGCTGAACTTTCTGAATTAAATACATATGAGTCTATACTCATTTAATGTGTTCATCCGTTCCAGACCATAGTACGTATGGAGCCCAAAACTGGTAAATTACCTCCTTCAGATTTACTGAGAGGTTTAAAAGGTAGAGTGGTGTATTTGCCCTTGGATTTGAAAAAAAATATGGAAACTATTGATGCGGATACTTTGGAAACTGAACCATTAATTATTCTGGTTAATGGTGTACCTACAAAGAATAAGAAGATTTGGCAGGAGCTGGTAGATGTGCGGAAAGTACAAAGAGCAAATTTGTATTTGAAAAAAAATAACAAATGGTATGAATCAATTTATATAGAAGAAGAAGAAGAAGACGAAGATTTTCAAGAAGACACAGAAACACCAACTGGACAAATTGAAAAAGTGGACAAGACAAAGGAAGAAGAAATTTATGAACATTTTAGCATACATCCTCTTCATTCGAAAGAAGTTATGGGAGACAATATTGATCTCTTTCAGATGAAGAAAGCAAAAGGAACTCCCGTGAGTGTATGGGAGGAGAGCTTGGAAGCTCGATGTTTTCCCCAGCTGTTTCCTACGGGAAAAGGAGGGCGATACGATGAACGTCCAGAACAGATTCCAGCTTCAGAGTATCGGACTACAAGACTATATGCTGAAGATCCCAGATTTCGACAAAGTATTCCTTATTTGTTCCATCTTTTATTTGAAAGCGACTTGTCTGCACTGTCTTATGCAGTAAATCACATTTTAAAAAGTGGAGTACATTTACAAAATGTGTCTGCTAAGGATTTTCTGGAGAAAGTGCAGCACCGAGATGATCATTTGGAAACACAACTGATCAATCTGATGGCTTGTCAGCGTGGGACAAATGAATATTGGTACCGACGCCATGGTGAACTAAAATGCATGTTACGCAATTTAGGAACACCAACATGGTTCCTTACCCTAAGCTGTGCCGAGTACGCTTGGGATGATTTACTGGATTTTCTACGAGAGGCCAATTCAAACATTAAAAACATCGAATACAAGACAGCAGGAGAACTGTGCTCATTGGATCCGGTTAATGTTTGCAGATATTTCAATCATAGATTTGAGGCTATGATGTCCTTCATCTGCAATAAAAAAAATCCACCCCTTGGAGAAGTAGTGGATTTCTTTTGGAGAAAAGAGTACCAGGCAAGAGGTGCTCCTCATATTCATATGCTGTTGTGGATCAAGGATGCCCCAAAGTTTGGAACAGATACTGATGAAGCAGTGTTATCTTACATTGAAGAATATGCAACATGTGGTATACCAAAAAGCACAGAAGAGAACAAGTTAAAGGAGCAAGTTTTACGTTTCCAAAGTCATCGGTGTGGAAAATACTGTCGACGGAAATACAAGAGCAAAGAAAAATACTACACTAAATGTCGATTTGGATTTCCTAGACCTGTTCTTTCAAATGGAAGAGTAAACAGTTTTATGTCAGCTGTGAGACATACTATCACAAGAAAATCACCTAAGAATACCTACAACCTTAAAAGAAAAGAAGAATCAAAAAATATAAATGACTACAACCCAGTCATTTTATCCATGTGGAACGCTAACATGGATATACAGTATGTAGCTGACAATTCCATTGCTGTTGCACGATATGTAACGTCTTACATTACGAAATCAGAAAAAACAGAATTGAAGGAAATGTGGGAAGAGATTTCTCACGAGAAGACTGTTAGTAAGAAGCTGTACAGTTTCAGTTTGAAGATGTTATCGCATCGAGAAATTGGATCCTACGAATGTTCAGATAGGTTATCTTCTGCAAGTCTCTACTCAAAGTCAAGAAGAATAATTTGGGCAAGTTTAGGCCTTGCAGCAATGAGAAATCGGGTACTGAAATCTGTTGGAGAAATTGAATATTTGGCCGAGAATGACCCAGAAAGTACAGATATATTGAAAACAAACATGTTGGACACATATTATCCCAAAAGAAGTCATCATCTGGAGAACATGTGTCTCTATGAAGTGTTGCAGAACTACATTTATTCACGGAAAGCTGCAGAAGACATTAATAATGGAAAATATAAAGTTGTTGGTGAAGAAGGATGTTTGGTGAAGCAAACCAAAGGAAGTTTGATAAATCACCGGAAGCTGAGTTGCGACACTACCGACAAGAAAGAATTTTACTACTTGGCTCTTTTACAGTTGTTTAAACCATGGCGTACAGAGGATGAACTACTGGGAGAATTTCAAAGCTATGAGGATTCATTTAATGCTTGCAAAGACAGCATACAATGCAATACATTCACAACTTATCTGCAAATGTTAAATGAAGAAATTGAACAGGAAACTACAATTGCAGCAGAAATAGCTAGAGACAGTTCTCAGGACAGCCAAAGTTCAGGAACACACAGTCAAGATCCCCTAGGACAACCAATCGTTGAAAATGAAGCATCAATAGCCATGAATGAAGTGGAAACAGCTATGAATCAAGCTCAAGAAGAATTTATAGACTTAGAAAATTTGGAAAGACAACTGAATCAAGAGCAGCAACAAATTTATGAAGAGATCAAAAACAAAATTGATCACGGATTTCTACATGTAAAAAAAGAGTGCTCATGCACATCATTTCATCCAATCAGGATGTATGTAAGCGGACAAGCTGGCACTGGAAAAAGTTTCCTAATTAAAGTCATCAGAAGCTACCTAAAGCAAAAAACGGATTCTACGTTGTCTTGTGTGGTTACTGCTCCAACTGGGTTAGCAGCATATAACATAAAAGGAATCCCCTTACATCGTTTGCTAATGTTACCAGTGGAGCATGAGAACAAAATACAATTCAACAAGCTAACTGGAGAAGCATCCTTGGAAGTTTCACGAGTATTGAAGAAGATGCAAGTTCTCATTATTGATGAGGTGAGCATGGTATCAAACTTAATGCTTGCCTTTGTGCATTTAAGAATGCAGCAAATTTTGAAGACAGACTATGACGTGTTATTTGGTGGAAAACACGTCATAGTTTTTGGAGATCTTTTGCAACTTACTCCAGTTAAAGGACAACCAGTGTTTAATACTGTGACACATGAAGACACGAAGAAGTCATTGGGAAGCATCGGTAATACAAATATTTGGTCCTTCTTTGAGTACAAGGAACTTACAACTAATATGAGGCAAGCAAACGATGAAGAATATGGAAGTATTCTGAAAGATATCAGGATTGGACTACTCACAGAAGCTGGCAAAAAAGCATTACAGACTCGGCTGCTACATAATTTATTTCCAAAGGAAGAAATAGTTGCAGAGAAGATATACAAGAACATTGCAGAAAACAAAAGTGTCATCTGCTTAATGCCTACTCTACGTGAATGCTCAATATTCAATGAGGAGCTTTTGAAATTGGAAAAGGAAGAGATCAGGAAATTGGAAGCAGTGGACAAAATTGAGGATGGAAGAATTACTGTCACAGTAACAGGCAAACTGAAAAATAAATTGGACTCACTAGAGAAGAACATCTCCAAAACAGCTGGATTAGAAAAAAATCTATATGTTTGCATGAACTGTAGAGTGTTTTTAAGGAGAAATTTGGATGTTGAGAAAGGTTTAGTTAATGGAGCGATGGGAAGAGTTGTGGGTTTTATTAATTATCAGAAAAAAGAAGGAATTGAATGTTTAAAAATAAAATTTGATCAGATAGATGAAGTTAAAGATATTTGTCGTTGTACAGTTCGTTTTATGCTTGTGAAAGACTTATATGTACGTAGGAAGCAGTTTCCGTTTTCTCTAGCATATGCTGTAACTATTCACAAGTCTCAAGGATTGACTGTAGATTGTGCATTTGTGAACATTGGTTCAACTGTGTTCAAAGAAGGTATGGCATATGTTGCTTTGTCACGAGTCAAAACATTATCAGGTTTATTCATGATAGACTTTGAAGAATCAAAAGTTAGTGCTGATACAAATTGTGTAAAGGAGTATAATAGATTAAGAAGAAGCTATGCTCCTCATTTAGGTCAGTATCCTGTGTTGGAGAAACGTGTAGTTTCTCGTAAAAGAAAAAATGAGAATATCTGTAGTGAAGATGTAGAGAAGAGGAAAAAAAAGAGGAGTGATGTAATTGCAAGCAAAAAGAAAAAGGAAAATGAAGAACAGGTTGTAGGATGTCATTTTGAAAATAGCTCTGGTGTCAACTGCTACGCAAATGTAGTGCTGAATGTTGCATTTTATCTGGAAAGTTTGCAAGAGCAGATAATAGTAAATCAGGGAAAAAGATTCTGTTCAGAGCTGAGTCTCCTTTTTCAAAAGTTGAGTAAAGATAAAACTCAAATAGAAAGTGCTACTGACATTAGAAAACTTTTAGATGTATGTTCAGGACGAACACAGTTTTCTCAAAATGAACAGCAAGATGCACATGAATTTTTGATGTATTTTCTTCAGGTAGTGGAAGAAGAAGGAGTTCCCATTGACATTTTTTTTGGTCTCTCTTATAAATGGGAACATAGTTGTGATAATTGTTATAATATATGTGGCTCTATTGTTGATAATGAAAGGTTTATTTATTTGACATTGCCAGAGAGTAAAACAGTCACTTTTGCAAAATTAGTTAAAGATGCTAATCATAGCATGAAATGTGGTGAGTGTAATTCTGACATGTTTTCAACATTAATTTTAAAGGAATACGGACAGTATGTAATTTTAATGATGCAAGGATGTAGAGCTGATGGTTCAAAATTGGATACTTTAATAAAGAAGTTTACAGGACAGCAATTATCAATTTCAGGAAAAACTTTTGTAACTGTTGCAATAATTTTCCATGATGGACCTACTGTTACTTCTGGACATTACACAGTTTATCTAAAATGTGAAAAAGGCTGGACACTGTGTAATGATTCCCAATTGATTTTCAAACAACGTTTGCCTTTTGATTTAGCAAATTCCTATCTAATCTTCCTGAAACCTAAATTTTAGAGAGACTTGGCAAGATCTGGACAAAATAATTTTACCATTTTACTGGATTACCATTGCAATTTTGTAAAAAAAAGATTTTTAAAATTATCATTTGGCCTAATGGAAAGATAACCAATTGTAATGTGGTTTTTTTTAATTTTTAATGCAATTTTGAAAAACCAATAATTTAGAGATTATCGGTAACTTCTGCACATTTTAAATTTTGGAATGTTATTGGACTGCCATTGGAAATTTTTTCAAAAATGATTTAAAAAATTACTATTTGGCCATGTGGAAAAGTAACCAATTCTATTGTGGACTAAATAAATTATTCAAAAAATTTTCGTGAACCAAAATGTTACAGAGAATCGGTGAGATCTGGACAAATTAAACTTTAGAATTTTATTGGATTTCCGTAGGAAATTTATTCCAAAAAAAAAATTAAAATTACTATTTGGCCTAAAGGAAATGAAATCAGATGTATTTTGGAGTTAAATGAGATATAATATTGTGATTATAGTTCTGAAACAAACATATCAGACGGTATTTTAAAGAAATAAGTATTGGTATTAGATGATATTTTTTTACAATATTATGCATTTCTATAATGTTAAGTTTAATTAAAAAAAGAATCAGGGCTTTTTTAATACAATCTTTGTGATTGGTATTTTTTTTTGCCCGCTGTAAAATGATGAATGCAATTGCTTTCACAATTTATAGTGAAATGCAATATATTCTGAAAACAGCAAAAATAAGGCAAAAAGATTTTTTGGTAAAAAATGTAAATATGTGTACTGTATTATAAAATGTTTAAAAAATATTAATACTTTTTTCTTTTTTTCCAGATAGATATAGAAAATTTTCGAAAACTACAAACATTTTTAAAACTATTTTTAAAAAAAAGAAATGAATATTTTTTCAGTGAGTATGGTAAGTCAATAATAATAATTGTAGTCTCTCAAGGACAATGTAATGTGATAAATGATTTTTAGTGTTTTTTTTAAAAAATAAAAAAAAAGTACGCGCACCGTACGCGTACGGTAAAAAAAAATAAAAAAAAGTTTTTAAAAACATATGTAAAAAAAAGATGAAAGATAAGGTTGGCTCTTAAAAGAACCGTTGTGTTCATGCAGGGACAGAGGAAAGGAAGCATGGGAAAATTATTCAAAGCGACAAATGTGCTGATCTATTTTGTTGTTCACTAGGGAAACACTGGTCTCCCTATGGCAAATTAGATCTTTACAAAATGTGCAATGAATATCAACCTTCCGAAATCGAGGGTTCATTTCCAGAGGGCCAGCAAAAGGAGATTCTCCCCCCACAGATGAAGGGCTCACCTGACCTGCAGAAGAAGGAGTAAGCCCTGCAGGTGATGGTCCAGGCTGAGCTGCTGTGGATGTACTGGCTCGTCTTTCTGAAGAGTTACCTCCAAAAAGATGACCATGTGTCCTTCTGTGTACATCCTGGAGGTGTCTCTTCATGGTGTGATTCCCAAAGGAATACTTCCTGTTAGGATTACCTCTAGAAAGTACACGCTGACACAGCTTGCAAGTAACTAAGGGTGCATTCACCTTTTGCTGGCCTTCTGGAAAAGTAAAATAATCCCAAACATAAGAAGGCTTTTGTTTCCTCGATCTCTGCCTCAAGACAGTGCTGCTAGTGCTAGCCTCACTCTCAGAAGAGCTCTGCTGTTCTGCCATCGTATCCCAAAGACAAACCAGCTCCTTCTCCCAAGGGATCACAAGCAGAAATGAGGGGAATGGGTGTGGTGTAGGAGAGTTCTAGAACTGAAAGTAGTTTCAACCAATCAAAAGTTGTGTTTCAAGATCACATGACCTACCGTACGCTTACGGTACGCTTACGGTACGCTTACGGTACGCTTACGGCAAAAAGTACGCGTGCGCGTAAAAAAGACACGCGCTTGCGCGCATGCGCATAACAGTCACTCCCCGGCACTTCCGCGTAACGTGCGCGTGTGGCGTAAGCGCACACGCGTCCCACGCGCAGTACGCGCGGCTACGCAAAGTGCGTAACTATACGCAAGCAGCGTAGATAGATTACGGACGTTGCGTAAACCGTACGCTTACCGTGAGCTTACGGTACGCGTACTAAAAAAAAAATAAAAAAAAAAAAAAAGAACTGGAAATAAATTTTACATGTTTATTTTAAAAAATATATTAAAAAAAAATATTTAAGGATTTTAAAAATTAAAGCATAGTCTTTATAAAAGGTAAGAAAATTAAATTAAAAATATGTTTGAAAAAATTGAAGAATAAAAAAAAAATTAGCATTTAAAAAACCTTGCAAATTCACTGAAAAAACCATGGGTTTCACACACGTTATAGTTAGGAATTAGCATTTAAAAAACCTTTGAAATTCAGTGAAAAAACCATAGGTTTCACACACGTTATAGTTAGGAATTAGCATTTAAAAAACCTTAGAAATTCAGTGAAAAAACCATAGGTTTCACACATGTTATAGTTAGCTGGACATTTTACTCGTAAAAAACCAATGAAATTGCCCCGTTATAGTTAGTTCAGCTAACTATAACTCGCGCGCCCGCAATGCACTGCTGATGACGTCACATATTACATCACTCATGACATGGTCAGTGACATCACTCATGACATCACTGATGACATCTCAAATGACATCACTGATGACATCACTGATGACATCATCCTTGTGATAGAGTGGCAGACCTCCTCTTCCCCTAATATAACCTTTGACACACACATTCAAAAATAGAAACTACAATGTTCAAAACAATGGACATACCAATACCAGTTAAAACAACCTTTTCAGTAATTCTAAGAACCACATACACATCCACTCATTCACCAACAGTCCAATTCAGTCACTCATACATGTACTCACTCATCATATGTACTCATACACCTATACATCCTGTTACACAATGCCACTCATCCATAGAGTTGCTCACACACATAGTCACTCATGCTAACAAAGAATCAAACATACATTTACTTGCATATACAGTTATACACACACCACCACACTTACTTCTACGGAAACTTACACATACTTAGTCTTTTAAACAATCACTTATAGAAACACATACTTATTCATACAGGAACTCTTTCAATCTCTCACTCTCACATATACTCACATATATACACCAATAGTCACATATACTAGTTTAAAACATATGTAGTTACTCATAAAGACAATATTGAGACAGTCATTCACTCACTAACACACCCATACACACACTCATCCACCCATACAGTCCTGCACACATGCTGTGTTCAACCCATACAAACAGTGAGTCACTCATTCATGCACCTATGCACTACGTAATACCCCCCACCGAACCATGCAGACACTCAGACTGATACTCAAAAAACCAACTAATAACCTATATAGACACCCATGTAGCTACTCACCAACCCATGCAGCCACTTATACACAAAGTGAGAGACTGATACAGATATTTACATATTTAAACATTACTCACTAAGCCATCTATTCACTATGAAACACTTAATCAGTCAGTTACACAATCAATTTTTCAAAAAGAAATCATCCATTTAGACAGTAATATACCCATTTATTCTTCCATCAACCTTGAGATATACATATATAAAACATATTTAATTTTCAGAAAAACACACATTCACTGGATGATGTCATCAGTGATGTCATCAGTGATGTCATTTGAGATGTCATCAGTGATGTCATGAGTGATGTCACTGACCATGTCATGAGTGATGTAATATGTGACGTCATCAGCAGTGCATTGCGGGCGCGCGAGTTATAGTTAGCTGAACTAACTATAACGGGGCAATTTCATTGGTTTTTTACGAGTAAAATGTCCAGCTAACTATAACATGTGTGAAACCTATGGTTTTTTCACTGAATTTCTAAGGTTTTTTAAATGCTAATTCCTAACTATAACGTGTGTGAAACCTATGGTTTTTTCACTGAATATAGATATATATATATATATAGATATAGATATATATGTGTGTGTGTGTATATATATATATATAAAGTCCACTTACCTGCAAAATGCTTACATTTCATGGTAAAGGCATAATCATTGTAATATATATATTTTTATATATTTATATTAAAAATGCATGTGTTGTAAGGCCTGCATTGTAAAGGCTTTCTTGATTCTGACTGCATAGTAAATGCTGTTTCCCTCCCAGAAAGTGGTATCTTTTGTGGTGGTGTCTGTGATGGTTCCCTAATGGCACAGCCAGTGGTCGAGTCTGGTCTATTACGAAGTGGAGATATTCTTCTGCCTGTGATGGCTTTTTCTGGTATAATGGTATAGGATACCTTGACATGTAGTCAGCAGTATACTCTACCTTTCCTGGCTTGTGAATGATGCTGTATGTGTATTCTTGCAGACACACTCCCCATCGTTCACTCGAGGGTGGCATCTTTGCTTTGGGGATCCCAAAATTTGTCAGAAGAGCTTGATGATCTTTTACTATTATGAACCTCTTGCCATCTGTAAAAATTTGGAAGTGTTCACACACCCATACCAACACCACGCTGTTTTTTAAGACTGGGAGTAGGCTCCTTTTGTGTCAGTCAGACTTTGTACACAATTTGACATCTCTCATCTCCTTTGTGGTGTTGTGCAGGACCACTCCCAATCCCACGGGACTGACATCCAGGGTGATCTCTGTGTGGAGTCTGTAGTTGAAGTAAGCCAGGTTGGATGCATTGCCCTTTTTGTGTTTGATTTCCTTGAACAACGTTTCACACTCTTACGTACACAAGAAGATCCAACCTTATTTTGTGAGCTCCTTGAGTGTGTAGCTGATCATGGCATAGTCCTGTATGTAGCAGGAGCAGTAACTGGCCATCTCTAGAAATGACTGAATTTCTCCCACGTCCCTGGGTGTTTCATTAAGGGTTTTATCTTGTCTGGTTCTGGTCTTATTCCTCCTTCTTATGTCTTCCCCATAAAAACAAAGATTGGGTTTCTGGAACTTAAATTTTTCAGTGTTTAGTGTTACCTCGGTGTTTTGATGAGCCTGACATATGTGATCCAGGGCGTTTTCAAGGGCCTATCTTGTGGCCCCAACAACCAAAATATCATCATTATAGTTTAGGGAATTTGGTACATGACGGATGACTCTCTAGTTGGCTTCCTTAAAAATCTCTGGAGCTGATGATATGCCAAATTCCTGATGTTTCTGAGGTGGTTCCCTGTTTTTCTGGCACTCTCACAACTTGGACCTTCTTTGCTGATCCTGACAGTTTTTCTTGAATGCCTGTGCTTGCAGACCGAAAGACTGCTCACCTTTTAGGATTTTCCTGCTTCTATTTGCTTTTCTTGTAACGCAGCCTGGTCATTAACACAGGCCATCTCCTTGATGTAGTATAGTGAGGAGCTCTTAAGCAGTCATAGGCAAAGTGATTCAGATTCACACCCTGTGATGATCCGAAGATGCAGAGTGTCTACAGTCATACCATTGTCAAAGCCAATGTGTTTCATTAGATGGTTTATGCAGGTAATGAAGTTTCCCATTTCTTCATGTTTTTCTTGTGAAGCTAGTTTAAATGTGTATCGTTCATAGCCAACGTTCTGTTTATGAATGAATTTCTCATTGAGTGCTTCACATACTTGCTGATAGGTCACCAATTACTCTGCTGGCAATTCTTTAATTATCCAACTGATGTCTTTGCCCTGTAGATGCTTTAACACTATTAGTTTTTCTTATTCATCTGTTTCCCTAGACCCCTTCATCAAGACCTCTAAATCGCTCAGCTATTTTTGCCCTTGCGGTCCCATACCGTGCTCAGGCGTAAGTGGTCCAGTGGATGTAAATAGAAGGCCACATATATCCTGGGTTTTTGGTTCTGTGTTCTTTGCATTTTTGTGGGTCATCGACATTCTGCCATGCTTTTGATTGCTCCTTCTAACTAACTTGTGTCCTCTGTTTTGTTTCTTTTCTTTGTGGTTTTATCCTTTATTTTGCATTTTCCACAAGTGCCTGACCCATCAAGATCACCACTTCTCTACTCTAAATGAGGTCGCCTGACCTCAAAATGGTGTCTACTTGTGTTCTGGGCCTGCCTGATCCTTCAAAATGGCCACCCCATTGATTTCATAGGGGGCTGCCTGGCTTTAAGATGGTTACTGAGCGTCAGTATCTTGTGAGATTTCAGTGTTCTTGTCTCAGGAGAGTATGTCTTTCTGAGCAGTAGCATATTCATTTAGCTTCTGTGTTTTTGCAGCATGCCTCTTACTTTGAGGTTTACTCTTCTTGGCTCAGAGTCCCATGCTTTGAGCTCCGGGTCCTCAGCCTATTCACGCTTCAGTCATCGCTCGAGAGGTGGTCATGCTTCCTCTTCTTGATGGTAGGCCACCAGGGTTAGGATCACAATGTCGCCCTTCAAAGTAGCAGGGCTTGAGTCCCCAAGTCACTTTCTCCTTGCCTGTATGCAACCTGGGTTAGGGTCTTGATGTTATGCTCTAGAGTGGCAGGGTTTGTGTCCCCTGTCATTTTTTCATTTCCCGCAGGTGACCAGGGTTGCACTCTCACTGTCACTCATTGTTGAAGTGATGAAGCTTTGGTCCTGCTGTCACCACCTTCGTCGTCAGTTGTACTGTCAGTGGATCAAGGACTGGATGGCAGACACAAGTAAAAAAAGAAGGTTTTTTCTATTCCTAGTTGCCCCTATAAACATGTCTGTCCTCTTAGACACAGTCCCCAAGCTCCTTGAACTCCCCTTGGATCCTCCTCTTCCTCTCGCTGGCCTACCCCCTGAGAGTGACCAGATAGTCACTGGCCACTGGTCAGTTCCGGAAGGCCCTAGTGTCCTGCCTTGGCCCTTAACTATCATATCTATCCATGCATTAATCCACACATGCACTCACAATGTCATCCAGACTTCAGTGAACTCACTCAGCCTGTACTTATCTATGCATTCATCACTAACTCATTTATATATCCATGAACTTTCATCCATCAACTTGTTTACACATTCACACTCTCACCCATTTAAACAACCCCTCACACAAATTCACCTGTCAATGAAGAACAGTTTGCGCATACAAACCAGCTAGCCCTATTGCTTTTTCCAAGCCTGTTTTAATCTCATTTATTTGATTCATATTTTGAATTTCTTCTTTGGTTTACCTACATAGGGAAGACCATGCTCACAAGTCAGTTTGTATATTACAAATTCTGAGTTTTGTGTGATGTATTACAAATATTTTATCTGGTTTTTAGTGGTTTTGTCACTGATAATAATGTTTACTGTAGTCATGTATTTTTGATGTATTTTCTCTAGTCACCCTCCTGAAAAAATCAACATGGGATGTCTCTCAGATGGTGGTTTGTTAAAAACAAAACAAGATGGACTTGTGGGCATAATCGATATTTGTTTTGAAACATTATACTGTTGGTCATTTGCAGATGAGAAATACGAATTTCTCATCTTAGTATTTACTTCACTGGGATGCTGTGAACACAGTAAAACAGTATTTTAAAGTGGTAAGAGTGGAAAATATAGAGACATTCTATCATCCGTCATTTAAAACTGATTTGTTTGTTTTTGTGTACCTGGTTCGTGCATTAAGACCAATGTTGTAGCGTAATTCTGTATGCCTAGTAAACATTGCTAGGTGTTATGATGTAATTTTGGAACACACGGATATGGGGGTTCTGACGAGGTCGGTTTGGAGTTGGAAGACGGGTTTTGGTGCTGGTACGATGTGTATGGGGCTGCTAATAAAGAACGTACCTTTACAACCCACTAGCATGGTTACTACAGAAATTGATGACGATTTGGCTCAGCCCAGGATGCAGTAGAACAGCTGCTAGCATTTGGAAGGCATTGAAGTTCAGATTATCTGGCGATTTCTGTATGGCGGGTGCTGTCTGTTACTCGCAGTTTGTGCAGCAGTAATGAACATCAAAGGAAAATAAGGGAAACCGCTGGGCTGAGAAGTATTTCACTTGGAGTGCCCCGGTGAGATGGTATTTCTTTTCTTTTTTTTTAAACCAATTTAATTGGCATTTGGTATAACAAAGTAAACAAGGTAACCATTGTATCACTGTGACATGTAAGACATTTAATTGCAGTTGCAGGTATTCTTCCCCCAACTGGTTGGTACGAGAAAGGCAAGCCCCCCACGTTGTGACGACTCAGTCCAGTAGACCCATCCATTTTCCCCATATACATTCATGTTTGGTCTGGCACCCCCTTGCTTCATATACTGCTTTTTCTTGGATGGCACACCAGTCCACTCCCCTACGCCATTTTGCAATAGAGGGAGGTGTTGAGTTTTTCCATGCTGCTGCAATGTCTCTTTTAGCAATCAAAATGGCTGTTCCTAGAAACAACTTGTCGGCTCAGGAGCTGTCCATCCCCTCCATTAGCCCCAGGAGAAGGGCAAGGGGATGAAGAGGGACCTCTCACCCTGGAATACCACTCAGTTCAGATACGATTCATGCCCTGTATTTTGATAGGACGGTGAAGGACCAGACCATATGGAAGAAATAGTCTGGTTCTCCTCTACCGCGTGAACATTGCGGGGTTGGGAGAAATCACGCTTTGTGAAGGCGCACCGGTGTACGATATGAGCAGTGTAGATAATACATTTCAATGAGGCAGAGCTTGGCAGATATAGTGAGTGTTCTGGGAGCCATCAGGGCGACCCGCCAGTTTTCATCTTCCAAAGGGCCTTTCCATTGGTCCCAGCGGGTTCTGAGAGGGTCTAGCGTGGATGGGGTATTGCTTATCAGGGATCGATATATTTGGGATATCCCTACCTTTCTCAGGTTTCCCGTGAGGAGCTTGGCCTCCAGCGGGCTAAACTCAGGAAATGCCATGCAGTTAGGAATGGTATTTCTTTTTAAAGTGCATTGGCCACCATCGCAGTGCGTGTCTTTGACGCACATTTGTTGCATTCTAGTTATAAAGGGGTGTTTTTTCTGAGGGTATGCAGAGCAATGCACTTTTGCAGGCACGTACTTAGCCAACCAACAGCGGACCTTTGAACTGTGAAGTTTCTTTTTCTCGGTTCACCCTGCTAACTAGAAGCGGGATTGAATGTGAGAAAACAGGTCAGGAGATTCCTCCCTTGTGAAGGGCGACACAGGGTTGTGCATTTGGAGTGCAACGGGAATAAAGTAATTGTTAGCAGAGTTATTGGTCATCAACCCTTGAAAACAAGGTAACAACAAGGGGCCCGATTCACAAAAGTAATCTGAGACAAAATCCTAACTTTATGACTTTCGGTATTCACAAAAGGCATTTAGGAGTAGTAAAGTTAGGATTCCTAACTTTACTACTCCTAAACTGAGACAAAATCCTAACTTCACGACTTTCGGAATTCACAAAAGGCATATAGGAGTAGTAAAGTTGGGACTCCTAATTTTACTACTCCTAAACTGAGACAAAATCCTAACTTTATGACTTTCGGTATTCACAAAAGGCGCATTTAGGAGTAGTAAAGTTAGGATTCCTAACCTTACATATCTAAAAAGGGTCCTTCAGTGTTAGGTTGGGCTTCCCAGGGCAAGTTAGGTATAATTTTAAAGCCTAACAGTCCTGAATCTGTGTTGACAGCTAAGAGTAACCGGGAAGTAAAGAGTGATTTATTAGATGCATATCCGGAAGTGTTCTCTGGTAAGGTGGGGTTACCTAACAACTTTGTGCGCAAAATTAAACTTAAATCTTCAGCGACTCCCTGTATCCGTAAGGTTAGGCACATGCCAATAGCCATTAAGGAGGAAGTTCACCTTGAATCGAAAAAACTGGTGGAGGATAGCATTGTTGATCGGTTTGAGTCAGCAGACTGTGTTTCTCCATTAGTTGTGAGACTACCCACTGTAAAAGTAAGGTTATGTGAGGACCTTAGGGAACTGAATAGAAACATTCTAGTTGATCAGTACCCTTCACCACGCATAAATGAAATGCTTGTATCTACTAAGGATGTATGCTGGTTTTTGAGTATAGAATTAAATTCATCACATCATCAGGTGCTGTTACACCAGGAAGGTAAGAAGTACACACTGTTTACTGTGCATTTGGGTGTTATTAGTTCACCAGGGTACTATTTGGACTCATATCAGCAGTAATGTTCCAGAAAATTATGAGTAACATCTTTACTGGTATCACTGGGGTGATATTTTTTCAGGATGATATTCTGGGCATGGGTAAAAGTAGAGAGGAACATGACCACAGATTAAAACAAATTATGGGAATACTTAAAGGGATAGGCTTAATGGTGGAATACAATAAGTGTAAATTTGCCCAGGAAGAAGTGGTGTACTTGGGACACAGTGTTAGCAAATATGGAATTAAACGCAAACATGGGTTTGGTGGAGGCCATCAAGCAAGCTCCTTGTCCTACTGGAAAGGATTTTGTAAAAGCTTTTCTGGGTTTAATTGAATTTTTTTCCAAGTTCATCAAGATTTTTTCTTAGAAAATTCAATTGGCCGAGAGAGTGCCAAGTAGCGTTTCAGAATCTGAAAAAATATATTTACAATGCACCATTTATAAAAGGGTTTGATCGTAAATGCAAAACCTTAGTAGCAACTGATGCAAGAAATAAAGATTTGGGGGCTGTGTTGTCACAGTGTGTTGAGGCAAGCAAAGAATGGCTGGTTGCCTTTGTGTCACGTTCTTTTGCTCCTACCGAAGAAAAATATTTGGTTATATAGTGAAGACATTAGCCTGTGATTGGGCATTGAATCACTTTCACAAATTTATATGGAGTCTGCTGAATTGCAAAATGCCTCTCTGAGATTGCAAAAGACACACAATTGATGGACGGAATGCATAACCAATCAAAACATTCACCCCCAGTCAAGAGATCTGGGTGAAATCCATCATTCTTTTGCTCACCATACCACCCCAGTTTAGACCTGGCCATATGCAAATCAGTCTTGACCCTGTGCCTCATGGGAACAGTCGAGCCCAAACTGCCAAGCCAGGTCCTCCCTGGACCGGAAACAAGCATCCTAGGACTGGTTTCGGGGTTTCACCCCTCTTCAGCTGGGATAGCTTGGTTCCAGTGGCACAGTGAGCCCAGGACCCACGTCTGGGCATACCTGGCGCACTTAGGGCAAGAAAGCAAAAGACACACAATTGATGGACGGAATTCAGAACAAATCAAAACATTCACCCCCAGTCAAGAGATCTCTGTACTGGGGTGAATGTATGACATTGTTCTGTGTGTCTTTTGCTTTCTCGCCCTAAGTGCGCCAGGTATGCCCAGACGTGGGTCCTGGGCTCACTGTGCCACTGAAATCAAGCTATCCTGGCTGAAGAGGGGTGAAATCCTGAAACCGGTCCTAGGATGCTTGTTTCCAGTCCAGGGAGGACCTGGCTTGGCAGTTTGGGCTGGACTGTTCCCATGAGGCACAGGGTCAAGACTGATTTGCTTATGGCTGGGTTCAAACTGGAATGGCATGGTGAGCAAAAAAACTATGGATTTAGGCCCAGATCTCTGTACTGGGGTGAATGTATGACATTGTTCTGCATTCTGTCCATCAACTGTTGTTTTTTCATTTCTCTGAGATTGAGCAGGATGTCTATAAAATGATTAGACTTTACTTATGATGTTCATTATTGGCCGGGAGTCAAAAACAGTGTGGCTGATTTTCTCAGTAGAATGTCTTTACAGTGTAAAAAGGACAAGGAAATGCGTTTGAAGAGGGTTACCAAGGAGTCTAATGTGAAACGTGGTGATTGGGTAAGGGTTAGAAAGGAAAGAAAAGTTTGCAAGGGAGAAAGCAGATTTTCTGAACCTCTCGGAGTGTTTAAAACACAGCAGAATTCAGTGAAATTAAGAGGTGAAAAAGTGAGGCATTTGGGCAGAATTTCTAAGTGCAGGAGAGTGGACATGCAGGAGGAAACAGTGGACGGCAAAGAGTATGATTGGTTAGAAACTGATGTTGATCTGAGTGGAGAGTTGGCAAATTCATACGTAGAGGAATGGGTGGTAATGGTGAATGTGAGTATGAACATCACATGAACAACGGTTATCAGGTGGATGTTCCAGGAATATTGTTCTTCTCTTAATAGCAATGTATTAATATCTGTACCATTAGTTACTGCAATTAGTATTTTGTCTGTATACTGTAATGGGGAAATGTAAATCACATTAGTATTTAGGTTTTTTTCAAACTGTAAGGTGGAAGATGTGTTGTAGCATAATTGCGTATGGCTTGTAAACATTGCTAAGTATTATGATGTAATGTTGCAACACACGGATATGGGGGTTCCAGGGAGATGGGTTGGGAGTTAGAAGATGGTGTATGGTGGCGGTATGACGTGTTTGGGGCTGCTAATAAAGAACTTACCCTTACAACCCACTGGCGTGGTTGAGAGATAAAACAATGTTTATTTAGACCATAGTCTTTAAAACCATACACAACTTTGGATCCTCATAGTGAAACATAGAAAAACACAATACATTTAATCACAATTTACAAAAAATATATAGATTCCTAAAATTCTCATCCATAAAATTCTCACTTTTGGGAGGACATTTAAAAAACAAAAAATTAAAATCAGCATCCCTCTTTTAATTTCTCCTTTATAAAGTCATGTGTTGCTTTCAGGAACTTCCCTAAAGCAATTGTAGTATCTAGGGATGACATATCCGTAAAAAGAAAAGCCGCTTGAGCACGTGAGTTCACCGTATATTTTAAAAATATTGGTCGTAAAAATACTTTTCGTATCGCTAAAATCAATGTGCAATCAAGCAATATATGCAAAAAATAATTTCTTACCCCTATGCCACATTTACAGATACCATCCATTTGGATCAATGCTGCTTTTATTTTTCCATCCGACTTCCAAGGGTTAATACCCACTCGAACCCGTAAAATTTAGTGTCTTAACCATTTATTAGGCAAAAAGGCCAAATATGGGAACCGGTCCTCCCTTTCCCATGCGCTCCTTACCCAATTAACTGATTTTTTCACCCTCAGATAATCAAGGTCTTGTGATCTAGAGTATTGAAGACCTTGATCCCTAAGTATTTTCTTTGTAAAGACTATGTCCAAGGATGGCTGTGAGAGGCTCAACTTTAAATGCGCCGCTACGGACTGGAGGGTTTTCCTTACATCCCGTGCCCAACCTAGGCTACTAGTTATAATTTCTTCTCTACACCATGTTGAAATCTTTTGCGCACCCCCTAACTCCTGACGTTTCCAGAATCTTAATAAGGACATTTGGGTCTTTACATTCCAGGCTATTAGCCCTACCTCCATTCTAATTGCTTGGATCATGGCACTACTTGGTAAAGACAGCAGCATTTTTATGGTCTTTCCTTCTTCACGATCCCAACCCCTTTTGCCACTCAAATAGAGCACTTCTGCACCATACAGAACTTGCGGGGGATCATGGTTTCAAATGCATTTAACAAGGGTCTATGTGACATGTTGCCATATTCTTTATTAAATGTTTTCAGGCCACACACTGAGGAGGAGGCTTTTGCAACTTGTGCCTCCAGATGGGTATCCCACTTCAATGTACTGTCAAACCAGAGGTCTAAGTATTTGTATTCACTTACAATTTCTAGTTTAACTTGTCCTAAAAACCAATTAATTTTTTTATTTTTAGCTCTCTTCCCAAACTGTAAGACTTTTGTTGTATCCATATTTACAATTAAAAACTTTTTATCACTGTAATTTTTTAACACATTTAATTTTCTTTGGAGTTCCATTTCGGTTTGGTCAAGGATCACAATATCGTCGGCGTATAAAAGACAGGACACTTTATTTCTATTTATACGCGGACTCGCACTTTTTTCTATTTCCAACACTGCGGGGAGATCTGCCAGAAAAATAGAAAAAAGCAGGGGTGCCAAAACGCACCCCTGTCTAAGACCATTCTTTACAGGTATTTTATGAGTTAATGACCCATTTGTATCTCTAATGACCTGGGCCCAGTTATCACTGTGAAACTCTTTTAAATATTCAAAATGCCAGCTGATATTCCATAGTTTTCCAGGACTCCCCAGAGGCTATTACAATCCACAGAATCAAAAGCCGCCCGGAAATCAACAAAGCAACAGAACAATTTGCCATTTTGTTCAATCGACTTCCTGGCCATTGCCCACAGGGCAAAGCAATGATCTATTGTGGAGTGACCTTCTTTAAACCCTCCTTGTTCAACTGGCACAATAGATCCCTCTTCTACCCAATCTTTTAATTTATTTAAAATTATTTTTGCAAAGATCTTTTGTCCTATATCTAACAGGTTAATAAGTCTGTTATTCTTAGGAACATATACACCCCCTTTCTTGTGAATCAGCCTGATTATTGTACCCTTCCAATTTGTGGGGATATTCCCTGATTCCAAGATTACTAAAAACATCTTGGAGAAGAATTCTGCCCACCAGGACTGATTTGAGTTTACTACAACCAGATTCAAAGCTACAGATTTCTTGCTGATTATTTTGTTCACTGGTGACACCTTTTTAGGTTGAGCCTAAGCCATTGCACAAGCGCTGTTCTTGCGATCTGTTGTAGGTTGAGTACGGAGGAGAAGCCCTGCCCATATTTTTCATTAGCTTGTGTCTCTGTCCTTCGTAAATGCTGGCGTTTGATTCCTTTATAGGCTTGTTAGTCCCTCCTTAGTGCGGCCATGTCGTCATTTGTATCCTCCCATGGCTACTGGCCCCTTTACTTGGTTGTTACACGGTACATTTACTTTTTCCTTATTGAGCCGGGACAATGCAGCCGCTTGTTTGCAATTCCACAGGTCTCACATTTAAATGAGAGACCTATTGCATTGCAAATATTCTTTTTTCATCCGGCACACTCTCGATCTGGGGGTGCCATCAGGCGACTGTGTCTGCTGTTGGCTGAGAGGCTTATTATTTTGAACATTGCTTTAATGTGCCCCAAAGCCCAAACCTACTAAAAGGTGTTTCTTTAAATAATAGATAGAATGACGCTGCACAGTGCACACATGTGTTTTTCATGGGCCTCGGTTTATTTGTGAATTACTGTGTTTTTTTATCCGCCCTTAAATTTTCTTTATGAATTTGCATTGTACTGTTTTGTAGGAGATTGCATTGTAAATGGGAGACTTTTCATGGAACTCTCTTGACGCATTATCTTGTCCTTACAACAATGGTACAACATGGTGGGTAAAGTGGTGGTTTACACTATTTGACATCCCACAAAAGCTGGTAAGAAAGGAATATCAGTGGATTGCCATGGGCTTTCAGAGGCCAATAACATCCCCCCCAAAGTGCTTCAAGATCCCGTTAGAAGTAATATGCGATGCAATGTAATAGCGTTAAGTCAGCTAACGGGAGAACACAATGCTGGATAATGCCCCTCCCCATTTCCAGAATATATCGAGCCCCTCAAATTTTCATCCGTCATGCATAATTGTGTGGCCATTACCGCGTCATGCCCAAACCATCTATGTTTAATGGCAACGTAGTTCGGGCTTGTTACACTTCTAAAACTCTCTAAAATGGCTCTAAAACCCTTAGTATGATGACTAGATATGAGCAGAAGTAGATAGACTAGAAAGGGCTGTGCATGAACTTGAATAAAGTAAAAACCTGTTAAACATTCCTGGAAGACTCTGGGCATTACCTCGGCGCCTCTGAGGAGCCATTCTGTCCCTGGAGGTGGCTCCTTGCCTGCAGCTCATTGTTGTGGGTGGCTGGCATTTCCTTAAGAATGGGCCACAAACCCAGGAGAGACGAGATCTTTAGTGGGGCTAGAGAGGGAGTCTGTCTGCTCACTGTTACCTCAGCCTGCTCGGCTGTTCCTGAATAAATGGTACGTGTGAGAGCGTCTATACAGTACTTAATAGCTTAGAAGGGCGCTCTCGGTTTTGGAAGGGGCAAGAACTAGAGAAATGTGAGATGACGTGATTTGCCCAGGAGCTCGCTATGAGGTCAAAAGGGAAAGCTGGGAAAATAGTTAGGCTGCCTTAGCTTTCCCTCAGACAAGATCATCACTAAAATGGATCTCAACTGAATGTAGTAGGGAGGGCTAGAGAACAGAGCAGAGTGTGCAAATATTGTAAACCTACCCCTCCAACTTCTGAGACAACAGATGATCTGGATTTCTCTTCTAGAAAAGATTAAAGCTGGAGTATTGGGGCAGCTGGAAAATAGGCTCTTTTTAAAACAAGTAAAAGGAGCGCACCTTTAATTCTGTTCACATATCTATCATTTAATACAATTGTAAGGGCCGTTATATTTAAGGGAAAAACAACTTGTTGAAGGTCACACAGTGTGCCAAATGAGGAGATGCATTACTTGACATCAGGACTACCAAACTGTAGCTGAGATGTTCATTGGGGAAGTGGGAGGCAAGATATCAGACATGTGTGAATAGGCTTGTTTATAAACAATGTTTACCATTTTAATAGAGTGAGGTGCAATTTTATGTATATTTATAATTTATTTTGGCATCTGTCTAATAAACATTCATATGATTTTCAAACATTGGTCCAACATATTTGAATTTTTTTCATGCAGAATGTTAAAAAACCAAAACATTCAGCATATTTTCACATATATTTCTGCGGCAGTGGGCAGCCTCTAGGTATCCTGAACTGTTCATGGTGTGCCAGATCAATCATTCTGCAATAGAGTTGGCTCACTCTGGCAAGAATAGGCAAGCATCAAACATATCTGGAGTTAATAAAAAACAAACGTTTCCCTTGATACATTATATCTATTTCTGGACCCATATTCAATGCGTTTAAAGTCATGATAGATTGTACTTTCGGACCCACATTTTCAGGTTGAGCCTGGGCAGCGCATGCACTGCTCTGGGAGTCATGCTGTATTCAGGTATGGACCTGAAGGTCCGCCCACTCTCCGCCCATCTTTTTAATTTGCTCCTGCTACCGTCTTTTCTAAATGGTTGCTTCTGATTCGTTAATAGGCTTGTTAATCCCACCTTACTAACTCCTTGTCTGCATTTGTAACCTCCTACAGGACTGGACTTTTTACTTGTGTTGTTACACAGTCTGTTTTAGCTGCAGTCTGTGAGCACTATTTCCTTTTATGTCTTTAATCAAGCTGCTTTTGCAGGCATGCCAGGCTCTCTCTAACGCACCCTGTTTTCATGACAGCACGGCGCCTGGTCATGGTTTCTGCGCTTTATCTTTTAAAAATGCTCCATGCACAGCGAAGCACTTCTGCACACACTATGCTGCTTAACAAATGCTTTTTATTTTTAAAAGCGCCCCATACCGTGCTTTTACTTTAATGTCGGCCGCAACTTTCTTTAAACGAGCCGCGTCTTAAAGAAAGGGGTGGGCTGACATTAAAGTGAAAGCGCAGCATGAGGCGTTTTTACAAAAAAAAATGTGTTTGTCAACTTGACAATTTTTTTTTTTTTGGGTAAAAGCGCCCCATACCCCGCTTTCACTTTAATGGCGACTGCACACATTTCTTTACATGAGCCGCTTCTAAAGAAAGGGGTGTGGCTGCCATTAAAGTGAAAGCACGGCGTAGGGCGCTTTTACAACAAGCAGTTGGAATGCAATAGGTCTTGCATGTGCGATAGTTTAAGCTATTAGCATTGTAAATGAGAATGCCTTTTATTTATATGTTTTAAAAAACAAAATATAAATAAAAGGCATGGTCATTTACAATGCCAATAGCTCAAACTCATGTAAATGTGAGACATTTTGCAATGTTTCATCAAGGATATTAGATATTGTGAGTGAAACTTGTCAATTTTGAATATGCTTTTTTGCTCATGTCCAAAATGAAAATTAATAAATATATAATATATTTTTGTATCACCATATTCTTATTACTATTGTGGCAAACTTTCTACTTGCTATTGGTAATACTTTACTTCATCCTAATTCTCCAAAATACAAATAAAGTGGCTAAAGTAAAATGATTACAGTATTGCTTATGAATTGAAATTCTGTTAGCATTTGCTAGCTGTATTATAGTCTCTTTAAATCTGGGGCCCCCTTTAATAGTAAACCAAAAATGAATCTTGTTTTTTTCAGAACGCTCAAGTTACCAACAAGGAACAATAATGGTAAGTTTACGCTCCTTTAATAATATTTTAGACTCAAAAAGTATTCATGATATTGAGTTGAACTTTCAAGAGGGATATCTGGCATTTGCAGCATTTATTAATGAAACATCCACTTTCTGACAGCTTCGCGGAAACAAAAGTTGTCTTTATTAAATGTCAGGTGTACCTTTGCTAGCACCCGTCCAGATGGTGTGTCCTAGAATAATGCCATAGTTACATTATAAAAACTCCAGCTTCATGTAATTTGCAAACCGCTTTTAGTGGGTATCTGTTCACCGTCTCACTAATACAATTAAAGAAAAATACCTATGATATGAAAACATCTTACTGTAGCTCAAAGTTATGATTGGGCTAGTCTTTTGATAAAGCTTTTTTAGGTCTTGGCTATGAACCACTTTAGCTATCACGTGAGAACTATTGTCATCAATATACACTAAACATTGCACCCTACAGCACAAAACACACAACATACACATTGACAGGTCTACAGATAAGGTAAAGGGTTTTTTGGACAACGTTTTCAGCCATTGGTTACTGTGGTCTAGATGGCCTTGGGATTGGGCTGTCCATCAGCAATTCATATCTGGCCATGGCATTTGGTGAAGTTGAACATTTGAGAAGTAGTACTTCTTCTTCTGCTTACACCAGTGGTTCCCAAACTTTTTTGACCCACTTCTCCCTTGACCCATTGGCCATTGCCTGTGGCTCCCCACTGTTTTTGGAGGGTGGTGGGTGGGGTAATCCCCGCCTCAGAAGTACTTGTATTCTTCTCCCTCTCATACTTTTTTATCCCACTCAACTTTTTTATCCCACACACAGTTCTAGATAGCAGCCCCATGTATGTAGGCCTCATTGCCAAAGTGTTTCTGCGCTTGAAGAATATTAGCATTCACCTCCATTTCTACCCATGTCATATGTGCCAACACACCTGTCTCAGCAGGGTGACCTATGATTTTTTAAGCCACCTACAGCTTTATTTTTGTTGTCTCCTCCCTGAAATTGCCTCCAAATCAATGCAAGCCAAATAAATTCCACGTATTTCTTTTTTAAACATCCCTCTTTCTTGCTACCAAATGTTGGCATTATGCTGTATATTGTGTTTTACTTCCCTGTGCTAAAGGAGAAGAGCAGACCTGTCTAGAAATGTGTGTGCACTGAAAGTACCTAATGGTTCAAGTACAAATGTCAATACTTAATAATACCTAGTGTGTTTAATATACAGGACAACTGTACTTTTCGAATAACCTGCCTTGGTGTAAAATGCATTTCGAAAAAAAATTAACTATTAGCGAGTCTAACAAAATAAATCAGGCATCTTCCGCTTACTTTGGGAGTGTTGGAACGTGGGGATCCAGTGAAATATGGAGGTCACTCGACATACCATAATTAAGCACTACGTTTACAGCTTTAGGCACATCACTTACAAATCATCAACATCAAAGAGAGGGATAAGAAATATTGCAATGTCTTAATGAAAGGGGAGGAGATATTTTCATACACACAAAGGTGAGGGGATATGTGGAAGGGGCAGAGTGATTGCTTTATATAACGAAAGGGCTGGGACACATATGACTAGAAAGCTTTGGGTTAGACCGAACTCTAAAAGTTGTGACCACAAAGCCATGCAAATGAATTTTTTTTATTGTGCCCTAAAGTTACCAAATGATTAATTTGACATTGTCATATGGTTCCTACGTATCCAGTAGAACTGTGTATTTAGATCAACAAAACTTCATAATACAGAGGCTAAGTCTTATATAATCAGTAAACGTTGGTTTGTTTGGCTAGATCACAGTACTGCATCTAAACTCCTGAACCCACAGAGTTGTAGATGTTGTCAGTAACCTAGAACATGACTCTGATACCCAAAGAAATCGTGGAAATGAATCTACCTTTCGTTTATCGCTCTTGCATGCCCAGAGTGTCACAATTTGTTTTTTCAATATTGCATTTTCAGATGTTTAATAAAAAGCTCTAATCTTTGTAAATATCCATGAACTGCGATTATCAAAAAAATTAGACACATCATTGTTATAAGCATCCCTATGCTATAGAGAGCATGTTAGGAGTACCCATCTGCGATATATATTGAAATGACCCAACCCTATATCTTGGTAGTATATGTCAGGAAGCCTGCCTTAGTGCATTGGTTAATGCACCCTGTTTCGGGTGTATAAGACTGCACACTTCTTCTCACATGATTATCTTCCTTCTCAGGATGACATTTCAGTTACAGCAGTGTTTCATGATGACTCTGGCAGGAAGGACACCTCTCACTCACTTTAGCATGGACGCTATTTTAATAATGAAGCAGCAAGCCTGCCTTGCATACTGTGCCAAAGGTGCAGTGCAGTGTCTTACTTTGGGGAGAAGTAGTTGGCTCCAACAAACAAAAATAAAAGAGGTATTGTGTTCCCAGTTGGTCAACCCTGGAACCAAATGTGCAGACTACAGGGTGAAATGATGTTAAATTAAAATAAAGCGCTGAAATGAAGACTAAGTTGAATAATATCGTAAGGTACTTTCTCAAGTGTAGGTGATTTTGCTTCACTACTATGTTAGGGCTTTTTCTAGAGGTACAACTTGACATGCTTCTCTGTGTATTTGTTAGTGAAAGCGTACCCACCTCTGCAGCAAGGGTAATCTTATGTGACAAGTAAAGGCAAATTATGCAACATAAAGCATCAAATTTGGTAGCAATATTTGAATATTTTTTATTTACACATTAGTACTGTCTGGCAAACCTTCCACCTTTCTTGAACAAGTCTAATACATTAACACAGTAATCAGTAACTGAAAAGGGACCATGTACATGATATGGCCCTGGAACAGAGCACTGGAGTGAGTTTTATTCACACACTGCATTCCTGCAGCCCAAGCATCACAACCTCTTGATATTCTGTTTGCCATGTTGGGATCCATGCTGCAGCTTGACCATGACAGCATGAGATACAGCAAGATGTGGCCCCTGGCATGCTATGGCTGAGCAGAATTAATCATGAATGGCAGGGGGTGGGGAGGTTGTGGAGTCACTGCTGTCAAATACTAAATGAAGCCATAAACCTACACAGAGGGATTGCTGTCATAAGCTAATAAGGTTGAATCATGCCAATTGGTTTCAGAGTACCCCAGAGCCTTCTATGTGTTTTTAGAGACTCATATTTTTCAGCTGCAACAGAGTCCTCACATTTCCTGTCTCCATGTGGCAGTAGACCATCCGGTCCAGGAATTTGCTTTGCATTCTGGGACATGTAAAACCGTGTTGTTTTTATACAGCAGTGCTCATATTTCTTCTTATGTACATTATTTATCATGTGGCCCCTGTACTAATATCAAACCTGTTATGGCTGACAGCTACTGAGCTCCTCCATAGAGTACCTCCTGTATATGATATTACATTTCAGTAGAACCTTAAGCCTATACAATTCACACAGGTTATGCAGATTCATTTACCACTTGGAGGTATTGTATTTGTTTGGGCTCTCACTGTGTTTGGCAAAGAGCTGGAAACAATGAGCTTCCACTTAAGCCTATACAATTCACACAGGTTATGCTGATTCATTTGCTACTTGGAGGTATGGTGTTTGGTCGGGCTCTCACTGTGTTTGGCAAAGAGCAGGAAACAATGAGCTTCCACTGTGATGTTTCTGTTTTGATTATAAATCTGATAGTATGCTAGACCAAATCTCGGCAGTGAGAAGGGCTCTGTGTGAAAAATATAAAGCACATCAGAGGAACCAGACTGTGTTTAAACCATAAAGAACACACCCAGCACTTTGCAAAATTTGAAGTGGCATATGGAATGGGGGAGTTATCAGGAACCTACACACCTGCCTACCTGGAAATATACAATATACGCATCCCCAAAACACCAAATCCAGCTCAGACATAGGCATTTTAAAGATACAATAAAAATACTGCTCTTCTGTTATAAGTATCTACTATGAAATGCCTTTTAAATTCACCACTTACAACACAAACCTCATCTTTTGACTCATCTGCTTACTTTGCTAATGCAGTCTGTTCAGCTAAAAGGCGTTACTCCATATTACTCAGTATTTTGCTGCTCTATAGGATTTTATTGCTCAGACAGCCAGGGCTATACACACAAAATTGTCCAAATAAAACCAAACACTTCCACTGTCAAAAAGCAAGACCTACTGTATATGCAGATGCTTGTTTTTCTTGTGAGAGAGTGGAGTGGTACAACAAGTAGCAATGTCCCTGTTTCCTAAATCCCACTTTGAGAAATATCATCATAATATGTTGCTATAAACCAACTCCAAATCACAATCAGGTGTTTGTAATCTGGTAATAGGTGGACAAAGGTACTCGAAGAAGCAGCACATTTCTAATTAATAATAATCTACGAAGAATAGTTCTTCCAATACCTATCACTGGTATTTTCTTTTTCTCAGATGACTTTAATTTGATTGCTGAGAAAACGTACTTTTAAAGTTGGTTAGAATTTCCAAAGGTGTCAGAACATACGGTTTCTCAGTGTTACCTGTATATGTGTTGCACTTTTTACAATGGTGGTATTATAGTTAGTTGGTTAAAGTTGCTTTATTCGATAAAAAATACCATAAAAGCATTCTACATCTATACATACAAGACACAAAAACTACAATTTAAAAAAATGAGTTATAGGTATAAAATTATTAGATAAATTTGTCCATCTAAAACATTGTGTCACAGAATAAGTAAGAATTCATAGGAATAAAACAATAAAACAGAACATCCTGATAATTCTAATTTAGCAGCATAGTACTAAAAGCTCAGATATCATGTGCTCAATGTCCCCCTTTTTCCGCAGCCTTCTTGTTACTCGAGGGCGAGATCCTTTGTACTGGTTGTGGCAACCTCTGCTGTATTTCCACAACATCCAGAATACCAGAATAAGAAACCTAACCATAGGAGGAACAGGGATTCCACTGAGCATGTGTGAAAAAGAACCTCTTTCCAGAAAAAAAAATATTTTCTAGAGTCCCCTCACCCACCAGGGTTATCCCTAGATGGTATGCTTCATCATTGGGGTCTTCTCAATCCGCTGCGGATTGAGGAGTGCTGCGACTTGCGAAACTACGTAGGAGCACTGAGTTTTGAAAATATGTGTGGTGCTGTGATGTGGAGTGGGAAACAAAAAGGTTAAAAATACCTAGCTAGTGAGCTAATATTTTATTCCTGCACCTAGTTGGTATGTTTAAAATCAGGGGTTAATAAAAGGGAAAGATCTAACTTTAATGAGTATGGTGTCCCTAATATTGGGTCGACATGTTTTGAGCAATCCCCTAAAAGCTCTTCTTCAGAACCACACGAGGACCAGCCCCGTGCTTACCACTCCTAAGCAATCCTTTGAATAGAAAAGGATGGGGTGCACACCTAATGTGTATATGTGTATACACCTAATACTTAATACATACGATTAAACACTGACACGCTGTATCTGTAGGAAATAAAGCAAACGGAAAATTAAAAATTCGCCTGCCTACCAGCCAAGCTAGCAGGCCCTTAACACATGCGGCATCTTATCTTGATCAATGTACTCCTCTATAGAGGATGTGCTTATCAGCTAATTTGTGCAATCAACTGACGTGGAAGGATACTTTCACACACGATGTCTGGTGAAAATAAGTGGTTATGTACAAATTAAAAAGACTCGTGAAGAGAGACAGCACGTGACATACAACATATAACAAATGACTATATGCATATTGATGACACATACTTTTGTTTAGACAGAAATATGCCTGATGATCTGCAGGGGTGTAGTCACACCCTAGAAAGGTAATAGGGACATAGAGTTGTAATTAGAGTGGAATAAGAGAAGATGAACCGGGGAAGGTTTACTCCGGGTACTTCGACTTGCCCTAGAAGGAAGATTGAAAACCTTATTAGTTCCTAGGAAAAAACAGAACTGAAGGAAAACAGGTTTAGAGAGACTTACTTCGTCAAAGCGCACCTCTTGACAAATCATCTAATGTCACCCCTGTAGACCGCATCTTACCGTGTCTGTCTCCCGGTGTCCCGTAAGTAGTTTCGGATCAGCCTAGTCATGCTTGCTCGGACGACTAGACTGTATCTTCCACAAAATGGCCGCTGCAGCCAGCATTGCAGTGGGGCCAGCTTGGGCAAATGACTGTGTGCTCAGATGGTCGTGACTGATCAGCTTGGTGACCAATAAAAGAACGCGACAGCTAGACTTGGGCTCTTCTTAAAATGGCCTCTGAGTATGGCATAGTGGTGGGGCTATCTTGGAATGTCTAAAAACGTAGTTTATTCAGCAAAAGTCATGTGGTCCTGAAGAAGAGCTTTTAGGGGATAGCTCGAAACATGTCGACCCAATATTAGGGACACCATACTCATTAAAGTTAGGTCTTTCCCTTTTATTAACCCCTGATTTTAAACATATAAACTAGGAGCAGGAATACCATATTAGCTCACTAGATAGGTATTTTTAACCTTTTTGTTTTCCACTCCACATCACTGCACCACACATATTTTCAAAACTAAGTGCTCCTACGTAGTTTTTCAAGTCGCAGCATGCCTCAATCTTTGGCGGATTGAGAGGACCACAATGATGAAGCATGCCACCTAGGGGCAACCCTGGTGGGTGAGCGGGCTCTAGAAGAAAAAAAAAATCTGGAAAGAGGGTTTTTTCACACATGCTCAGTGGACTCCCTGTTGCTCCTATGTTTAGGTTTCTTATTCCGGTATTCTGGATGTTGTGGAACTGTATTCAGTAAGGAGGGTGAACCTAACCTTAACCTCTACCTCCCCCTGTTGTTTTGATTGTAGCTTCTGCTGTAGCCCAACCACGCTTTTTTCCAATGCATACGTCTCTTACAGACATCCCCTGGTGGGAAGGGGCCCTACCATTTTTCTAGGAAAGCCTGGAAAATGAGTGCCCCCGCAGTTGATCTCTCTCCCCTAATCCTTCCTTCCCTTTATCCTCCTCCATTAGGAGCCCCCAAAAGGCTTTTACTGAGCCCAATACACTAAATTGTTTATCTGTTACCCAGTACTTTCCCAATTGCCTGGGATGAAAATCGTTTCCCTGAATGCCAAGGGTTTGAATCATCCTGTTAAGAGATCCAAAATCTTGCAAAGGACTGTCTGCGAAGGACTGTCCGTAGACTTAATTCTCTTTCAAGAAACCAAGATACACTTCAAAGAGGCACTTCTTATGAGGATAGACTGCGTTTTGGACGTGACGTGATGCGAAACAATTGGGAGTAAAATGGGGTTCTCACCCTTATTTCTAAGAATTCAGGTTTATCCATAATTACAGCAGAGCATGACACAAATGGGAAAAGGCTACTCACTAGACTAACGGGGTTGATGAGCTCTATGTTATGAATATATACGCCCCAATACAGATGACCCTAACTTTTGGCATACAATTAACAAACAAAATATCAGATATCGAGCGAGAATCCAAACCAATTGTTGGAGGGGATTTCAACCTTCTTTAGATCCTATTCTCGATAGGCACTCAGTGTTAAAATTCAGATCTTCTAGGGCGCAAAAATAATTGTTGAACCTTTGTTCTTCACAATATCTACCTGATGCCTGGACATTACATAACCCGAATGGTAGTGACTTTACATTCTTTTCCTCCCCTCATTCAAGCTTTTCTCGCACTGATCATCTTCTTGTCGACACTTCTCTTCTAAAAAGCACGTCGGATCTATGCTTCGTCAAATAGTTATCTCTGATCGTGCTGCAATCTTGTTATCCATTCTTAGCCTTGCGGATAAAGTAAGAAGCGGGAGTCAAACTTGGTGCCTAAATACTGAGATCGTGGAGAACGAAGCTGAGATTAAGGATCTCAACAACGAGATTGACCGTTTAATCAGGGAAAATGAACACTCGGTTAAATCACCGATAATACTATGGGATACATTTAAATGTGCTGTGAGAGATCAAATAATTAAAAAAAATATTTAAGAAAAACGATGAAATTAAGAGAGCTCTCCAATCTCTTGGGGATTAAATTAAAAGGAAAGAAGATTTATACAGACATTCCAATAACAAGTTCCTTCTCCAAGATATAAAACAGTTGAAGTAGTCCTTCAACTCCATGGTCAGTAAAAGGGCCTACCTTGGTGTCCACGCCCAAAACTCTCATCAATTGCTATTTTGTAACAGATCCGGTAAACCTTTAGCCTTTACATTCAAAGTCAATACCAACAACACACAAATTACTCCTATCACGGACAATGAGGGCTCGCAAAAATTCCATAACCAGGAGATTCTCAAAGTTTTTAGAGAATTTTATGAAAAAATGTACACCCCACAAAAGTCTTGTGTTACATCGAAATCTCAAGAGTTCCTCAATTATATTCCTATGTCCACAGTGCCCTAAAAAGAAGATTGCGGTTGGATAAACCAAATTAAACCGAGGAGATTGTTAAAGTGACTAAGGCTATTCATTCAGCGAAAGCACCCAGCTCGGATGGCTATCCCATCGCCTTTTATAAGACTTTCACCCCCTCAATCATCAAGTACCTTAAAAACATTTATGATCATTACCCTCTGTCGGGCAAGGTTTCAGGAATGGCCGCTGAGGCTATCATAGTGGTCAGACCCAAGGAGGATAAGGATCATTCGGATCCAAAAAACCTTCGCCCAATTTCTTTACTCAATATGGAACCAAAAATATTTGTGAAAATCCTAGCCAATAGACTGGAAAGTCACATTCCCAAACGTATCCATAACTCCCAAACGGGTTTTGTCAAGGGTCGGCTTGCAAGACATAACGTTCGTACTTTTTGCCACATTCTAGAGGAAGCTCGACTCTTTTCATTGCTGACTGAGGCGATTGTCCTTGACGTGGAAAGGGCATTTGGCAAGGTGTCTTGGATTTTTCTACACATGGTTTTGAAATCCCACTACCTTGGTGACTTGTTCATCAACATGGTCATGGCGCTCTATGCGAACCCCAAAGCTAACATTAGGATTAATGGCACAACATCTCCTTACTTCGACCTCCACCAAGGAATGAGAGGATACCCTCTTTCACCCTTACTCTTTCTTCTATCTATCAACCCTTTACTCAGGCTCACTCCTAAATGTAACACTGATCCCGAACCTAGCATCTCGTTAGAGTGGGCCGCCAAAGGTATCAGACTTATTAGAGACCTTTATGATACTAACTATGATCTGCTCCCTTTTTCAATCCTATCTAGGAAATACACAATCTTAATAACATGGACTTCTGTACATTCTTAAAAATCAAAGTTAGATTATCTCAACTCGTCCTCTCTACACGCTCTATCCTAATCACGCGCCTTGCCCTCTGGCAACGTTTGGGACAAATAGCATCCACAATCCTCAAATTATTGTCTGACCCTCATTCCCCACAGGTTTCAATGACCTGCGCCAAATGGTCAAAACATTTAGACAAGGGTTTTTTTCAGCACATTACACCCGATGCCTGGCATTTGATTGGGAATTTTTCTCTGTGTAATAAAATTGCCGCGTCTCTCACTCAATCGAAATTCTTCACAATTAATCTCTTACACTATACCCCTGCTAGTCTTCACAAACTAAATCTATGAGGTAATGACAATTTTTGGAACTGTAATATAGGGCCTGGAACATACCAACACATGTTCTTTAAGTGCAAATTGTTAGACTCATACTGGGTTTCTAGACAGAAACATGTCAGTAATCTTTAATACACCCATTACCCTTTCATTTTGTATGGTTATGCTGGGCCCTTGGGCCTCCCCGTCTCCTTTGCCTCTTGATACTATTGATTTGGCACTGCTGGATTTACACCTAACCATTGCAGCCAAAGTCATACTTACAGAATGGAATTCTTTTTAGCATCTCTCATACCTCACCTGATAGGCGTGGTTGTCATACCTTTGATGAACACATAGGATTTATTTGGGAAGTCACCTTGCACCCCCCAAGCTCTAGCAGAGTGTGGCGCTCCTTGGGTAGATACATGGAACTAAGCTCTCAGAGCCTTGCGGCTCAACATCCTTTTGGGTCAGTTTCTTAGGATTTGGTACTTTGTACATGAAGCAGATATCCCATTACACCGCTACCCTACCCTAACTCCTACCCCCACCCCGCCCTCCTCCTCCTTCCTTCCCCCTTCCCTTTTCCTGCTTGGTATATCTTAGCTAACAGGCGACACATTTTTCGCTGCACTTTGTGGTATTTAGCTTATTTGTTGACTTCAGGCTACATATGTCACGATACCCTTGGGGCGTTTATGTTGTATTCTGTCATATGGCAGGGTCAATCCACTTCTTTTGTGCCTGATCTTTTATCTGTCATCTGAATACGACTACTGTTATTTGTTGAGCATTACCTTGTCATATGCAACATGTTCCACATCATTCATGGTTGTATCTCATTATCATTCGATTGTATACCTTTTTTCTCAACTACAATAAAATATTTGAACAAAAAAAAGAAGTTCCAAAGGTGTAAAGTATTCACTCGCTTTGCAAAGAGGATTAAAGTATCGGCAGATTCTTGCAGAAGCATTCCGATGGCCTCATTATACTTTGAAATAGATGGAGACCAATACTCATTAGATACTGCAGTCCTGAAAACACCCCACACTTGGCGAATTTGGGGCAATACAGGGTGTTCTGGCAGAAGGGAGTGACCCTTCTACGTCTCGAGGGCAGTAAAAGTTTTAAACTTAAATTAAGCAAACATTTAACTCCACACATGAATCAGTTATAACAGAATGGGTGTCCATTACATTTTTCAGCCTAGATCCTACTTTTATGGGTCGCTAAAGTGGTGTAAAGTTTATTTATTTGAGAATGTGTGAATAGAGGAATGTGAGTAATCAAATGAAAATAATTCAACACTAATAGAAATGTTCTTAATGCACGTGTACCCTTTAAGTGCCGCGCTCTGTAATGATCACTAGTCTTCCTTTCTATGAAGGGCACTTTGCTTGGATGATCTCAAGGTGCTGATTACTCAAACTTGACTTAACGATAAATGGCACTTCCAGCTCTGCATTTACAAGGGGACCATCCAGGTTCCACGTGTAATCACAGTAGAGTTCCCAGTACCCTGGTATAGGAATATCCATGGGAGTGCGGATTTACCTGGTATAATGCCAGGAAAATTAGAATAGAATCTTAAGGCTTGACACAGACAATAATAGTGAAGATTGTGTTGTCTACGGTCATTGGAGAACCTGACATGAGAATATGCCTTTGTATTTTGATTGGTGATATCCACCAAATTGCTGTATTTTGTGTGGTCCTCCAAGCTCTTTTTAGTCACATCATTCCTCTCCAATCCTTCTTCTGGCCCATCGGCATCCAGTTTTCCGCCAATCCAGGACAATATTAAAGAAGACTGGCTTGTATGGATAGACATCTCTCATCGTCTGACATAGAGTTTGGTGGACAGGTTACTCTGCCACAAATGTGAAGGAATATCTCATTAACGATATTACAAGTGCCATAGGATATCACACAGTAAACTGTCTGCCAAATTCTAAATGGCCCCTATTTTGCCTGCTATATTTACATATGGGATCTTGCAGTCTCTCCTAGTTTAACTAAGGAATAAGATTGGTCTTTCAACGTTTATTCATAGAATTGGGTTTAAACAGCTGTTCTCTACAATTCTATCCTCAGACGATTGTTTAAGGAGCTTTCCAGACGCATTTGTAACAAACATTTCGTAAGAGCCTTCACTCACCATCAGTACTAATGATTGAATTCATGCATCAGGTTGTGGAAGCGTCGATTACCGCAGCGGAACATTTAATTTTTACATCTGACCTAAGGACAGCTTTAGCGGGCTTGCCAATCTCATGTTTTCCAAAAACAAATCATAAAAAAACATATATATGTATATGGAGGTCCTCAATCAACACTCTTTCGCCATTGGTCTTTTCTCAAATTATCTCCCACCCCCTGCCACAGCACCAAGTACAGATCTGTGGACTAGCCCACATATATATATATATATGCACACACACATTATCTACTGGCGGTCGCCAGTAGATAGTTATAGTTAGGACCGTGTTTCCATAGGAAATCCGCAACATTCTATTTGGAATAACTTTAGAGCCGGTTGACGAATCCTTGCGAAATTTTCAAAATAGGTGGGCCGCTCTGCTCTGCTCCTACCCTGAAAGTCTCGGGGGGGGATTTGTCAAGCGGGGGCTGAGAAAAAAAGGGGGGTCCCAAAACGCGTTTTCCCCATGCAATTTTCCATAGGGTCCTTTAGTCCAAGGTACAGCCCGAACGGCTGACCAGAATTACTTGAAATTTGGCAGAGAGGTAGTCCTCAGCTCAGGGAAGTGCCTTTTGCAGGTCTGGTGTCAATCTGTTCAGTAGTTCCTGAGAAAATCAAAAGTAAAATCATATATATATGTGGGCGGAGCCTAACCACACATCTCATCCTGAGATCTGATTGGCTGTCAGCACTTCATCCAAGAAGTGTTGGCAGCCATCTTGGGACCAATATACATGATAGCACCTCATTAAAAAGCATTGCAGTTAATAGAAGGTTTTAAGACTTTAGTTACATTATAAATCATTTGTTGATGGTACCATACTCATTTTAGGAATTGTGGTATGTTCTAAGGTGATTTCACCATGTGAAAAAGCCTTCTGCTGGGATATCATGACTGAGAGAAAAATATTTTCTCATGCTTTTCCCACAGAGGTTTGGAAGGTGATCTATAAGCTAAACTGAGAGCTTATTTTCTGTAAATTCACATTATCTTTCTCAGTCATGTGAGAATGAAGTCTGACATTCTCAGTAAAACATGTACATCCAACAAGGGCAGAGACTGTCAGTTGATTCCTTTGTGTTCTACTGCAGCTTCCCAGAGTGTTCCAAAGAACAACTAGAGCACTAACAGTCCTACTTATGATAAACGTATGGCACACCTGAAGCCATCTTGCGTGGATTAAAGTGGTAACTCTTAAAACATTTAATTTAAAAAGGAACATCATGAGGGGGTTCATTTTTCCATAACAAGTATGATTAGTGCTGTAGAAAGAAAATGAGGGCACATTTTGAGTGACTTCTCAAATCCTCTTCTATTTCATTAAAACATTCTGACATGCAGACTGAAACATGCACTTTTAATACCAGGAGCAGACTTCCATGGTGAACAGTAGTTTTACTACAGTGATCTAATGAGCAACTAGAGTGCTAACTTTCAGAATTTATGGCAAATGTGTGACACATCTGAATGCCTTCTTGATGGAATCAAAGTAAAAAATTGAAAGTATTTCCTACTGAGGAGACTGCAGTAAATGAGGAAATTAGGAAACGTCATAACAAATAAGTCTCCCAAGATGGCCACCAGAGACAAAAGAGCCCAAATGTAGCCCAAATATCACCCAGATGTAGCCCAAGTATAGCCCAATGACAGAATGTCCCAGAGTGTTCTTAAAAACAACTAGTGCTTACTGTCTTCATTATGACAAAAGTATGGCACACCTGAAGCCATCTTGATTGGAATAAACTGGTAACACTTAAAACATTTAATTTAAAAAGGAACACAATGAGGGGGTTCATTTTGCCATAGAAATTATGATTAATGCTGAAGAAAGAAAATGAGGGCACATTTTGAGTGACTTCTCAAATCCTCTTCTATTTCATTAAAAAATTCTGACATGCAGACTGAAACATGCACTTTTAATACCAGGAGCAGACTTCCATGGTGAACAGTAGTTTTACTACAGTGATCTAATGAGCAACTAGAGTGCTAACTTTCAGAATTTATGGCAAATGTGTGACATATCTGAATACCTTCATGATGGAATCAAAGTAAAAAACTGAAAGCATTTCCTACTGAGGAGACTGCAGTACATGAGGAAATGAGGAAACTTCATAACAAATAAATCTCCCAAGATGGCCACCGGAGACAAAAGAGCCCAAATGTAGCCCAAAATCACCCAGATGTGGCCCAAATATAGCCCAATGACAGAAGTGTGCAAAACACTTATTATTTTGTGTTTTTGCAGTGTTATATAGTGCAGACTTGTCAGGTATTGGAGTGCTTTACATGAGCATTGGTTACAACACACAAGAACAAATTCATTTTGGTTGTAGACATGGGGAGACTAAGTGATTTGACCAGAATCACAGAATGTCGAGCTGAAGCAGAAACTCCAACCTGGTTCCGCAGTTGCAAAGTCTACAGTGGAAGTAACACCACATCCTCTCCCCTAAGTGCAACATTTAATCAAGTGGTCAACTGGATAAAAAAACATAAAATAACAAATAATTTAAAAGTGCTTTGTCGCTATTTGAAAACTCAGAAAATATGTCCTTATTTTAGTCTTTTAGAGCACTAACCATAATTTTGATGCCAATAAGACCCTCTCATATATGTAATTTCTAAAGGAAATGCTCTAGGTATTACAGTTTTGATTACATCAAGATGACGTCAGGCGTTCCACACTTTTGTAATAAATATAGAATGTTAGCAATCTAGTTGTTCATTAGGATACTGTTGAGAGGCAGAGGCCAGGGGCACGGACTCTGAAAATTGAAGGCAGGTAGGAGGGTGCAAAGGCAACAATTTAACCACACTGAGCAGGCAGGAAGGGCCGTGGCAGCACAACAGACTATGGAGGGCAGTGGAAAGGGGGGCAGGGGCAACAAACCAACAATACAGGACTTGCAAGAGAGGCTGTGGCAATGTAATAGACCATTGTGGGCAGAAGGACGAGGCAATGGTAGTACAACCATACATGCCAACAGACCCGATTCAGCCAGGAAACGTCCAATGTTTTTAAGCTCAAATGGGCTTTATTTGATCTGTCTCCTGTCTACAATCTCCTCTTTTTCAATGTAACTCAAAGGGGAAAATCAATACCCCAGTTTTTTTTCAAAATCTCCCTCTTACCAAGTTCAAAATGTTCGCAAGTATGGTACATTGGATCATGGATGGAAATGGGGTAGGGACATGGACTTGGATAACAGAGGACAGGAGGGACATGGAGAGGTGCACCAAACTGACCCTGCAGGGCAGGCATCAGGGTTTGCAGCAGCACAATACACCACACAGGGCATGCGGGACGGGAGTGCAGTACAACAATCCATAGAAAGCAAGAGGGAGGGGACAGGACCATGCACATGGACAACAGAGAAAAGAGGGGCAAGAGGCAATGGTAGCTAGCTGACCATAATGGACAGACAGGAGAGAAAGCTGCAGCATAACAGACCATAAAGGGCAGGAGGGACGGATCAGGGGCATTACAATGGAACAGACAAGCCAGGAGGGAGGGAGTAGGGGTCTGCACATGTAAACAGAGGGCTGGGGGCAAGGGGGCAGGGCAGGAGCAGCAAGATAGCCATGGAGGTCAGGCAGCATGGGCACTAGAAGCAAGACACACCATGAAGAGCAACAGTGAGACTGTGATGGCATACACACAGACCATGGAGGGTAGGTGGGAGGGGGTCAGGGGCAGCTAACTGACCACACAGGGAAGGTGGGAGGGGCCATGGCAGCACAGAAGACCATGCATGGCAAGTGGGAGGGTTAGTGGCAGCACAATGGCTATGATGGGAAAGAAGGAGGGTGCAGGGGCATGCACAAAGGACGATGGAGGATAGAAGGGAGGGTCAGGACCTGTGCACAGACAAGAAAGTTCAGGGGAAGGGGCCTCACAACAGACCGCACGGGGCAGGCAGGAGGAGCAGTTGCAGCACAACAGACCAGGGAGGGCAGAAGGGTGTGGCAGTACAATGGACCATGTAGGACAGGAGGAAGAGGATAGGGGCATGGCAAGTGGACAGGCAGGGTGGAGGTGGCAGGGACAGGTTACAGTCATCTGACAATGCTAGGCAGGTGGGAGGGGAGTGGCAGCTCAACAGAACACTCAGAGTAGATAGGAGTGGCAGGTCCATGGAACATGGTGGGCAAAAAGGATGGAGCAGGGGCATGCACAAAGACATCGAAGGGCAGGGGGAAGGAGAATAGGGGCAGCAAGCTCAGCACAGAGTTTAAGCAGGAGGTCAATGATGGGGCATAGAATTGGGCAATGGAGGGCAGGAGGAGGGGACTGGTACATCATACTAAATTGAGGGCAGTGGCAGCACATCAGACCATGCATGGCAGGAGGGAGGAGGCTAGTCCATGGATTCACACAACAGATGATAGGGAGGAGGGGGATGGGGCAGCAAGCTAACTGTTCAGAGAAGGCGGGTATTAGGAACTTTATTGTTTTTAAAACGTGTGTCTGTGCGAACTACTTAAAATATGAACAAGTATGCAGCACAATCTCACTTTTATTCAGGAAGAAGAGGACATTTGTGACTGTGACTCCGGGCTCACTTGGCAGAAACACCCCCTGACCCTCCACCCCCTATCACAAAATGTAATGCCCGTGAAAAGGGTAGGTGAACACAGTGTTATATAGAACATAGTCCTGAGAGCACGATTGAAAATGAAAACTAGATATAGTGTATGGTATAAACTATGCACCAAAAAGTGTGATATAAGATGAACCGGGCGTGAAATATAATATGCAATACATTGTGCGCAATGACAGATTCATTGGAGAGCGCGAGATAGCACAGGCACTAGCGCGTGCTATGCGATGTGCGCCTTGGAGTGTAATATGCACAGGGCAGTGTTGTGTAACCTAACTAATCTCTAAAGTTGTAATATAAAATATGTGCTGGGGAGTGTAACGTTGCATATGCACTGTGACAAAGATATGGATCCCAGATTGTAATATGTATGGCATAGCACTGTGCGTTATAACATAGGCATCGAGGAAGGCATGTTAGATGGGGTAATATAACCCGTGCGAAGACAAGTGTGGCATGACATATTCACGGGGTGGTGTTACAGTGCACATGGGCTAGAGAGTGTCATAGCATATGCACTAGCTGGTGGAATACAACACAGAGGTGTGTGGCACTCGGCAGGCAATGGTAGGTGTAACACAGCATTGGGCTCTGCCAGGAGCGCGCTGTGACTCTCAAGTGATGTTTGTCCCCTTTCCAGAGAGTAAAATAAAAAGTATTACACATCCGGCAGTGGATGTGTGTTTTATTAACCGTGAGGGGGGTTTCTTACATAGTTTTGGTCGAATTTTTGTCGAATCCCCTTTGAATGGCTTGGTGTGCATGTGTATTAAATGTGCCCGTCAATAGCTACCCATGTTTGTATAAATAAACGACAAGGGTGTCTACCGGGATTAGGCACGGTAGGGCTTCAGACATGTCAGAGCTTCACTAGTGGTGTAAATACATTCCACGTGGATTCATTGTATGCATAGTCGCCTTTTAATGAATATCACTCAAATCGTCATGGTGATAGGTACGTACGGTTTGTCCAGCATGTCCTAGGTGTGTCTATAAATATATATTTTTTAAAAATAATAAAAAACAGTGGCCGGCCCTGGGGATTGGGGTCAAAAAAATATAATTAGGAGACAGGCCCTGGGGGATGGGGTCATCAGGGCCAATAAATTAGAATAAGAAGGGGAACCACACAGCCCACCTTCTTAAAAAATTAAAATAAATAAAAGACTGGCATTGTGTCGGAGGCCACGCCCCCTCCTTGCAGCACTCTGCAAACGCGCCCCCTGGCGAGTTGTAAGTTGGGGAATTAATTCCTCTTCAATACTGAGGGTCCCTTAGGGCCAACTAGCCCAACAGGCATCTCCAGTATGCGCTAGGGAGCTGCGCTGAAGACAGGTGTTCTGAGGCCAACCCCTTTTTACACCTCTCTGCAACGCAGCTCTGTGGCACTTACTGAATGAATGAATGAATGAATGGAAACTTGTAATCGCGCTACTTAGCCCGAAGGCATCAAGGCGCCTAAACAAAACAGTTCGAAAAAGAGGCAGATCGTATCTAAGCGTAGGCCTTGGCAAAAAGCCAGGTCTTAAGGGCCTTCCTAAAAGCCAGAGCCGATGGAAGAGATCTTATCTCCAAAGGCAGGGAATTCCACTGCCTGGGAGCAAGAGTTGAAAAAGCTCTACCTCCCCACCTAGCCTTACGTATCCTGGGCACTGAAAGCAGAAGTTTATTTGACGACCGGAGAGTTCTGGGGGGAATGTAGGGGACCAGCAAATCCTTCATACCCCCAGACCGATTGGTTGCCAAGGCTCTATAAATCAAAGTCAGGGACTTAAAGGATATCCTGGACTCAATAGGGAGCCAATGCAAGGTCCTTCTTGCCTGATGAGTCTTGGCCCGTTTAGGCAGGTCCAGGACCAGTCTAGCGGCAGCGTTCTGCACCATCTGTAGACGGGTCACCAAGCCCTTATTGATGCCCAAATAAAGAGCATTGCAATAATCAAGTCTGGACCCAATCAATGCCAGGACAATTTGTTTCCTGGCCTGGAAAGACAGATAGTGCCTGATCCTCCGTAAGATGTTTATCAGTCCCCAGCAGGTGGAGATGGTCCTGCTTACCTGTTGATCCATCCTCAAAAGGGGATCGATCAAAACGCCCAGATTTTTGGCCAGGGTCGACGGTGTAGGGCACACCCCCATAGAGGGCGGCCACCAGTCAGCTGACCAGAAATCCTCCTTTCCCCCGAACACCAGAAACTCTGTCTTATCCCCATTGAATTTCAATGAATTACCCACCATCCATTGAGCGACTGCCTTCAAACAGTTTTTAAAATTGGAGGCAGCCTGGATAGTGGGTTGGGTAAAGGACAGCAGAATCTGTGTGTCGTCAGCATAGGAGATAACCTCCATCCCAAAAGATCTAATAAGCCTGGCCAGTGGGGTAACATAGATGTTAAAGAGGGTCGGACTTAAAGCCGACCCCTGAGGGACCCCACAAAGCACAGGAAGGGATGGAGACAGAAAATCCCCCAGCTTTACCCTCTGTTCCCTCTGATTAAGAAAGGATGTCAGCAAACTAAGTGCTGTGCCCTTGACCCCGATCTCCCTCAGCCTTGATGTTAATACTGAGGGAGACAGGGTATCAAAAGCAGCCGAGAGATCCAAGAGGATGAGGAGAGTAGTCAGTCCCTTATCAACCCTAGTGCGAATGGTGTCGAGCACGATAGTAAGGGCAGACTCGGTACTGTGTTCTCTCCTGAAGCCGTGCTGCGAGTGGTCCAGCTTATCATGGGCTTCCAGAAAATCAACAAGATGCTTATTTAGATGGATTTCCAGCATCTTGGCAGGAGCTGGAAGCAACGAGATAGGGCGGAAGTTCTTAAGCACACCCGGGTCAAGAGAGGGTTTTTTTAAAAGAGGCTTGACCACCGCTTTCTTCCACTGAAGGGGGAAGGTCCCTTCCTTAATTGCCCCATTCATCACACCCAGTAATGGTGGAAGAAGACAGTCTTTACACTGTTTGAGGAGTTTAAGGGGGCAGGGGTCTAATGGGGAACCCGACCTAACCTTGGTCAAGAGGCCTTCAAGATCCAGTAGGGAGAGAGAGGGAAAACTAGACAAACTTCCAGAGGGCACCTCCTCAGATAAAGATGGCGGAACACAGTCTAAGGGGATAGATAGAGTCACCCTTTGTAGCTCCAGAGCTGAATAAATATCCACAATCTTGGTGTTGAAGAATTGTGCAATATCATTGCACAGCTGTTGTGAGCTCACCACCGGGTCTGGCATCTTTAGTGAGGTAAGCGTGTCCACGATTTTAAAAAGATCTTTAGGTGAGGAAAGTGAGGCAGTAAGAGAGGTAAAATATTCTTGTTTGGTTTTTATTACCTCCTTCTTATATAGCCTCAACATAGTTTTATGTCTGTCCCTCTCACACACATACCCACTGGACCGCCAACGACGCTCCTGTCGCCGTAATCCCTGCCTAAGTAATCTGAGTGGTTCCGAGAACCAAGGGGCGGATGGAGTTCTTCTGGCCGAATAGCACAAGATGGCCGGTGCAAGTTCGTCCAGGGCTAAAGTAACCCCATTCTCCAGCCTTTCCACCGCCGATGTTACCTCCTCCCCCGGGGCGATCAAAAGCCCTGCAAGCTTGGGAGCGAGTAGATTATTGGATAACTTTTTTAAGTTACGTCTTCGTTCAAACTTGGAAGGCATATTACCCCTATTACTGGACAGAGAGGTTGTAAGGACCAGAGGAATTGCATAATGGTCTGACCATGAAAGGGGGATAGGCAATTCAGTGACCAACCGCATGTCGTTGGAGAAAACCCCATCCAGCGTATGGCCAGCCAAATGTGTGGGGCCTCTGACTAGCTGTGTCAAACCGCACCCCGAGAAAGTATCCAAAAGAGACTGGGTTTCGGGCAAATCCACCTTCTCTAGATGAAAATTTACATCCCCCAGAACGGTGAGATGGTCACAACCGAAGTGTGGTTCTAGGACCTCCAGCATTTGACTACAGAAGTCTACTTTGCTCCCTGGGGGTCTGTAGATCAGGAGGCCCTTAAACGGCACTCCATAATCCCCATTAATAGAAAATTGGAGAGCCTGAAAGGACTCCTGATGATCATCTAGGGGAATGATGTGACAGGTCAGATGGTCCCTGTGCAAGATACCAATCCCTCCCCCCATCCGGCCCGTTCTGTCCATTCTGACTAAAATATAGCCATCGGGAACCGCCTCCACGAGATCAGGACCAGAGGAATCCTTTGCCCAGGTCTCAGTTATGAAAACCCAGTCCGGGACTCTGGACAACACGAAATCCTTGAAAGCTAGATTATTTTTAACCAAGGACCTCACATTCAAAAGGAAACCCGTGTGAGTCCTAGCCCTAGAGTCGAATTTGGGCCTCTGGGCCTCAGCTAATGGGGATACTCGCAGAACAGGGGGACCAAAACAGGGACAGGTTGGGGATATCAAAAATCCCTCAGGAGCATACCTATGATGGCAAGGGAGTGTGGACGGTTTTAATAATGCAAGATCTTGCCCCGTATATACTGACCTCGATTTCACCCGCACGCAGTCATCTACTCCTCCGCCATCCAGCCCGTCCTCAGCGCGGACGGGCGCAGACGGGCTGGACTCTGGCGTGACTACGGCGGGATTACGGCGAACACGCTGCGCGATCACGCTGCGCGTCAGCATGGCGGGAATATATAGGGCTGTGCTCAGGAACCACCTGCAAACAGGAGCGCTGGGACGCCTAGAAAACTAGCAGCCTTCCCTATCCAAGATGGCGCCTGTTAAAAGAGCACAATTCCAGGCGCCTAACGCGCTGGGGATAACCCGCTAAGCAGCGGTGAGGGAACCAATTTATAGTGCAAGAAAGAGGGTAAATAAAAACAGGGAAAAGCGGCGCAAATTAACTTTAAAGAAAATAGAAAACAGGAAATGTTAAAAATGTAGTCTGACACTACCCTTACACACGAGCAGCCTTAGGATGCAAGACCAACCTAGAGGGCCCTTTATAAAGACTCCCTATGTAATTGCCTGTGCTCAGGAACCACCTGCAAACAGGAGCGCTGGGACGCCTAGAAAACTAGCAGCCTTCCCTATCCAAGATGGCGCCTGTTAAAAGAGCACAATTCCAGGCGCCTAACGCGCTGGGGATAACCCGCTAAGCAGCGGTGAGGGAACCAATTTATAGTGCAAGAAAGAGGGTAAATAAAAACAGGGAAAAGCGGCGCAAATTAACTTTAAAGAAAATAGAAAACAGGAAATGTTAAAAATGTAGTCTGACACTACCCTTACACACGAGCAGCCTTAGGATGCAAGACCAACCTAGAGGGCCCTTTATAAAGACTCCCTATGTAATTGCCTGTGCTCAGGAACCACCTGCAAACAGGAGCGCTGGGACGCCTAGAAAACTAGCAGCCTTCCCTATCCAAGATGGCGCCTGTTAAAAGAGCACAATTCCAGGCGCCTAACGCACTGGGGATAACCCGCTAAGCAGCGGTGAGGGAACCAATTTATAGTGCAAGAAAGAGGGTAAATAAAAACAGGGAAAAGCGGCGCAAATTAACTTTAAAGAAAATAGAAAACAGGAAATGTTAAAAATGTAGTCTGACACTACCCTTACACACGAGCAGCCTTAGGATCTGGAGGTACCTAGTGGTCTAGTTTGACCCTAGGGACCCTTAGGATTCAAGGGGACTTAATCTCTCAACTTAGAACAGCCACAGGGCGCGTTTACACAGTGGTGAAGGGAGGGGACGGGGCCTGAGGTGATGTGTGCAAACACGCTCTATGGCACGTTTTAAATTGGGGATATAATTTCCCTTCAATACTGAGGGCCCCTGGGGGCTAACTAGCCCACCAAGTGCTTCCAGTTAGCGCCACTGAGCTGCATTGCAGAGAGGTGGTCCAGTCTGTGCCACTTTTTACATCTCTCTGCAACGCAGCTCTGTGGCACTTACTGGAGGTACCTAGTGGGCTAGTTGGACCCTGGGGACCCTCAGGATTCAAATGAACTTAATCTCCCAACTAAAAACGGACACAGGGCGTGTTTACACAGTGGTGAAGGGAGGGGACTGGGCCTGAGTTAATGTGTGCAAAAACGCCCTGTGGCCTGTGTTAAGAGGTAGTTTTAATCCCCTGCCCTATTATATACTAGGGGCTTACAGAGGAGGTCATGCTAATCACAGGGTGACCCCAACGCATAATGTTCCCTAGTGTATGTAGGTGTTTTCATTGTATTCTAAGTGTCTTTTAACATAGCACTGGCTCTAGGACTGGTTAGTCAGACTGAGTTACCACCAGTATCCGTCTGAAAAAGTTGAGGGTACAGGATAATGTTGCAACAAGGATTCTTTCTGCTCTTCTTTTTGTTCTTTCTGCACGTTATCCTTCTTCCTGCACTTTTCTTCGTCTTTGAGGACTTCTGTTGCTTCTTTCTGCACTTCTTTTTTTTCTTTCTGTGCATTTGTTCTTCTTTCTTCACATGTCCTATCTCTGTAGGCATAGTTAGAAATTAGCATTTAAAAAACCTTTGAAATTCACAGAAAAAAACCATAGGTTTCAGGCACGTTATAGTTAGGAATTAGCATTTAAAAAACCTCAGAAATTCACTGAAAAAACCATAGGTTTCAGGGGTGTTATAGTTAGCTGGACTTTTCACTTGTACAAAACCATTGAAATTCCCCCGTTATAGTTAGTTCAGCTAACTATAACTCGCGCGCCCGCAATGCACTGCTGATGACATCACATATTACATCACTCATGACATGGTCAGTGACATCACTCATGACATCACTGATGACATCTCAAATGACATCACTGATGACATCATCCTTGTGATAGAGTGGCAGACCTCCTCCCACCCTAATATAACCTTTGATACACACATTCAAAAATAGAGACTAAAATTTTCAAAACAATGGACATACCAATACCAGTTACCAGGGCCGGCTTTAGAGATTGTGGCGCCCTGTGCGACAATCTTTGATGGCGCCCCCCCCCCCCGCACCCCCACAGCAAACATTTTTTGTGTTGAGTTGTATGGTTTCTCAACCGCATATTAAATATATACAGGATACATTTTATAATATATAAAATGTATGCTCAAATGTCATGTAAATTAAATAGGGATTAGATGGGGAACAGATATTACGACACCATCAGTCAATTATAGCTTATTTTATAGCCCAAAACAATATACATCTTGTTGATGTAATTATTAACATTTTCTAACTGTTAACTTTGTAAAAACAATTTGCAAATTTCAAGAAAATTGAACTTTACGGGCTTTCATTTTTGCAAATGCCAATATTGATGTGGATAAGTCCAGTTGTTGTGCAATATCATTTTCAATGGATAGGATTGCCAAAGATGATAGCCTTTCATCTTTCATTGTGGATCTTAAATATGTTTTAATTAACTTTAACTTAGAAAAACTTCTCTCTCTCCACTAGCTACTACCTCGGATTCCCTCACTGCCACCCTCCAACAGAGCCCCTCATCTTTAAGTAGCCCCTCTCTCATATGCATTTCATTTGTTGTATAGCGCTACTCATATCAGTGTAGTGTGTGTCAGTACTTTACACCACGCACACATTATACTGAGACAATGAATCATACAAGTATATAAATCAGTATACAGGGAATGCCACATAAGCAAATGAGGATTACAAGGTGTATGAATCACATTTCATCCATGCTGGTGGGCCGGATATTTTAAGAGGGTTTGGTCTGGGGAAACACAACCTTAGGATTTAAAGAGTATTCCATGGGGTCGGTTCAGCTTTACTGATAAAAATGTATATCTGCCCAAACATACTCATTTTAGCAAAATTAGAATAATGAAAGACTGTGGAAGTTCTAACTATGTCACAAAAAAAGAAAGCGAAGTTCTAACTATACCATTCATGTTTGTATGCAGCTCTTTGATGGCAGTTCATTGGTCACTGTCCTATGTTTGGATTGTAACTTCTGAACTGCAAGTAACAAAATGATCTCTGTGACAAAGGCAGTAACCCACTGAGCTTCCACATAAAATACAGTTCATCTGCATTTAAAAACTACTAACAGACAAATGATTGCTCTCCAGCAGGATCATTAATCACCAGCGTTATCTGGGCATCTTTTATTGTCTTATTGTTGTCCTGCATCACACACGAAGTATGTGCCCTGCTGGGCCTGCGCATATTTTAAAAAGAAAAACATATTAGTAACACATTCTCTTACCTACTCCGTTAGTCAAACTTTGTGTCACAGCCTGCTGTGATAAGCAGCTGCAGGAGTCAGGAAAGGTGAATATGAATAAACAAACTTATTTTCTCTTGCGCTGCATAGAAAAAGAAATATCCACGCAGCAGAACATTGTGGCCATTGCCGGGAATGTGGAGATGAAGGGGTGAAAAAATAAACAAAGCCTCGTTAACATGAAAATGGTCTTTTAAAGACCTGTGAAGTACTCGGGTGCGGCTGCGATAATCTCTAAAACGTTGTGTGTGTGCACGCCCGGGAGGCTGTCTCTGCCCGGGCTGACACACACGACGTGTTCTTTGCGCGCCTGCCTTCAAGCCCTCACTGCGAGGGCCAAGGCTCATGTTTGGGTCGCTAAAACCGGGCCTGAGAAGGAGGGGAGGTCACCACCCTATATTGTTTGTCCACAGTGAACATTTAAATTATTGATTGATTTTAAAAAAGTAGACCGTCACCTCACTCACTTTATGTTGCTGCAGAGAGGAGGCTCGGTCTCTGTGCCACTGCCAAAAATCCCGCGGACTGTCGGAGAGCGCGCGCAACCACCAGCAACATTAGCCGCCGGAAGAGTATCTGCGAGTTTTCCAAGGCCCGCCCCCGCTCGCATCCCGCGATGTAGGTGACGGTTTCAGTTACAGGCCAATCCAAATCCAATCAAACGTTCAACACTTAGTTAGAGGCAGTCAGGCAGAGCAACGCATGGGCGGGCAAAACAAAAGCGTACCTCCTGATTTGGTAACACGGTTTTCCTCTCTTTCCATTTCTACAAAGATACATCGTAGAAAAGAAAGAGGGGACAGCCGTTTAACAGTGCAGGCAGGCTCAGTGAGTGCTGATTTAAGAGTAAGAGATGTAGGTGGCGGCCGGCGCCCCCCTGACCTTGGCACCCGGTGCGGTCGCACCGCTCGCACCGCCCAAAAGCCGGCCCTGCCAGTTACAACAACCTCTTCAGTAATTCAGTAATTCTAAGATCCACATACACATCCACTCATTCACCAACAGTCCTATACAGTCACTCATACATGTACTCACTCATCATATGTACTCATACACAATGCCACTCATCCATAGAGTTACTCACACACATAGTCACTCATGCTAATAAAGAATCAAACATACATTTACTTGCATATACAGTTATACACACACCACCACACTTACTTCTACGGAAACTTACACATACTTAGTCTTTTAAGCAATCACTTATAGAAACACATACTTATTCATACAGGAACTCTTTCAATCTCTCACTCTCACATATACTCACTTATATACACCAATAGTCACATATACTAGTTTAAAACATATGTAGTTACTCATAAAGACACTATTGAGACAGTCATTCACTCACTAACACACCCATACACACACTCATCCACCCATACAGTCCTGCACACATGCTGTCTTCAACACATACAAACAGTGAGTCACTCATTCATGCACCTATGCACTACGTAATACCCCCCACCGAACCATGCAGACACTCAGACTTATACTCAAAAAAACAACTATTAACCTATATAGACACCCATGTAGCTACTCACCAACCCATGCAGCCACTTATACACAAAGTGAGAGACTGATACAGATATTTACATATTTAAACATTACTCACTAAGCCATGTATTCACTATGATACACTTAATCAGTCAGTTACACAATCAATTTTTCAAAAACAAATCATCCATTTAGACACTTATATACCCATTTATTCTTCCATCGACCTTGAGATATACATATATAAAACATATTTAATTTTCAGAAAAACAGACATTCACTGGATGATGTCATCAGTGATGTCATTTGAGATGTTATCAGTGATGTCATGAGTGATGTCACTGACCATGTCATGAGTGATGTAATATGTGACGTCATCAGCAGTGCATTGCGGGCGCGCAAGTTATAGTTAGCTAAACTAACTATAACGGGGGAATTTCAGTGGTTTTGTACAAGTGAAAAGTCCAGCTAACTATAACACCCCTGAAACCTATGGTTTTTTCAGTGAATTTCTGAGGTTTTTTAAATGCTAATTCCTAACTATAACGTGCCTGAAACCTATGTTTTTTTCTGTGAATATATATATGTATATATCACTCGGTGGCTTGACTTTCCTCCCACTCGCAACACAGCGCTGGAAATGAAAACCACAAACTCCTCTGCAGTTTTGGCGAAGGTTCTTTTAATCCACAACGGTAAGGGTCATTACACGTTTAGGCCGATACAATGGCCTTGATCACATGTATGTATATATATATATATATATATATATATATATATATATATATATATATATATATATATTCACTGAAAAAGCAAAGGTTAAAGGAACGTTCTAGGTAGATGAATTAGTCAGTGACAACATTACCTTTTTAAACTAGAAAAATCCAAAGAAATTCAACATTTAAAGTTAGCGGAGCTAACTATAACTTGCACGCCCGCCATGCACTGCTTATTACCTCAAAAATTACAACACTCATGACATGTTCTATGACATCACTGATGACACCATCTAATGAGTGTGCTAGTTTGTTTTATAGTGTACGTAGTGGAGGGTAACTACTATATTACTTTTCTACCTAATTTTGTACAGCCTGTGTCCAGCTAATAGGTGTAACTGCTTACAAAACGCATGTGCCTCTAAAGCATCATAGCTGTGTAGAGGTATTGAACATGTTATAATTCATTGTATTAAAGAGTAACTCAGTGCATTGGTGACAGTTGATGATTTGTGTTCATTATGTTCGAAACACGTTTTTTGGTACTGTGGAAAAGTTTCCAGCAGGGCAAAGATTCTACATACTACATACTATGTATTGTAAGCAGCCTTGAGACAGAACCATCTCAGATTAACAATTTCTTCTTAACATAGAAGATTGTGTCCACCAGGTATTAAGCTATGCACATGTGCTTGTTTTGCTTCAGAAGATAGGCTCTCTGTAAATAGTTCACCATAGCAGGAAGGCTGAGGTAGTATACTCTTTAGCACCTTCAGGCACTAGTAGTGTCTTTTTTTGCCAAGTGTTGAATAGAGTGTACACTGTTCTTAGGAGATACTTTTTTAATACTCTGTAGTGTATTTCTCATGAGAGTTTCACTGTCTGGAAACAGTCAGGTACAGGGTAACCTCTCTCCATACAGTCAGTACTATTTACAGTACCCACTTTTCTACTTATACCAACTTCATTTCTCAATGTAGGTTCAGTGACTGCCATGGGTTTGGCACACATTAAAGCTGTCCATAGTAGGGCATTCTTTTTGGAATAGGTGTTCAGTATTTTTAGGAGCTTGGCTTTTTCTGAACAGTGTACAGATTGAACCCCGTTTGCAATGAGGGTTTCCTATATATTTGTGGTTGATTGTTAATGTCAACTATGCTATCCATGTATGGTATAGGGTCATTGTGACACATAACCCATGCTTTCCACACATAAGGGACTTGTTTCTTTGATGGCATTAATGATGCCTCATGTTCTTCTGAGCTATTCGATACCTACATTTAGAGCTCTAAAGCTATGCCCATGTACAAAAGAATCTTTGATGATGTCATCATTGATGCCATCAGTGATGTAATTTGAGGTGTCATCAGTGATGTCATAAATTATATTATAGGGCGTCATGAATGTTGTAACATGTGAGGTCATAAGCAGTGCAGGGTGGAGGCCCACATTATAGTTAACTCTGCTAGCTATAACTGGTGTATGTCTGTGGGCCACACAGCCCATCCAATTTAATACAAAAAAGGCTCTGGGGTTGGGGGTCCCAGAGCCAAATAAGGCTTGGGGAGGGGGGCAAGTGGCTTCCCTCTGAGCCATATTAGGCCCTAGGGACTCCATTCCCCATGGGACAGAGAGTTGCATGGCCCCCCTCTATGAGTCTTATTAGGCCATAGGGACTCCATCTCCGGTCCATTTGTTTTTAATTAAAGCAGAGGAGGCTGCATGGCCCCCCTCCCTGAGCCTTTAGTAGGCCCTGGGAACCCCATCATCCAGAGCCGGGGAAGGAGGACTCCATGGCCCTCCCCCCCCCCGAGACTTATAAGGCAATTGGAACCCCATTCACGCTGGGCCATTTTTTTTATTAAAGGGGAGGGGGCATGCAGCCCTGCTCCCTGAGCCTAGTAGACCCTGGGGACCCCATCTCCCAGGGCTGTGTATTTTTTTTAAGTGGACGGCGGCTGCATGGCCCTTCCTTCCAAGCTTCTATCTGCCCATGAACCTCATCCCCCAGAGCTGCATTTTTTAAAGATGGGTACCCTGATGCCCTGCCAGGGTACCCACCAAATGCTTGTTGGGGGCCATAGTGATGAGTCCCAAGGGGCCTGTGGCCCCAGCTGGCATTGTTCCTATTTGCAGGTAGCAGCAATATTTTAATTTGTTTCCCTGCCCATTTCAGTGCAGACAGAAATCCGCTCCCAGTGGACTGGATCATTTTTAAAGCTCCACCCACTGGGAGGAGCAAACTTGGTGTTTGCTCCCGCTTGCTGGGAGATTAAAAAAATTATCCTGCCAAGCAAGAGCAGACACAAGTTTACCTGCCTGTGCTGGTGCTATATCTCAGGAGTGGGCCCCCCACTTTTAAAGTAATTGGCAGAGGGGTGGGATTGGCAGGGCCTTTAATGGCTCATGGTGGTGGGTGTGTGATCCCCCTAACCATTTTGTTACATTTTGGCCCTGGGGGTGGCCTCCACTGGGCCATTAGAGGCTCGAGAAGGGCACTGTGAGGCCCCCTTCCGTACATAAATTAATTTTGGCCCATGGGGTAGGCTCACCGTAGCCTCTGGAGGCACAGGCAGGGGGGCACACAGCCCCCTCCCCATATAAACAAATTTCGGCCCTAAGGGTGTGCTCCCCAGGGCATAAACACAGGTTTTTGTTTTTTCCGAACCTGCAGGTGTACCTCTGAATCGTGGCATTTTTGCCTATTACTTTTCCTTTTTGGCCTGGGTGGGTTCCTCTGCCCCCCCCCCCATAGAGGCCTAAGGGGTCAGAGTATATCTACCCTGACTCCTTATATGTCTTTTTTTTAAATGTGTTCAGAACAGGGGACTAAGTCCTGTAATGGCTTCCTGCAACATGTATCTCATGTTGCTGGCAGCCAATGAGAGCGCTTGCTCCTGCGGGAGTCTGACTCGCGATGTAGTGAGATGGCCCAATGTAAATAAAGCTCCCTGGGCCAATTAGAACACTCTATTGTTAAATTGGTGCTCAAGACTCTTGCGGACCCAACCCTCCAGATATACAATTATATTTCAACCTTCATTTTTCAAAAGTTATTGAACCGATTTACACCAAATCACATACAAATCAATTTACAAACCAAGATCTAGCTTCCTGACAAACTTGGTGGAATTCTGTTAACAGATTTTGCTGTAGCCTTGTCTAAAGAAGTCAAATCAAATTGAATCAAGCTCCTCAGAAGACTCCAGACCATATAAACACTGAAGCCAGACTCATCCTGGACCTCCCCAAATGAACCCACATCACCCCCCACCTGAGAGACCTTCCCTGGCTGCCCATCCAGAAGGAAGCCAGTTCAAGATCCTCATGCACGACTACAAAGCCCTCTATGACCTAGGACCTGCCTACATCAACCATTGACTGAACTTCCTCAAACCCTCTATATTGCTGTGGTCCTCTTCACTCACCCTCGCACACAGATCCCACATCTGTCGCAGCCACAGCGGTGGCTACTCCTTCTCCTACATCACTGGCAAGACCTGAAACGGCCTTACCCTCCAACTCTGTACAGCCCCCTTGCTGGCAGACTTTCGACAGAGAGTCAACACCTGGTTCTTCGATGGAAACTCAGCACCCAGATACCCTTAGGGGTGACAGTGTTGCTCTTTACAAATTCTGTTTGATTTGATTTGAAAGAAGTCCACAGAAAATGAATTAGGATTTTGCATTTTGGAACCATCTCTTTTTTTTAATTGCCCCGCTTGACGGATATATATCCATCCTAGTGGTGGTCACTGCTAGGTAGTTATAGTTAGGTCAGCTGTTCCATAGAAAAAGCATTTTTTGTGTTGCTAATGCCTTTGGTACTTTATTCCAAATCTCCAAGAAACGTCTCAAAAAGGTGCTACTGTTTGACTAGTTTGTCCATGGAAAGGTTTGGGGTGATCAGTCAAGTGCAGCTTAAAATGATGATCCCTGTGGGCAGGAGCAACTTTTTCATCTGTTTCCCTCCCCAGTTCTCAGTGGGAAAGGAAATAGATATAAAGTCCGCTCCCAATGGGTGGGAGCATTTCTCATGCTCCCGCCTGCTGGGGGTGGACTTTTGTTTGCTCTCATTTGGAGAGCTTTTAAATAGCTCCCGCCACGCAAGAGCAAACAGCGGTTTACCAGCTCACACTAGTGCAGAGAGGGAAACTGCTATATCCTGAGGTTGGGAACCTCGGAACATAATAGGAGCCGGCCCTGGAGCTTTTGTGTATTTTCTGCACCCATTGTAGTTTCCCTGTGTTAGCCCAGTTGTGCACATTGTAGGCCACTTTTCCTTTGCACATGTTACTATATAAATACATTTGCTTTTGTGCCACACTGCATTTTCACACAGAACCTGCTTATGTTTTCGTGTTCAGTTCTTTTCTTGGGATTTAACCTGAGCACCATAGACAAGGTCAAATAATAATGCCCCTCGTTATTCTCTCTGTCCAGACACTAGCACCTAGACATAACATGAGATTGCAGCTGCTGTTTATGAACACACATCTTGTCATATAACTGAGTACAGGAGTTTTAAACAACACAGACTGGGAGCGAAGGTCCAGGGACAAGATTGCTGCATCAGCTTAGATGTAGAACGTCTATGTATATATGCTAAGGTATGGGATCTGCCACTAATCCCAGAGGTCTTTGATATATAATCATCTAGCTTTGTTAGTAAGGGAGAGTTTAGGCTAATCGGTCTTATAACATGATATTACTTTTTATGGTTTGTTTCCCGTTGACGGCGGCCGTCTTTCGAGCGGTTAGCGCTCTAGTGTCCACTCGACCACCTGGACTGGGCTCTGGTTTCACCCATAAAAAAAGCGCTTTTAAGGCTGTTCTTAACTTGTAATTATTTTAATTATTGACAGATCAGTTTATTCTTATTCAGCTTTGTGCAATACTTACCTTGATACACCCGACGATCTGAGGTGGCTCTCCGGTCCACCGCTGTCTCGTTAATAGACCGATTGAGTGGAGAGAGGTAGCCCGGGTTGAAGTCTTGTTGGCCGTTGATGGCCACCATCTTTCGAGCGATTAGTGCTCTAATGTCCACTCCACCACCCGGACTGGGCTCCGGCCCACCCATAAATAAAGCGCGCTCGCAGATTCGCAGTGGAGGAGCAGGCATCGTTAGTACTGTGGAGAATTTGTTTTTAACAGTAAACTTTTAAGGCTGTTCTTTAGTTGTAATTATTTTAATTATTGACAGATCAGTTTATTCTTATTGGGCTTTGTGCAATACATACTTTGATACACCTGATGATCTGAGGTGGCTCTCCAGTCCAACGCGGTCTTGTTAATAGACCAATTGAGTGGAGAGAGGTAGCCCAGGTTGAAGTCTTATTGGCCGTTGACAGCCGCCATCTTTCGAGCGGTTAGCACTCTAGTGTCTACTCGACCACCCGGACTGGGCTCAGGCCTCACCCATAAATAACGCATGCGCAGCGGACGCACGCAGCGGGCGTGCTACTGGCACGCCGAAGGCGCACCTAAGGCAAGCCCGTCTGCGCCCATCCGCTGCCAGCTGCCAGGAAACTCTGCCCATCAGTATACAAGTAATCTGAAATGGCCCTTTTAACCTATTCGAAACTTGAGCATGTAGAAATAGGAAGTCTGGCCATTTACTTAGAGTGTAAGGGGGAAATATCAGTGGAGAGTGGCCCCCATTTTGGCAAATGCTCACACTCAAACCATCTAGATCTAAACAATCAGGCGCTTAGGGAGGGAAAGCAGAAGATCGAAGGGAAAGCATATTCCTTACAGGGCCTGTATCTTAACGCAAGATCTATCCCTAAGCACACAGCTGAAATCTGGGATATGTTGGATAGTCTGAAATCTGTCTCTTCACAGAAAATTGGCTACATAAGCAAGCCACCCCAGCCTTGGCAATCGCCTTTGCACACACTGCGGGACATACACTGGACACCATCTTTACAAATATCCAAGATCTATTAGTAGAACCCCCTTTGGCTTTAAGCTGGGCAGACCATATGGCCTTAAGATTCTCATCGAAAATTCTTAAGCCAATAAACCAGCTGCAATATCGCTGGGCCCCTCGGAGGTCCTGGAGAAAGGTGACACTAACGTCATTCAGCTCTGCTTTCACCGCCCCACCATTTAGCAATTTTATGGACCGTAACATAGCACTGGAAATGCTAGAGGCCTCAGTAACTCAGACCCTTGATGTCATTGCCCCATCGAGGGTAGGCAAGATCTGGGAAAGGGCAGCCCCAGCACCATGGTATACTGATAGCCTCAAGAAAGAAAAAGCTGCATGCAGAAACAGGGAGAGAAAATGAAGAAAATCAAAACAGGAGGGGGACAGATTAGCCTATAAAACAGCACACAGAGCATATCTAAATAACTGTAACATAGCCATAAGATCGCATCTAGGCACAAGAATTATTGAAGCCAAAAGCTCTTCCAAGGAGCTATTTAAGATCCTTAAGGAGTTCACTAACCCTAGAGCTAATAATCCTTCCCTCCCGCCGACACAAAAGCTATGCGATGATCTAGCGAATCATTTTAAGCAAAAGTTCGATAAAATATATAGCTCCTTCGGCATGGAAGAAGACCTTAGGGTGGTACCACATGGCAGGGAAGGCCCTTCCTTTCACTGCCTGGACTCCTTCTCAGACTTACTCCTGAGCAAATACTGCCTTTATTAGCGCATACCAAGTCTGGCTCCCCCCCTTTCATCATCTCAGCCCTCGCACCGGCCCTCCCAGATTCGGTTACAGAAGTCTGCAGCATTTCATTGGCCATGGCCTCCTTCCTTGCTAAATGGAAATGGCTCAAATAAAACCTTTACTAAAAAACCTTGGCCGATTCTTTAGATCTATAAATTTATAGACCCATTTCTCTTCTCCCATTCTTTTCCAAAGTCTAGGAGGCTGTGATCAATAAACAACTCACGAGCTACCTTGAACAAAACAACTTACTCGATCCTTCTCAGTCAGGCTTCCGTGCGCTTTATAGCACCGAATCCGCACTGACAGAAGTAACAGACACGGTCAGGCTGGCATTGGACAAGGGGACTCCTACGATGCTAGTTCTCCTGGACCTGTCAGCAGCTTTTGACACCATCTCTCATGGAATCCTTTTGGACAAGCTACCAGAGACTGGTGTCAGAGGAATGGCGCTAAAATGGCTCAAAAGCTTCCTGGTCAACAGAACACATCGTGTCCAATTGGACACGTTTACATCACAGACCATGGTTGCAGACAAGGGGTCCCCCCCAAGGTTCCATCTTAATCCCCACCGTATTCAACATCTATGTTAGCTCTCTGGCCACAATCATTAGATCCTGTGGATTTGAAACTATCTCATAAGCGGACGATACTCAAGTGATAGTCACTGTTGAGACGGACCCCGCGTTGACCAGAGAAAAGTTTACGAATTGCATGCTAAAAATAGCCACATGGATGACAACAAATTATCTATAGCTCAATGCCAATAAAACGGACATCCCGCTCTTTGGAAAACAGAGGAGCTTTGGGCCTCAGATTGGTGGCCTTCAGAGCTCGGTGAATCTCCTACACCTAAAAAGTGGGCGAAGAATCTGGGTGTCATAATTGATGACAGGAGCATGTGAAAACCGTCTCGGGCACCTTGCTTTGGCCTGATGCGAATGCTGAGAAAAATCTTTCCTTGGATCCCCCTCTCGGCCAGAAAAACCCTTATACAGGCACTTCTAGTGAGCAGACTAGATAATGGAAATTCCCTGCTGGTATGGATCAGGGAAGACTCTCTCTCCAGGCTGCAGGTTGTCCAAAATACAGCTGCGCGTCTTGCCCTCAATCAGCCTGCCCGTACCCCGTCGGCACCCCTTTTACGACAGCTGCACTGGCTGACTGTCAGGAAAAGAGCAGAATTCAAGCTATTGTGTCTGGTGTTCAAATCACTCCAGGGTAAGGGCCCGGCCTATCTAAGGAAGAAGCTAAAACCATATATCCTGCCCACCAACTGAGATCGAGCAACCAACAGCTGCTCTGCGCCTGAGAGTCAGGAGAGTCAGAATGGGCGGCCTCTCCTTCTCACATCTTGCCCCTTCCACTGGAACAGACTGCCAGATAACATACATGCCTGTTCCAATCTCAGTCAGTTTAAGAAACTCCTTAAAACCTAGCTGTTCTGTCATTAACCATCACTCTTAGATCTGCCTTGTCTGCCACTGAGGCGCCGAGAGATCCCCTCGGGGATGATTCAATTACGCCCTACAAATCCAAATAATAATAATAATAATAATGGTATATGGTTTGATAACCATGCTAGCAATATTTTTGATATGCAATTGTTTTCTAATTGTGACGCAAGTACTGCATTTTAGAGCATGATAGTTTAAATAAATATTCTAAACTTCCTTTGTGCCTTTTGTGTATCTTATTGTGGACAAGTACGAGTGAGAGAGGGAAAGGGTTTGTCCTGTTACCCTGATCCCTGAGAGAGTTGAAAGTGTTGTATTCTGGGGTGCCAAGTCACTTATCTCTCTGGTAAGATTAGGTGGGCAAGTGAGACACTATAGCTAGTCTGACTCGGGCTCATAGATACTGAGGTGGTATGGTGACTCAGTCCCTACATGCCGTTGCTCTATGGTCCCAGGCATAGTTTTCTTCCCAAGCACAATCCCTGCAACAGAGGGTGGTGGTGCCCACTGCCATTAATGGTGCCAGTAGGGGGGCCCACATGGCCAAATTGGTCTAGCCCTGGGGAGGTGGTGGTCCCTGGGGCCGAATACAGCCAGGGAGGGGGGCCGTGTGCCCTCCCTCCCCCTTGTACAATTGGCCTGGCCCCAGGGAGATGGTGGTCCCCGGGGCCAAATACGGCCCAGGGGAGGCAGCCACACATTCCCTCACCCCATTTGTGAAATTGGCCTGGCCCAAGGCATGAGGTGGTGGTCCCTAGTGCTGAATATGGCCCGGAAGAGGCGCTGTGCGGACCCCTCCCCTTCCTTGTACAAATCGGCCTGGCTCTGGGGAAGTGGCTGTCCCTGCGGCTGAAATCAGCCTAGGAAGGAGGGCCACGCGCTCCCCCTTCCCTGTTATAATATAATATAAAATTCATCCTCCAGAAATTAAAAAACAAGTCAGAAGACCGTGCTTGTTTTTTTTAATGTATTATTGCCGCAAATACTCAGATGCTCCTTGAATGTGCGGCAATAATTAAAAACCATACCCCCTTCTGCTTTTTTAACCATTTTTTCTTGGTATTCAGATGAGTCCGTGTCCCAAGATGGCTGCCAACACATCCTGGTTAAAGTGTTGGCAGCAAATTAGATCTTACCATGAGATGTGTCAGATCAGCGGAGGATTCACGTCCCTACATATCTATATTTCTTTTTTCTTTAATGACTCCTAAACTACTGAACGGATTTACACCAAATCGCAAAAAGAGCTGTTTCTGGACCAAGTTAGTTGTGTCTAAATTTTTAGGGGAATTAACATTGGAAATGCAAATATTTTGACCCCTTACCCCCGTTTTTAGGTCTCGCCTGGCTATCGCGTAGGCTTCAGAAAATGCTCCCAAAGGCTTCCCAGGCGGATCGGGTGGCGGTTACGCGCACAACCACGCGCTTTCATTTTGCCACCAGCTAATTCCTGTGCGTGCGCCGCCTCACGCATTCAGAGAGATTTAGTAAGGGGCACAAGACCTTAGGAATGCGGTTTATGGCCAGTGCATGTGAGGCATTCAAGCGCGAAACTGGCATCTGGCATCTTACTTGAAAGCAGCAGACTGCTTTCGCCAGCGCGCGCTCGGCCTCACTTCCTGCATCCCCTCTTACAACAATTAACTTTCGTTATAACTCACACCCCATATGCTCGTTCCCTCCCACCCTTCCTTTGATGTCCGCTTTACTTGTTGTTTACAAACCACGCCACACACTGCTGCACGCCACACACTGCTGCACGCCTCACACTGCTGCACGCCTCACACTGCTGCACGCCGCACACTGCTGCACGCCGCACACTGCTGCACGCCGCACACTACCGCACGCCACACACTGCTGTGCACACTGCTGCGCACACTGCTGCATTACACACTGCTGCACGCCACACACTGCTGCACGCCTCACACTGCTACACGAAACACTCCTGCACGCCTCACACTGCTGCACGCCTCACACTGCTGCACGCCTCACACTGCTGCACGCCGCACACTGCTGCACGCCACACACTGCTGCACGCCACACACTGCTGCACGCCACACACTGCTGCATGCCGCTGCACGCCACACACTGCTGCACGCCACACACTGCTGCATGCCGCACACTGCTGCACGCAGCACACTGCTGCACACCGCACACTGCTGCATGCCGCACACTGCTGCACGAAACACTGCTGCACACCACACACTGCTGCACGCCACACACTGCTGCGCACCGCACACTGCTGCACGCCTCACACTGCTACACGAAACACTGCTGCATGCCGCACACTGCTGCACGCCTCACACTGCTGCACGCCTCACACTGCTGCACGCCTCACACTGCTGCACGCCACACACTGCTGCACGCCACACACTGCTGCACGCCTCACACTGCTGCACACCTCACACTGCTGCACGCCGCACGCTGCTGCACGCCACACACTGCTGCACGCCACACACTGCTGCATTACTCACTGCTGCATGCTGCACGACACTGATGCACGCAGCACACTGCTGCATGCCGCACACTGCTGCACGCCGCACACTGCTGCACGCCGCACACTGCTGCACGCCGCTGCATGCCACACACTGCTGCATGCCTCACACTGCTACATGAAACACTGCTGCACGCCGCACACTGCTGCATGCCGCACACTGCTGCATGCCGCACACTGCTGCACGCCGCACACTGCTGCACGCCGCACACTGCTGCACGCCGCACACTGCTGCACGCCTCACACTGCTGCACGCCTCACGCTGCTGCACGCCTCACACTGCTGCACGCCGCACACTGCTGCACGCCGCACACTGCTGCACGCCGCACACTGCTGCACGCCGCACAATGCTGCACTCCACACACTGCTTTTATGCGAGTTTATGCTACTGACATTGTAAATGACAATGCCTTTTATTTGTTTTAAAACCAAAACATAGATAAAAGGCATTGTAATTTTACAATGCCAATAGCTCAAACTCTTATAAATGTGAGACCTATTGCATTGCAAATGCTTGTTTCTCTTTCTCCCCTTGACAAATAAACCCAAAACTTTCTGTGCACAACTAGACAAAGTGGGGCTCGTTTTTTGGGAAACTTTTGTGAAGATTTGTCAAACAATTCGAAATTTATAGACAAATCAAAAACTTGTTTTCCAATGGAAACTATGTTTTAACTATACGTACCTACTGGCAACCACCAGTAGGATATATATATAACTCCCAGTAGTGGGGGTCACCACTGGGTAGTTATAGTAAGTTCAGCTTCTCCATAAACAAGCCATTTTTTGTTTTGCTAATAAGTTTGGAACAGTTTGACAAATCTTCTCGAAACTTTCTAAAAAAAAGCAAATCACCTCAGCTCCTTCCTGGAAAGTTTCAGCGTAATCTGTATGGGGGGTCCATAAAGCAGATGTCCCCGTGCATTTTCCTAGACATCTTTAGCCAGAACTACTGCAAAAAGTGCTGGAGGGAATTCAAAATATTTGGCAGGAAGCTTGATTTTGGTTCACAGATTGTGCTTTTTGTGATTTGGTGTAAATCCGTACTGTAGTTTTTGAGAAATGAAAGTTAAAAAATATTTGTATATCTGGATAGTTGAGTCCTCGAAAGTCTCACGGTACTCCAGCAAGAGTGAAAATGAAACAATGAACCCACCTGATTGGTTGAGAAGACTATTTTATTCCGTCAGCCGTCTCACTTCCGCAGAACCTAGAGGCTCCCCCGAGGCCCAGTGGAGCAAGCGCCCTGAATGGCTGGCTGTTGGTGGTTTTAAATGATATGGCTGCCAAGGATCTGGAGGCAGGATACATGTATTCTGGCCGCCTAGATATTAAGATGAAGACTGTAAGGGTAGGTACTGTGATGAAAGAAAGAGTATACTTTATTTTAATTTTGTGATCCTGCAGGACTCTCACCGGATCATGAGAATGAGAAAGGTGTAGGTGATCTATATAAATGCACTACTATGCACTTATGTCACTGTAGGGAAGAGTGTCAGTGGAGAGGCTAGTCCTCCTTTATCACAGTTACTACACATGGCTATCACCTTTGGAAGAGGTCTTATCAGAGAGGGTAGTTTTTATATACTGGCCAATCAGGTTGGATGGAATCTGGGATGTAGAATGACTGAGGTACCCACTTTCTATACGACATTTGGCTCAGGATTCCCTATTGAAGGTACATATATCTAACCTGTGCTAATAAATATAGCAGTTAAGATGAACTTTTGGTGAAGTGGATTAATTAAAGAAAACCTTATACTGGCGACGAGTGGAACATTGAGAAGCCTGGAGCCTTGCGACTTTGAGGTGTTGCAGATCATCGAGCGATCAGATGGTCATCGTCAAGCAGCCACGGCTGGGGACCTTCAGGAACATCAGACAATGCAACCTGCATAAGCCAGCCAGAGGGTGACCATTCCTCAAACCAACATGGTTTGAGAACTTTTCCAGAAGGGGGGAAACTGTAAGTAAAGCGAGCAGTGCGCCAGCAGGGCGTGAGCTCACCAGTCTGTCCCGAGCATCCGCTCGAGTTGCAGGTGCATGAGGACAGGCATTGTTATTGTTTGAAAGCACCTGGGGCCACGTGGTTCTGGCCATCAGAGGTAACAATCAAACCTCGGCAGCGCAGGGAGTCACTTACGCGAGCAGAACGCACATGTGTATCCCGCAAGAAAGTGATCTCACTAAGGTGCACGTCCATCTTACTCTTCTGTGCTGCTGGCTGTATGAGAAAGGTGACATGGCACACACTGTTTCCCATGTGTCTATGCAGCCGTGTTTTGATTGGGCAGTGTAATCCTAGAAGCGAGGCATGGATCCTGGCAACCGTAACAGCGTGGAGCGCATCAACTGTGGGATCCAGGATGCGAGGAAATTTGTATTTATTTAAAAAATTGGGGAGTCGCACATCAGTCAGTATAAACAGAGGCCATATTTGAAGAGGCAATATAACCTTAATTGGTGTTTCGCACACCTATTCGGACACCAATATTGCTGGTAAAATTCGATGATTCACACACCATTGTGTACGTTGCAAAGGAATATATCAATTACTATTTATTTTAAAAATATCAGTGATTCGCACACCTATGGGGACATCCCTAATAATTTTGAACTCGATGATTGGCACACCAGTCAGCCTAAAACGCAGCCATATTTGAAAAGAAAATATAGCCTTAAACGGGTATTTGCACACCTGTGCGGACATCTGGTAATGGAACAATTTTTGTGATTCGCACACCATGATGTACATAGCAAAGGAAATTCCAGTGCGAAAAAAAGATTGACGTGTTGTGATCATTTGCACATCATTGGGTAATGTTACATCATTGCGGGCAAAACATCTTGGTGAGTTGCATATCATTGTTCACATTGTATGTTAGCTTTGAAGATTAGTGATTTGCACACCAAAGGTTATATTTAGCTATAAGTAATAAGTCATATTGCTTGTGATAATTAATACAAATGGATGGCATTAATGCACCAGTACCATTTTTACATACACCAGGTGAACCCATATTGTAATGGAGACAAAGGAAAGATGGATTTGAAGCTCATATAGAAGCAATTGGGATTGATGCGTATACTGACAAATGGAAATTAGCTCTTTTGAAACACTGTTTAGGTGCTGACGTAAGACGTATTTTGTATCGCTTACCACCTACAATGGTACTGGAGGAAGATAGTTGTGTATGAATCTGCCATAAAATGATTGGATACTTATTATACAAAGAAGGTCAACGAGGTCGTGGCACAGCACACAACTTTAAGTAGGAGTCAAATGACTACTGAATCTATTGTTAATGACTTAAGAATTTTAGCAGCCAAATGTAATTATATTGCATAAGATAGCTGATACAAAGTTGCAAGGAAAACTATTCTCAGTGAGTGATTTGACATTAGGTAAAGCTATCGAATTGGTGTATCATTTTGAAGAAATGAAGTTAATCATGAAAGTTCTGCTGAAGTTCAATTGATTAACAAATCTACTTTGAAAGACAAAATATTGGGGAAAAGGGAAGGTTAAAGCTCACTCTTTAATGCAAAGTACTGATAAGAAGTAATGGATATGTTTTAAATGTTGGTTTGCTGGTCACCTGGCCAATAATAAATCGTGCCCAGCTATAGCTCAGATTGTAGATATTGTAGAGCTAAAGGACATTATATTATTCTAGGATGTGTAGAAACAAACATAAGCCTAGAGAGAGTGAGAGGAATAAATAAAAAAGTAATTATATAAAGGAGATCAGTCAGAAACTGGATGAGGGACCAGAAGAGTATGTATTAAGTATAGATGAAGTTAATGAGATGGAAAAAGATGCCCCTTTTTGTGTTGCTAACATAGGAGGCTATAAAAGAAGGTTAATTGCAGATTCAGGAGCTAGACATACCTTGATTGGTGATAACTGGTTGAACGAATTTCCAGATGTACAGTCATCACCACCAGATATTAGATTGGTTGGCAATAGGAATAAACCAATTGATGTATTTGGATACTTTCCTTCTATGCTTAGTTTTAAAGGTGAAACCATTGAAGCAAAAAGTGCCAGGGAAGGGTCTTGTTTATGAGGGTGGCCTCAGCAAAGAGTTCCTATGATCATTCCGGATCCTAATCATGCTGATAAAGTGTTGGGGTATAATGACCTGATTTTGCAAATGGATGAGGATAAAGCAGCTGATTGGGAAAACTTGTTTCCTAAACTATTTTTGCCACAGTTGGGACTTTAAAATAATGTTGTGCACAAAATTAGAATAAAACAAAACGTGATCCCCAAAGTGCACAAGGTGAGAAATATAGTGTTGGGTATGAGGGATGCATTGATGAAACAATTAGAGAAATGAAGACGGCAAGATATCTTAGAGGAAATAGAATCTTCCGAATGGTTATCCCCTGTAATGGCGGTGCACAAGCCTAATGGAAAGGTCAGATTGTGTGTTGACTTATGAGACTTAAACTAGAGTTTAATGGTTGATTGACACCCTTTACCAAATATAGGGGACATGTTCCTCATGCTGAAAGGATCATCTGTATTTTCAACACTGGACTTATCCAGTGTGTGCTATCAGATAGCACTGGATAATGAAAGCAAGCAGTACATTTTGTTTATAACATCTGAAGGTCTGTACAGGTATAAAAGGATTCAGATTGGAATGGATTATGCATCTTCTGTTTTCCAAAGTGTATTGCACAAGCTGTTTGAAGGTGTGGAGAGCATGCTGTATTTTCAGGATAATATTTTAGACTTTAGGAATACATAAAAAAGAACATGCAGAAATTATGTACAAAGTATTACATATGTTACAAGAAAATGGTCTCACTTTGACTAGAAATACAAATTTGAAATGGAATTAATAGATTATTTTGGTCACAGCAAACATGGTATTTCACCCAAACGCAGTTTTGTCAAGGCGATAGAAGAGGCTCCTGAACCGAAAAATAATGATCAACTCAGATCATTTCTAGGGTTGTCAGAATATTATGCTGAATTCAAATTTGTATTTTCAGGCAAAACAATGAATATGAGAAATTTGATGAAGAAAACTGAACAGTTTATGTGGGTCTAGAAGTGTGTTACAGAATTCAAAAGATTAAAATCTGAGATACCTACAGGTCCTACTATATTAACATTTGACATTAGATGTGATTCTATTGTGTACGATGCTAGCAATGTCGGTTTAGGGGCGGTATTGATGCAAAACCCCAAAGGCAGTCTAGTCACAATTGTGTTTGCACCTAGACCACTGTGGGGTGCTGAACTCAAATATTCGACATTAGAAAAGGAAACCTTAGCATGTTGGTGGGGAATTGAATATTTCTAGAAATATGTTTATTGGTAAAAACTCAGAGTGTGATCGGTTCATCGACCATTAGTGGACTTTATAAACTACAAAAGGTTGTGGAAACTCCCAGGATTGCTAGATGGCAAAATAAATTGCAAAAATGTAATTTTAAAATTGAATACATCTCAGGAACAAAAAACATTCTTGCAGACTGTCTGTCAAGGCTTCCAGTGTTTGATTGTGGAGATGTTGTTGAAGACAATGATATAAAAAACGTGGCATCCATTTGTGATGTATCCAAGGTATGTGTTGAAGAGAGTCAATTGAAAACGGCTTCTGGAAATAATCAAGAAATCCAAAGGGTGTTAGATTGTAATGAATCAACATGGCCTAGGAAGAAAGTACTGAAGAAAGATACCTACCTTTCTTATATATTGCTCATGAATTGTCTGAGCAGGATAAAATCTTAACGTGTGGAGAACAATTTGTGGTATCGGAAAGTTAGAAACAAATGGTTTTGGATTTGGCTCACAAGGGTCATCCCGGTATGAGCAGTATGAAGAGAAGGGTCAGGCGCGTGTTATGGTGGTTAGCTATTGATAGATGCATTGAGGGGAAAGTTAGATCTTGTCTGGAGTGTGCCATTAGTGACAGAAAACAGTAAAATATGAAAAAAACTCCAGTGACTAGACCCAACAGAGTGTGGGAAAAATTATCTCTAGACATTGCAGGAGCAATGTGTATTGGTAATGGTCAGGTTTATGCTTTAGTGTTGACTGATCAACTGTCTCTATGGCCAGAGGTCAAGGTAGTACATCAGGTTACTTCTAAAGCAGTGATACAGTTTTCAAATCAGAATTTTGAGGGAGAAGGATTTCCAAAAAATGTAGTACCTGACAATGGTTTACAGTAAATTTCCAATGAAATTAAGATATTTTTGGAAGGTCATGGAGTCCAGCATATACGAACGTACGTTTATTATCCACAAAGCAATAAATCAGGGTGTTGAAGGAGGGATTACAACTAGCCGTAGTTAATAGGAAAAATTGTCAATAAACGATTAGGTAATTATTGTGGAGTTATAGGAAAAGACACAGGGTTGAAGGAGATATGTCTCCTTTTCAGAAAATGAGAGGTAGGAAGGCTATTAGTAATCTAAATCAGATGTGGATGTTGGATATTATAGACAGAGTAAAAAGAGACAAAGGGAAGCGGATCAGTCAAATGGAAAACAAAAGAGATGAACTGTGCCAAAAATGTCAGCCTTTTTAAATGGGGGAATGGGTATTAGTCAGAAAAGGGAGGATAGTTAAGCCAGGTGATTCGTGATTTTCTGTGCCTATGAAACTAGGGTAGGTAATCAGGTAGTGGAGTTATCAGATGGAAATGTCTGGAATATGAGCAAAGTTGTGAAAGTGCCAAGATGCTTATTAGCAGATGAAAATGAGAATCAAAAGTGTATTCATGTTAATAAGAATTGGCAGATGGAAACGGGTGTTAAAGTGCAAGAGAGCTTTAGCACCTGCAGACCTTGGTTATTTTAAGTGAATAGCCTCTTTTTGGACACATTTTTCATAGAGTGTGCGCTGTTCTTAGTAGTTTCACTGTCTGCAAACAGTGTGGTACAAAGTAAACTCTCTCCATAAACACTCTTTACAGTACCCACTTTCCTACTCTTATTAATTTCATTTTTCAATTTAAGTTCAGTGACTGAGGGGGATTTCATACAGATAAAGGCTGTGCATAGTAGGGCATTAGCTTCGGAACAGACATTGAGTATCTTGAGGCACTTGGTTTTCCTCGAACAGTTATATACAGATTGAACACCGTGTGCAGTAAGGTTTTCTCATATATCTGTGGTTGATTGTTAATGTGAACTAGGCTACCCATGAATTGCATAGTACAGAGTAATTCTTGAACATAACACAAACTTGCTACATGTTAGGGAGCTGTATATGTGATAGGATTAATGATGCTTCATATTATTCTGAGTTGTTTTGTACTTACTTTCAGACCTCTAATGCCATACTTGTTTATAGAGTAATGTGTACCAAAGAAGTTTGAACAATGTTGTCAGTGATGTCATTTGAGACATCATTAACGACATCATAAATGATGTAATAGAATATTCATGAGTGATGTAGTATGCGAGGTCATAAGCAGTGCATGGCAGAGGTACAAGTTATAGTAGCTCTGCTAACTATAACAGGTGAATTTCTGTTTTCTTTTTTTTACTTCAAATCCTCCTAATCATCCCAAAAATTATTTGACTTAATCATTCTGTCTGCAAACTAACCTTCCTATCAAAGAAATGCCGAATAACAACCCTGCTAAAAAACAATGATTGTTTACCCTTTTCTTTAACGAAAAAACTGACAAAATTGAAATCTTGATTGCCAAGACTCCCACAGCCCATATAAACCTGGGACCAATTCAGGCAACTAAGTCTACCTGATCCAAATTCAGAGAAATCTCACAAAAATCTTAGATCCCTCACCAACTTCACAGATCACACATCTGCTTTTATCATTCAGCAAATCAGTGCTTCTTGGTCGACATGAATAATACATCACTATTTCATGGCATGGTCCCAGAGTGCCCTAAAATGGCTAAGTCACTCTTCTTCTGAAAAACTTGAGAGCTGATCTTGATGATATTATTAGCTACTGACTGATGCTAAAACTTTGTTTCCTGGCCAAAACACTAAAAATCTGTGTCAAGCTCCAGCTCAACTGATTCTCAAGGGAAAATAATTGGTTGATATCTTCCAAACCAGTTGCAGACTGGACTGAAGTACAGAGACTACAGTGATGCTGACTGTAAATTATGCAATTCTTATCCTTTAGAAATATGAGACTTCGGTTGTCTTACTTTCCTAGAGCTTTCTGACGTATTGAACATCATCAATCAACAGACCCTTTAATGAGTCTCGATGTAAGAACATCATTCAGAGTGTGAGTCCTAAGGCTGATCATTTCATACCTTTATAACAGTTTTAAATGCATGAAAATCTTGAACTCTCAATCCAGCTCTCCCAACTCCACGAGGGAGTATCTCAAAGCTCATTGATCTCACAGACATTCTTAATCAAACCCTGATGTTTTCTTCTAAAAGAAAATGCCATCATATATTACCACTTTTATGCTGGTGATCTTAGCTTTAGTTGACAACTGCCTCATTGCTAAATTACCATCATCACCTTGTAGGAGAGTAGGATCTGCACTTATGTTGACCCCACTTTTTTTCTGATGTATACACTGGTTTCTGGCTATAGTCAGGCTGGGTCCCTGCTAATCAGGACCCCAGTCTCTCTGTTCTTTCTAAACGACTTGGAGTGCATATTAGATGCAATAGTAATTGAATACTGTGGTGCCTTATGAGCCCCTAGTATATGGTACCTTAGGTACCAAGGGCATAGGCACTTCACAGGCCTACCAGGGGCTGAAGCATGTATTATGCCACCCCTGGGAAGCAGACTAAATCTGACACCTCAGGCCTGCTACTGCAGCCTGGGTGAGGTAGTGTTAGCACTCCTCACTGGGGTATAGGTTCCTATATCTCACCATACACACACATATAAACCTATCAGCCACCCCTATGGCAGGACCTATCAATCCTGAGGGCAGGGTGCTTGGTTTACACTGTGAGGGGGTGCCTCTGCATGAGCAGGGCCCTTCTGCAGCTGGCAGGGTCTATTCCCTGTGGCTGCTTGTGGATGCGGTTAAACGATATACTCTTAAGCGCATTATAACCTTCCGGTTAATGCTAACTTTGGAATGACTGCATCAAAACATATCGTGTTTGGTGTCAAACAACTTGGAATCATACCCCCACACCAGTAACCGGTGTGGGAGTATGATCCCACCTTTCTAGAGGGGTCGACATGTACCCACTGTGGAAACACAGTAGAAATCTGAAAGAGCCCTGGCATCACAAAATGGATGCCACCAGCACAGACACTGGGCTGCCCTCTGGCTGCTGACTGAAACTCGAAGTGGAGGAGGCCCAACAATAGGCATCCTGTCACAGGGAGGTGTCACCACCTTCCAGACAGGATTTAGTGTATTGGAGCTGGGTGGGTGCACTCTTAGAGTGCTTTGAAGTCCTGCACTGGGGGAGCAGTAGGCTCCTCTGTGCATATGCCAGCTCAAACTGGTTATGGGGCTACCAGCCCCTGCTCTGACGCGAAACTGGACAAAGGGAAGTGGGTGTAACCACCCAACCCCCTGACCCTCCTAGAGGAGTGGTCATAGAGCTAGTCCCTCCCTTTCTTTCACTATAAGATAGGTACACCTTGCCATTGCAAGTTAGATAACCCTGGACGACACTTTACAAGAAGAATCCTGGCTCTTCGACGTTCCACTACCTTTGGAAGACGGAAGAATCTCCCTTGGAGTCAAGCAGTGACTCCCCTGCTTGGCAGGCACCTGAAACTCTAATCAACAGTCACAAACTTTCCCGCTCCCGCCGGAAGTCCCTGCAGCCCCGTAAGTGGATTTCCTGACTTCTCGATGGCCATTGTGAGTCCCCAGCAAAGCTGAGGCGAGTGGACCCCACGAGTGACGAGGAACCGCAATACCTGGGAACCGTGCACTATTGTCAAATGCAACCCCTTCACAACGTTCTACGAACTTGTGCTTTGGACCATTTATGGCCCAAGCCTCCAGCAGGTTTTGCAGAAAAAATCAGCAGCCTACCCCGTCCCGAGTGACCGTGGGCTCCTGTGAAGCATTTCCTCAAGAGGCGTCTTTGCGATCCTTTGCCCATTGGCTTGTGGGTCCCCCGAAGACTTTCTTATCAACTCCATAGAAAACAGCGACGCGACCCGACACCAAAAGACACCTCTGCACCCGGCTTCCCTGGGTGAGGTAACTCGTGCACTCGTGTGTGTTGGCCCTCAAATTACTTACCTTGTAAGTGGCTTGCTTGTAGACTTCCTCGAAGTACCCTAAAACGGTTAAAATCAAACCACGACTTGCTCCATTGTAATCAATAGGGAACCCGCGGCTGTGTTCTCATACTGCATGCGTCTCCCGTGGGTCTGTTACTTACCTGCTTTCACTGCAGTCGTGAAGCCCCAGCCATTCTACAGGCCCTAGGCCTTGTCATTCTGCAAGTCGAATTTCCTAAACCTCTTTTTTAGTATATGGTCTGGTACGCCCCTAGGGCCCCAGCCATATTTGTGCTTAACTTATTGAGAAACGTTGTTATTTGAATGTGTTCCTGACTTCTAATCTCATAAAGAGATTAGTAGAGTGTGTCTAGAAATAAATACATATATATTTGATATATATACCTGTGTGGTGTCCTTTCATTTGGTAATTCAAGAGATTATACGGTAAAACAAGCTGCTTTACATTACTCAGAGGATTAGCCTGAAGGCTGCTCTCCACAGCTACCACTAGGATAGCTTTCTTTAAAAGGTTGTCTTAAACCTATCTACCATAAGAATCGAATTGGACTGGTGCAAGGTGGCCACTATAACTAGTGACCAGCATATTAGATCCTTTGAAAACAGAATTTCTATTGATTTCTCCAACCAATAACGCAACACTACTGCATTTGTGGCTGAACTCAGCAACATACTAGCATGTCACTTATCTGTCCTTGTGCCAAATACATGGGCTCCATGTTTGACACAAATCTGAACCCTCAAACACAGATAACCTGTTTATCAAATGGAACACAATTCCAAATTGGACCTTTGCGTGGAATTAAACCTATCTTCCCAGATGAAGAATTCAACAAATGATCTAATCTATGATCTTTTCAATTTAAATTATAGAAATTATTTACTTACTGGAATACCAAAGTTACAATTTGCTCCACGTAAACCAGCACTTCATAAAGGCAGCCAGATTTGTATCTAGATCCAGGAAGTATGACCACATAACTCCAATCCAATCCAAATCTTTCTTAATTGGTTCCAGATCATAGGTAGAATTACTCTTAAATGTAGACCATTGTACACAAAGCTCTGTAATTTGAAATTCTAAATGACCTAATTATGAAACTGATAATCTCAGGTGGACAACAATAACAACAAAGCTCATACACATGTATGTTTGAATACCCCATTTGCAGTAAAAAAAAGAGGCCTTACGAAACCCCTCAGGTATGCCACCAAATTGGGGCGAAGTTAAAAGAAAAGTACTATTTCAGCGGCGCTTCCTTGTCTGGTGGACAGTCCTCTTAGTAGGAATCAGATAAACACTCTGGAAAGACAGACCTATTAGAGCCCCAGTACAAGCTCCAGATAATAACTAGCCTGGTCTTCCCATCACTATATTTCTCAGATGCATAAACACCTGACCTGATTTTACTCCTGGAAGATCCATCTAGTAAAATCACTTTAGGTTGGGCGGCCCTGGTCCACATCTAAGGCCCCCGATCGACACCCTTCTACAGCACACGGGGGCACGTAATGATCTACCCACTGACTTCTTCCCCACTCATTGCTACCCGTTGCCAGCCTCCTGCTCCCAATTTACATCTCCTCAGAGTAGGTATGAAATAGACTGGTAACCCACATTGAACTGAAAATGTAATTCTAAATATGATCTGGGAAAATTGGAAACCCATTTTAGGGGATTAACTTGTAACAGCCGGTTTTATGCGCATGGATACCAGTTTCTTCTGCAGTAGAACTCTCGCCTGAACACACCCTTATATTCCAATAAGTAAAAGCGCAGGACTATTTCAATTTATATAGTTTAAATATGTACTCATTATAGATGTATATTCAATGTATATTTTAACTGTGCCCCTTTTATAATGTCCCCTTTCTTACTGTTTGTCTACTACATAAGGGCCTATAATTGCTGTACAACACGTTTTAAATTATTTCTTGCAGATCACATGTATTTTTTTGCCTCTATTGGGTGACCGACTCTCTAATTTAGAGATTGTGTGCCTTGTAACTTCTATAAAGCTCTTGACGCCCTCTGGGCCTTATTCACGCTATATAAATCCACAAATAACTATTTATAAGTAAGTATAGCTTTTTTGTATGCAGATTTCTTAAGGGGAAGAATGGGATTTTACCAATGGCATTGTTTGGTGTTAAGATAAGAAGGTGTGTTAATTTGAGGTAGTGGGATCTATAGCATGAAATTATATAGACACATTATTTTTTTCATGCAGTTCATTTTTCTATTTATGTTTACTGAAGTGAAAGTAGAAAACCCAACTACTATACCTGGGGCCTACTCTGCATATACAGAGTACAATCCCATTGTGATAGCCAAGACGTTTAAGCACCTGCTACATAGATTGGTGTGAATCCTTTAACATCCTAGACAATCAATTTAACATTTTAGTCTACCATGGTCTCAAAATTGATAAAAGTAGTTTAATTAGGTTGTATTAATAGCAACATCTGTTATTTGTCCTATCATTTGGGCTGCAATCCTCTGGCACTAGGCTCTTTATAAATAGACTAAGCGTATTGTTAGTACCAACATTGCTTTTAATTCACGTTGAAATTGCAGGTGCATGCATCTAAGTGTAATATTTCCTGAACTACATTGTGCAGAAGGCTATTTTTTCCTGTTCTACTTACGTCATCCATCTTCTTCTGAGTGCCACGAACGCCAGAAATATACACATGAAATCGGATCACATGAATTTTGTATTAGACTGGAGTTATAAATGCATAGGTCAATAAAAATGGAAGAGAGTAAAGGCAATTTTTTTTTTTAAGATTTAGCACCTATTGTGCTTTGGTCGATAATAATATGTTTTAGATCTAAAATATAAATACTCTATAATGAAGCCTCCTTTCCGAAGCGACTTCAAACTTGCATCTAAAAGTTCCAGACTTACCTTTTCTTTCTTTCAAGAGTATTGCATGAAATTATTATTCAGATTTTTGAAGACCTGTTTAATCTCCGAATCACCAGAAACTGTAGAGCTGGGAATTTTTCTATTAAACAAGGCGGGCCGAGTGCAAAAGAAACTAAATGAATGTAGGGTGAGGTTTAGTTAAAGAGTTGAAGAGAGGCAGGCACGTCCCCATGCAATACAGTTGTACCCTCGTAGGGCTCTGCTCACACTGTAATCATTTGTTGGGGTCTCCTGATTATCACTGCCCACTTATCTGTGTGAATTATGCAGTTTAGCATCCAACGAATTAAGAGTTAGGCACCATAGACTGCATTGATGTGATCAAAAGACCATGTTGTACTGGGGGAGCTCAATTAATTGAACCCTAAAACTTTTGCTATGTGAGCCCTTCTTAGGTCAGGCTTGACAGTGCAGATGTATCAAGACGTATTGTTACCAAACGGAGGGGGCTTTTGCTTCATGTAGAAGAGAATTTATTACTGGCTCACCGCCCGGTATCGAATTTCGTGGTATCATTCTACCTCCAAGGAAGTATGCAAAGAATGCATAATGTAAGATTAGGGTATAAAAAGTGCCTCAAAGATCTTGCTGTTGCTTAAATTTGCTTCTTTATCTCCTATATGAATTTTATGCAGAAAGCAATCCGTTGTGCTACTTTTATTCCCCAAAGATTGGCATGCTTTAAAGTGATAAACAGCTTTTCTGCAAGCAACACATGTAAACAGCTTTTGTGAATGCCTGTGTTAAGGCACATTAGCATGATAACGCCAAACCTATTTTCTTTACTAATGTGTGTTGGCATGCGGTGCAAAAACGTACACGTCCATGGTAACGTTTTTTCTAAAGACTGAAATCCTAGCCCCTATGTTACATATAGGATGTAAATGTAGTGTGCCGCCTGCCCATTATTCACCCTGTTATTACTCATCTGTACAATTTGTACTCAGTGCTTGCTCTGTGCCAGTCTTTTTCCCCAGGGTGCACATCTGAAGGGGCCACCAAGCCCCTTAAAGGTGATAATACTTGGGGCTCCTGTCAAGTAGCTCTGTAGCCTTAGTCTTTCTTTCATTCTCTTAATCGGAGCATCTGTGCCTGGACACCTTTGGGTATTAGTGTGCGTTATAAATTAAAATTTCATTTCATTTCAATCAGGTCCAGGGATACCAAGTCAGTGATAGAGAGTTGTCCTACTCACCAAGATTCGTTGACTCAATGGGTAAACGTGGACAACTAGTGCAGGTCTAGCTGAAGGCAGGTGGTATGGAGCGAGTCTAGGTGCAATAGCTGATTTATGTCAGATGGCACCGATTGCATTGCAAGGCAGATGTTGAGTGCATAGTTGAAAGAGCATGACACAGACTGCGGAACACAGGGAAACCACACAGCTCAAAAACTTAGGGACCAGTCAACATTTATATCCTGTAGCAAGGTGTACTCCAAAAAACTGCATAATTCATTCACGACACAGCTGGACGGGTGGTAGATCCATCACCATTAGGCCTCGAAATGGAACATCCATTGCAGGGCAGTTAAAATAGGACCAAAATACCACAGATTGAGAAAAGCAGAAGAGATATGCCTCCAAAAACACTAGAAACATAGAATTAATGAAGGACGGTAGCACTTCAAAAATGATCTTAAATATAACCAAAAAGGCAGACTCAATCGCTTTAAAAAGGTGTACCCCAACAGCAGTGTTGAAAGTATTACAAATGCAATTTACAAGCTCACCAAAATGTTGAGATATATTTGTACATAGTAGAGATTGAATTTCGGAGGCTGACCTTGCAACTTGTATTTCAAAGGTTTAATGGGCAGATGTATGTGATGCATAAAAACAATAAGGCTTTCAGTCCGCTCAGTTTGTCAAAATTGGCCCTGAAAGTTGGAATGGAAGGTCACAAGCTAACCACTGGAGCTGTGTGCATTGGAGGAAAGAGCACAGAGTTGCCACATGCCACTATCTGAAAGACTGAAACCACATGAGACACCTGCTCTCATCCAAATAGCCGTCTTGATCGTTCAACATCAAATATCTTCCATTTGAAAATACCTTATTGACTAGACAAATTGAAGAAGTGAGTGGCCAAGTGAATATTCTCATTCTTTTCCACTAAGCCATACATCTGGTTCACCACTAACACATCTGCAATCAAAGGGTAATGACCACAATTTGTGGATGAAACTCTCCCCTAAACACTAATGTCTGCCCCCTGGAAAATGTTTCATGCAGGATGTGAATTGATACGTTGAAATTGGCAGTGAGATAACCCAATGTATTAACTATATTGCTGATCACGTTTCTGCTACTGTGAAAGGCAACTGTCCAAACTTTTCGATGTTTAACATTGTATAAGTGGCATCCTTCTTAGCCATCAATTGTTGCCTACATGTCACATTAACAGAGAAAAATAATTGTGTTGTGTTCAGATAGAGCTAGGGCATCCCAATCATCAGATACAAACCTAGGTTTAATTATATCACCCATTCTCACTTTAAATATATGAGGAATCCTCAGAGTCTCTGTAGGACCCAAAATGCCATATGTGACCTTATCCAAAACAATTCCATCAAGTACTGGAAAAACAGCCACGGACGGAAGATGGCGGACGCTGGTTCGCCGCTGAAGGACGCTCCCCTTTAGTGCTCCCCTCCCGCTGCTCCGACCTCCGTCTGAGGGCTATGGCCTCACCTTACTGAAAACGGACCGAGATTAATGGCTGCAACTGGGACACTATAAGTGGAGCGGAGTGTTGAACTAAACAAACATACTGAGTTACTGAGTTACATAAAGAACGACGAGGAGCGGCTTGTAAGGCACTCACCCGATGTGCCGGCTCACGCAAGCTAGCTGCTCCGTTTTTGGCGTTCGCAGAGCGAGGTGGCATGCAGGCTGTGGATCTCCAAAAAAGCTCCGTGGCTCAGCGCGAGGTGAGCAGCCCCGTATTGCTGGGACTGCCGGGATGGCCCCTCCTCGGAGAACTCGGCGAGTCCGGGCGGAGCACAGTGGAGACCCAGTGGCTTCACAAGCAGCCGTTATCGCTGGGAGTAACGAAGAGGAGGAGCTGGCAGTTACAAGCAGCAACAATAACAGTACTACGCAGCACAGCTCCATCCAGGTATTGAGTCGGGACGGGGGAGGCCGCGGTAGCGGGGGCACTTCTGCAATTGTGTCACCCAATACTACTAATAACGCCAGCAGCCTTGGCAAACCTATTATGAGTTTCTTGCAATCTGGCCAAGCTACTGTTCTCCTACAGGCTATGGGATTGGAAACTTCTGTTCCGGGTTCTCCCATAGCCGAGGTACTCAATGCTGCAGTGGAGAGCGGGATGGCTAAGGATATGGGTGAAGCTGGGAAAACCAGTAGTGCCGGGCCATTTATTACAGACCACCTCCCAGAACTTAATATTCTGCTACCTGGGAGTGTCGAAGATGCAGCCCTATCTCCATGTATATCTCAACGTCAGGATCCTACTACAGACTATGTAGCGGAATCTGAGTTAGAGCAGGTAGATCAGGTAGCGCTGCAGCCCCAAGTGGTAAAAACCGGTAAAACCAAAGGCGCTAAAGCTTGTGGAGTTGGAGGTGGTAACAGAGTTGGAAAGGGCCGTGGCCACGGGAAGACACAAGCATCAGGCGCCACTGCTGGCAGCAAGGGCGCTATAAGATCAGCTATTATTGGTTCTATAAAAAAGGACTTGGGATCAAGCCCACTACGCAAATGGGTGTCCACTAAAGGAGAAGTGAGAACTATGGTCGCTCGCCTATCTAATATTGGCCTATCTGCTAGTCTGGATAATTCCACAATAGGCTCGGGGACACGGCTGGAAAGACCCAGATCCGCTCCTGTTACTCCCTCAGAGCCACCGACAGCGGTGGGAGAAGGCCAAGTCCCGATAGTTCAAACCAGAGTCACTAGAGACACTGTAATCGAGGGTGTAACATTTGGTGTAACATCTGCTATCAACCTTGAACGTACAGAGACGTCTGCAAGCCCAATTATTCAAACCCCCTCTGCAACCACCTTGGTCCCATCAACAGTAGGGGGCCGACAGTTATCCCCTGGCTGGAGGACCTCGGATCTGGCTTCTCGGACACTAACGGGCTCAACAGTAGTAGAGGCAGTCGAGCATGCTAAGAAAAGCTGTAGCACAGTTCCAAATGCTGCTTTATGCCCTGAACCCACCCTATCTACTGTACTTTCAGTACTGGCAACTCAACATGAGGAGACACAACATTACTTTCTTCAGGCCAGAACGGATAGGCAAGAGATTAAAACGGCCCTGGAGGAGGTTGCTTTAAAGGTCTCAAATCTCGGCATTGAAGTCTCAGACCTTCAACAGCGGGTGGCCGAGGTGGAGGAGGCCAACGCCACCGCCTGTGCCTCAATCAAGGCTCAAGATCAGCTGATGAGTACCATACAATCTAAGGTTGAGGATCTGGAAAACCGGCAAAGACGCCAGAACCTGAGGGTCTTTGGGGTACCTGAAGGAAGGGAGGGTGCCGATGCCCGAGGGTTCATTGTTAGTCTTTTTTCTAAAGCACTTCCCGATCTTGCCGACTGGGATATGGACTCGCAAATTCAAAGAGCGCATCGCCTCCCCCTTGCCGCTAACCCATCTCGATCCACATCATTACCCCGACCAATATTAGTGTATATTGGGAACTTCTTATTGAGGCAAGCCATATTTTCTAAAGCCCGACTGATGGCCCCAGTACAACCTGACTCAATGTCTTTTTTTGTTCGCTCTGATCTTTGCAAAAACACTATGGACAGACGGTGGCACTTAAGGCAACTAATGGATCCTTTTAAAGCCGTTGGGGCATCGGTGTTCTTGCAAGATCCTGCTCGCCTCAAGGTGATCAAAGATGGGCGATCACACATTTTCTTTAATGAAAAAGAGGCTAAGCTAAGTCTATCTAAATGGCAACAACCACCAAAGAAGTGACAGGGGGTGTCTTCAATCGGGGGTATATTATGGTCTTTGTAACTTTACGTATTTTCATGTTCTGTTTCGAGATGACTTGTCTATGCTGTAATAACTTGTTTGGTAAGGTTAGGTGGGATTTTGCAATGCACTTGTAGTTTATCGTATCCATTGGCTGTCAGAGGTTGGAGGTCGGGGGGGGGGTGCTCTTTGTGGGGGGGTGTACTTTGGTGTATTGCTGTCTGTTGACAGCTGGGTAAGGGGGTGATTCCGTCCCGCAGGCACTGGGTTGTGGGGGGGGGGTTCAGGTTGAGGTTGTGGGAGGGGGAGGGGTAGGGGGAGGGGGTGGGTGTGTGGGGGGGGGTTAAAGTCAAAAGCAGCCAAAAGAGTGTTAAAAAGAATGTCACTGATTATGATGGATGTTTCGCACTAGGACAAGATTTTGGTCTGGAGGGACAGTGTTTAAGGGTTATTCCCGGAAGGAAATGCCTAGAGTTCGTATAATGTGTTGGAATGTGGCCGGTTTGAACTCCCCTACTAAACGGCGATTAGTTTCGGAGGAGCTAAAAGCATATCAACCACTGATTATTGGTTTAACAGAGACTCATTTGGCCTTTAAGGACCGTAACTTTTTCAAGCAAATGGGATTTGAATTGATAACCTGTACGTCACAAACTGTTTCAATACGTGGTGTCGCTCTTCTGCAAGCGCGAACTACGAAATTTACGTTATTACGCTCACTCTGTGACAATAGGGGTAGATGGGTCATTGCTCAACTCCTGGTTTACGGACATTTTTTATTTTTTTATTTATTTTACAGATTTGTAGAGTGCATGGCTGCCCATGGGCGTCCCAGCGCTGATAGACAAGAACCTAGTGAGAGATGCTTTATGGGAACAGCCATGTTTTAAGTGCTCTACGGAATGAAAGAAGGTTAGGTTGGGCTCTGAGGTTAGGGGGGAGCGAGTTCCAAAGTTTGGCAGCGTTGAGTGAGAACAGTCGGCCGCCTGAGCGGGCTTTTCTGATCCTAGGAACTGAGGCTAAATTGCAGTTGGAAGAGCGGAGAGTTCTAGAGGTGGTGTGGGGTGAGATAAGATTTTGGAGTATGGGAGGGGCCTTGCCATGCATAATCTTGTGGGTCGTGCAGAGAGCCTTGAATTGAATTCTCTCTTGGATCGGGAGCCAGTGAAGGGCCTTCAAAGACGGTTTGGCTGAGCAGCGACGATGGGTACCTGTGAGAATGCGGGCTGCTGCGTTTTGGGCCGTTTGGAGTATTGCTAAAACTTTTTTGGGGGCCCCTAGGTATAGGGCGTTGCTATAGTCTAAACGAGATAGTACAAGGCCGTGGATGAGGAGTTTGCGGGATTGAGTCGGAAGCAAGGGTAGAATTTTTCTTGCCGATCATAGCAGACCGTGACAGGTTCCAGCGGTTTTCCGTGCTTGGGCTGAGAAGTTGAGTTTTTCGTCTAACCAGATGCCCAGGCTCTTGATTTCTGGTTTGGGCACAGGGGGGGGGTGGGGGCCATGGCTGACGGCCATATGGAGAAGGAACTATATAAAGATTTGTTGCCTAAAAACATGATCTCAGTTTTTTCGTTGTTCAACTTGAGGTGGGAGCTACTCATCCATTTTGTTATTTCAATCAAGCAGGTATGCAGGTTGGGAATGGAGAGGTCTTGCTGGTTAAGGGAGACCACAAGTTGAGTGTCGTCGGCGTATGTCAGGAGTTTGATGCCATAGGGGGCGACGATCTTCTCAAGGGGGGACATATAAACATTAAAAAGGGTTGGGCTCAGAGACGAGCCCTGTGGTACCCCGCAGTTGATGGCTGTGGGTCTGGACGTAAAGGTGCCCTCTCTCACCTGAAAGAGTCTGTTATTGAGGAAGGATTCTAGCCAGGCCAGAGCCGTTCCTGTGACTCCAAGGTGTTTGAGTCTTTGGGTCAGGATAAAGTGGTTGACGGTGTCGAATGCGGCGCTAAGATCCAGGAGGATCACTGCCACTGATCCCCCTGAGTCTATGATCTTCCTTGCCTCTTCGACTACCACCAGTATTGCGGTCTCGGTGCTCTGGCCTGGCCTGAATCCCGTTTGGGAGGGTTTCAGTAGTTTGTTGGACTCGAGGAATTGGGAGAGATTTTGGTTAACATGTTTCTCAGCTATTTTACTGGTACCTGGGAGTAAGGAAATTGGCCTATAGTTGCCGAGTTCTAGTGGATCAAGGTGGGGTTTTTTGAGCAATGCTTCCACCGTGGCTCTTTTCCAGCTGGGGGGGACAATACCTAGGGAGAGTGAGTCGTTAATAAGTTTTGTCAGAATAGGTAGAATAGTGGATCCGACTAGTTTCAGGATGTTCAGTGGAGCAGGGTCGGAGGGACTGCCACTTTTAATAGAATTGAGTATGTGGAGAGTGGAATCAGTTGTGAGCGGAGTGAAGGCTGACAGCTGATTGTTGAGTGGGTTGACGTCGGGGGGGCACAGAAGGCGTTCAAGGAGGTAGGGGGGAGTGAGTTAATGATTTTAGTAATTTTAGAGTTAAAGAATTCTGCAAGTTCATTGCAGCGGGTGACTGAAGGTTCCACCAGAGGGGGGGGATCAGGTGTTTTGAGTAGCTTCCTTGCTATTTGATAGGTTTCCCGGGCTGAGTTGTGCGAGGATTTAATTTTATCCTCGAAGTGGTTGATTTGTGCAACTTTGATTGCTTTTTTGTAGGTGCCAAGGATAGTTTTATATTCGGTTTTCCTGGAATGGTCGAAATTTTTCCTCCATTTTCTTTCTGATCTTTTGCAGGCTTTTTTTAGGAGTCGCAATTCATCAGTGAACCAGGGGGAGGTGGGTTTGTTCCGTGGGTTACAGGAGACTTTTTTGGGGAGGGTTTTGTCTAGAGTGTTGGCAATCCAGGCTGAGAATTCTGCATCAGCACTGACAGGGTTATTGTTGGGTGCAGGAGGGGAGCTCTCTAGGTGAAGTTTCCAGGTTTCTACATCAAGTTTAGACCAAGAACGTGAAGGTTTGCTGGGAGGGGCGGTAGTGCGGGGCGCACGGGAGATCTGCCAGTGTAGAGGAACGAGGAGGTGGTCAGACCAAGGGACTGGAATAGGATCACAGATAGTAAGGTCGTGAATGTTGGTAAGAACTGGGTCCAATAAATGTCCCAATGTGTGAGTGGGTAGATGACCTAGGAGTTTCAGTTGAAGGGATTCGAGGTCTGCTATCAAGTCGGCGATCTGTTTGAATTCTTTTTTATCGAAATGGATGTTTAGGTCGCCCAGGATCAAGCATGAGGAGTTGGTTGCGGTCAGGGTGTACGAGTGTTCCGTTAAGGATTCACAGAACTGACCTAAAGGTCCTGGGGGACGGTAGATGAGGAAGCCTGATAAGGTTTGGCATGGGGAGACCTGGAGAGCAAACATGACGTTTTCACAGTCAGCGAGGGGGCTGCCCTGGAGGCGGCATGAGAGTTGGTCTTTATGGATAATGGCAATGCCACCACCTCTTCCTTTAGGTCGGTCTAAGCGCTGTATGAGGAAGCCCGGGGTAAGGGAGTTGACAATGTCAGGGTCTGAGTCCGGTCCCAGCCATGTTTCGGTTAGGAAAAGCACTTCTAAGTTGTTGTGTTCCAACAGAAGGTGGATTTCTGTCGAGTGCTTAGGGAGAGATCTGCAGTTGATAAGGGCCATACGTATCGGGATGGGGGGAGGGGATATAGGTATAGAGGGGTTAAGACTGTATGGGCAGTGGGCGCATCGGGTAGAGGGGTGGTCAACGAGTATGCCATGTAGGCATGAGTCATGTACCTTTTTGTTAAGGTGTACCAAGTCGTCTTTTTCATATCTCCAGGTCTGGCTGCTGGGTTTAGTAGTATGGCTTGGCTCTGCGCTCTGCCTAGCGCGGACGAGCACAGACGAGCTTGCCTATTTGCGTGGTTTATGGTCCGAATAGCGACTGTTCTATGGATATTTCCTTTCTAAACTCAGAATTGTTGGGCTGGGATGGTGAGCTTATTCTTATGGGAGATTTTAATTGTATTCTAGATCAGAAATTGGACTCCTCAAATACCTCGGGGCGGGTCAGAATGGTGTCTACTAGGGCGGCTATCAAAGATTTACTGCGAATACACCAGCTGGTTGATTTATGGCGGGAGGTTTATCCATTAGTTAATGGATATACATATTTCTCGCAACCACATCGTCATTATTCCAGGATTGACATGGTGTTTGTTAGCCGGGTTTGCTCAGTAGACTCTAATATTGAGGTTTGTCAAAAAATCACATCAGATCACAACCCTCTATTGTTTACAATAAACCTCGGACTAACAACACCCCGGGCGGCAAGGGGCTTTACTTTTCCTAAAATCCTTCTTAAAAATCATGACTATATACATCGAATGCAAGGTCAACTAGTGGATTTTATTGACACCAATGCTCATACCGCCTCTTGGTCTATGGTTTGGGACAGCTTAAAGGCATTTATCAGGGGTATCACCCAGCAGTATTTATTCCGTCAAAATCAGGCTAAGGTACTACTCGTCGCTGCCGGGCGAAGGGAATGTCTGGAATTAGAACAACAACATATTAAAGCAATACAAAACAGAGATCATCGAGAAGTTGATATCTACCAGAAACTTGTAATAGCAAGAGCTAAGATTACCCGTGAGCTAAGGGAGAAGGTGGCTAGTCGGTATCATGAAACTAGATTACGGCAATATGAATATGGAGAGAGGATTGGACGGGTTCTAGCCTATCAGCGGATTCCAGGGCTCATACGCAAATTAAAAGTATTATTGGGGATGACGGTCGAACTTTCCATCAATCTGTTGAGATTCTGGAGCAATTTAGGCAATTTTATACAGACTTATATAAGGACGATACGGCTAGTGATTATTATGCGCTAGATGCTTATTTGCAGGAGAACAGCTTGAAAATCTTAAATCCCTCTACAACCCGCCTAATGGATAGGGAAGTGGACGGAGTCGAAGTACTAGAAGCAATTAAAGCTCTGCCTGTAGGGAAAGCTGTTGGGGGGGATGCCCTACCCCTGGAGTTCTATAGAATTTTTATAAGAACTCTGGGACCGTTTTTTTTAAAGATGGTGAATGATATTATGAACGGCAGGGATGCCCGACCGTCTTGGAAATAGACAAATATTATTGTCTTTCTAAAAAAAGGGAAGCCTCAAGATGAGAGAGGCTCCTATCGTCCAATCTCACTTATCAATCATGATGCCAAAATCTTCTCAAAGATTTTGTCTTCTCGACTCGCTCCATATATAAAGACAATAGTGTCGGATCAACAACATGGTTTCGTCCCAGGGCGGGATACTACCTCCCACATTAATACTGCCATAGCCGTATTTGATGCGGCACAATGTTTTGGCGGTAAAGCAGCGATGTTAATTTTGGATGCCGAGAAGGCTTTCGACCGAGTAACGTGGGGGGCACTCTGGGCTATATTGTTGAAAGTAGGGATCGGCTGCAAATTTGTTTTGGCAGTTCAGACAATCTATTCAAACTCACAGGCCGTTATTAGGCTCAATGGTTTGACCTCGGATACTTTTGCCATCCAGAGGGGCACCCGTCAGGGGTGTCCCCTCTCTCCCCTTCTTTTTGCTTTATATATTGAACCCTTTATTTGTCATTTGTTATCGAACCAGCGGATTAACCCGGTCTTCTTTAATCAAGTGTATATTAAAATAACCGTATATGCGGATGATATAGCTATTTTTACTACTGACCCTGTCCAAGCAATGGGGGAGATAATCTTAGAGGCTCACCGCTTTGGATCAATATCCGGGTATAAACTCAACACCAGTAAAACTCAAACGATCACTAACATTGAATACAGCCCCTGTCCGTCTATTTTGGGTGTTACCCAAAAGGCCACCTATCTCGGGGTCAATCTCAACAGTCACACTGAGGAAATAGTTAAGATTAACTATGAACCACTATTGAAGAAAGTGGCTACGGATCTACGCAGGTGGCATCAGCTACCCTTAACTATTTGGGGACGCTGTAATGTTATTAAGATGAACGTCCTCCCAAAATTTTTGTATTTGTTTAGGAGTATACCCTTGCGGGTCCCATCATCATTTTTTAAGCGACTCGACGGCATTATAGGTAGTTTTGTCTGGGGGTATAAAAGGGCCAGGCGGACTATTAAACTTCTTAAACTCCCATACGAGAGGGGTGGTTTGGGGTTACCTGATTTTAAATTATATTTATGGGCGGCCTTTGCTACGCTCTTGCAGAGCCTGATGGACGGTACCAATACGTCTCAAAAGTGGACTTCATATCAGTTAGCATGCGGGTCGGACTATAGGTTCGTACTAGCCCAGGTGACAGACCCAAATTACTTCAAACGCGTTCGCTTTAAGATCTTGAGGCATGCTGCTTGGATTTGGCGAGATATTTCAAAGCAGTATATTCCCGAGCTGCACGCTAGCTCTTATTTATCGGGGAATCCCAGGCTGGGGATTTTATTTGGCGATAATGCCTGGAAGATCTGGCAACAGCGCGGCTTACTGCAGCTAGGGCAATTGTATGATCAGGACGGATTTAGGCCATTTTCTTCTTTTAAAGATGAATTTGGGGTTCCCAATCACTCTTTCTTTAAATTTTTGCAAATTAGAGACTTTTTTATTAACGGGGAAGGCCTAGTGAGAGTTAACACACTAAGGGAACCCGCAAGCTCATTCTTACAAATCCATGGCAGGGGTTGCATTGGGAAAATGTATAAATGTTTAATTTTAGATGCAGTAGATGATGCCCCCCAGGTAGTTGAGAAACTAAACCGTTATTTTGGTACTAGTATTACCACAACTATTCTGTATAGGTCATTGTCGATTATTAACACCTCTGTCACTTCTATTAACTTAAAACTTCAGCAACATCGGATGCTATTTCTCTTATACTATACACCTGAAGTTATCTCAAAATGGTCTACGCCCAATTCGGCTTCTAAAACTTTATGTCCTAAATGCACTTTGTACGCTGCTGATATTAGACATATGTTTATTACCTGTCCTTTATTATCTGCTTTTTGGTCCAGGATTGCCAGGGAGCTATGTAATCTCTCAGGGACTAATATCGTTATCTCGGAGAAAGAGATACTGCTGGGAATAATAGATGAGCCAGGTTTAATCTCAGCAGCCTTACTTTCTATTATTATGGCTTGTTGCCGATTATGTATCGCTAGGGTCTGGATTGAACCTGAACCACCAACGTTTGTGGAGTTTTGGCAGTTGTTAAGGGGGGTGTATGAATTAGAGACTGCCCTGGCAAAGGCTAGGGGCCCTCGCTCTCAGAATAGAACAGAACGAATTTGGCAATGTTTGCAATGGGATTAAAGAGTAGCGATAATTTTATTTGCATACACTATGTTTCTTGTATTTTGTAACCTATATTTGCCTATCCAGTCTGTACTCTTTGACTTTATGGTTTGTTTTGTATTCTGTCTGGTCGTTTCTCTCTTTTGGCTAAATAAAAAAGAAAAAAAAAAAAAAAAGAAAAGCAACTGTCCAAACTTTTCGATGTTTAACATTGTATAAGTGGCATCCTTCTTAGCCATCAATTGTTGCCTACATGTCACATTAACAGAGAAAAATAATTGTGTTGTGTTCAGATAGAGCTAGGGCATCCCAATCATCAGATACAAACCTAGGTTTAATTATATCACCCATTCTCACTTTAAATATATGAGGAATCCTCAGAGTCTCTGTAGGACCCAAAATGCCATATGTGACCTTATCCAAAACAATTGCATCAAGTACTGGAAAAGCTGAAATGTTCACAAGGGACAGGTCTCATTGCACTTTGTGTGAAGATGAATGCGGTTTGAGCACCTCGACAACCAGTTCTGTAGTGGAGTGTGCGGGGAGGTAATGTCCATTTATCAGCAAGAAGAAAACAGTCACAAATACAAACCAAAGAAGCAGAAAAACAAACAAAATGGATTCCACAATTAAAGCCAAGGAAGCACCAAATAGGTGCGTTTCAGCACAATAAAATAATAATAATAAAATAATCACATACACAATGCAGTGAAGTGTTAGAGGATTCAAAAGAAAAGTCATCAACATCCAAAATATTGCCAGAAGCAGTCTGTTGAAAAACAAGAGTTGTAGTTGGCAGAAGAGAACTGGTAGGCACTTTCAAAGGTGGTTCATCATAAATAACTCTGTTGTCAGAAATTTGTTCCCGTACTAGATTCCCTACTTTTGGAATGCATCCAGAAGGTGCTGGTAATTCCTTCACTCCATCAGTGGCAGAATTTTTCAACAATTCATTTAATCTCTCTTCACATTCATCACACAATCAATTATTCAATCAAGTACTTATAAAGCATGTCTACTCAACTGTGAGGGTCTAAAGGAGCTGGGGAGGGTGGGTCTGGGTCTGTGGTTCAGCCGAAGAGCCAGGTCTTGAGGTTCTTTCTGAATTGCGGCAGCGATGGTGATTGCCTGAGACACAGAGGCAGTGAGTTCCAGGTCTTTGCAGTGAGATAGGAGAAGGATCTTCCTCCAGCCGTGGTCTTTCATATCCGTGGGATGGTGGCAAAGGGCAATTGGGCAGAGTGGAGTTGTCTGGTGGTGGTATAGAAGGCGAGGCGGTGGTTGAGGTATTCAGGTCTGGTGTTGTGAAAGGATTTGTAGGCATGCGTGAGAAGCTTGAAGGTGATTCTCTTGTTGACAGGTGAATGTCTCTCAGTTGGCCGTTGATGCGTTTGCGACGTGGGATGTTCAGGATGAGTCTGGCTGAGGCTTTTGGATGGTCTGCAGTTTCATTTGGAGTTTGACTGCGTTGCCGTAGTCAAGTCTGCTGCTGACAAGTGCATGGGTGACCATTTTCCTGGACTCGGTGGGGATCTACTTGAAGATCTTATGAAAGAGTTGGAGCGTGTGGAACCAGGCGGATGTGACTGCATTGATTTGGCAGTTCATTGAGAGCAAGGAGTTCAGGATGATGCAGAGGTTTTGTGAGTGGTCTGTGGGTGTGGGGGGATTCTGAGCGCTGCAGACTACCAAGAATCATCTCAGGCAGAAGGGGAGGAGCCCAGGATGAGTACTCTGGTCTTGTCTGAGTTAAGCTTGAGGCAGCTGTCTTTCATCCAGATGGCGACTGCCTTCATCCCATCGTGGAAGTTGCTCTCGGCAGCTGTGGGTTTGTCTGTCAGTGAGAGAATCACCTGGGTGTCGTCAGCGTGGAAGACAGTGTTGAGTCTGTAGCTTCTGGCGATGGCTGCAAGTGGGGCCATGTAGATGTTGAAGAGGGTGGGGCTCAGTAAGAATCCCTGAGGCACTCTGCAGCTGATCTCTGGGGGGTCTGATTTGAACAGTGGAAGTCTAACTCTCTGCATTCAGCATGTGAGGAAGAAGTGGATCCATTCGAGGGCTTTGTCGCAGATGCTGGCGTTGTAGAGTCTTGCACCGAGGGTGTGGTGGGAGATGGTGTCAAAGGTGGGTGTGAGGTCCAGGAGGATGAGGGCGGCAGTCTCACCTCAGTTGATGAGGGAGCAGATGTCGTCTGCAACAGCGAGGAGAGCGGTTTCAGTGCTGTGGTTGCTTCTGAAGCCCAATTGGGAGAGGTCCAGGATGTTGTTCGTTTCGGCAAACATGGATAGTTGGGCATTTATGGCTTACTTGATGACTTTGGCTGGGAGGGGGAGCAGAGAGATGGGTCTGTTGTTCTTGAGGTCTGTCGGGTCAGCAGGAGGTTGATCTCTGCCTGCTTCTAGTCTTCCGGGAAATTTGTGGACTTGATAGAGCAGTTGATGGTATGCCAGAGTTCAGGAGTGATGAAGGTCCCGGCTCTGTTGAAGATGTGGTGAGGGCAGGGATCTGAGGGGGCTCCAGAGCAGATGTTCTTCATGATCCTGAGGGTGTCGTCAGAGGTGAGGGTAGTCCAGTTCATCAAGGCCTGCTGGGGCTGGATCCATTGGGTGCGGTGGTTGCGGGTAGGCTGGGTGGGCCTTGGGCTGCAAAGCAGTCGTAGATTTCCTTGCTCTTGTGGTCGAACAAGTTGGCAAGGTTTTTAAAGAGGTCTTGGGATGGGAGATGTCTGCTTTCTCTGTGCTGGGTTTGGTGAAGAGTTCTTTGTTGTTGTGTGCTTTGGTGTTGATGCATTCCTCAACGGCTACCTTTTTTGTTGTTCTGATGAGGCAGTGGTGTGCAGTGACAGCAGATTTGAAGGCTGGGTGGTCTGCTGTGATCTTGCTGCTTCTCCATCTGTCCACGAGCCATCTGCAGGTGCGCCTGGACTCTTCGTGGGCAGAGGAGAGCCAGCTGGCCTTCTTAGAGGGCTGTTTGCCTGAGGGGGACCAGTGTGTAGAGTCAGTCAGAGACCTGGCAAAATCTGAGTTGAGAGCCTGGGGCTGAGAATGCAGTCAAATCTCTGCTTTCAGGTGCTATGTTTTTGCAAAAGAAACCATTGGGAACATCGAAGATTGAATTGTATTTTTTATGGACTATATTCTTCATTAGAGCCATACTGCATGAGTTTGGAATTTCAAATGTATGTGTATGACTGTTTAAATGTCTGTAGTCTAAGATTATACAATAGGAGTGATACGGTTTAGGGATTCTTTATAGCAGACACACCGGATTCTACTCTTCCCTGGTACTCTAACTGTGAGAGGATCTCTTTTACTGGAGCTTTCGCTTCATATTTAATAGGGTTGTGTTTGTACTTGTGGGCTGGACCTTATGGGTATTATGTGATAAGGTGAGCCCTTATCCAGCCTACATGGTTGCGGTATAATGCTGAAGCTTCTGCAAGAACCCATTATGTGGCATAGGCTCGTTTATCCTCCTCGTGGACAAGTTCAGAGAAAGATGGTAATATTGCCTCCTCTCCTCATGGGGATGTTCTTATTAACTCCCAGGGCCAATAGACCTCCGCTAGGAGAATGTCATAACTTAGCGTCATATTCTCCCCGAAAATTACCCTAATGTTCTGCATTATGTCGCCCTCAAGTTGTATGTTTAATTTAAAAAGTCTGCCTGTTGACGCTTTGGTCTGGGGTTTTTACTTCTATAAAGTCCTCAATTGATTTTACATCCAGAAACTCTTGAAGATCCTGGTGAACTATTGAGACCTCTGCTGTGCTGTCTAGCAGAGTCACTGGACACTTCTTATTCAAGAGGAGAGTTCTCAATTTGTGTGGCAAATTTTGCTGAAATTCCTGCAACCATTTTCTTCTTGAATTGGGGTTTTTGTTTCCCTTCCTTTTTTTATGAATAAATCAGATGAGCTTTGTGAGTTCTTTTTTCATCAATGCATTGCGGGGGCGTGAGTTATATTTAGCTCAACTAACTACAACGGGCGAATTTCTCTGGTTTTGTATGAATGAAATGTCCAACTAACTATAACATCCCTGAAATCTGTGTTTTTTTCTGTGAATTTCTAAGGTTTTTTAAATGCTAATTTCTAACTGTAACGTCCCTGAAACGTATGGTTTTTCAGTGAATATATATATATATCAGTATACACAGTAGTGGCCACCCAGATCCATAGGTAAATAAATCAACACGTTTTCCCCATCAATATTCCTGTAGGCATTTTAAGAAGCGATACAAAAAAATGGCAGTACGAAATTGCACCAAGTTTGGCAGAAATGTTAGATCTTTACTCAGAAAGTGTGCTTTTTGTGATGTGGTGTAAATACATTGAGCCGTTTTTGAAAAAGTTAAGGTTAAAAATTTAGTGATATCTGGACTGTTGCTGTCCAGATATACTCCTATCAGCCAATATAAAGAGGATTAGTAAATCCTGGTTGGTTTCTCACAACCTGGACAACATGTTGTGGCAGCAATTACAGAACTCAGGAACATGATTCCAGTTTCTTGAAAAGGAATTAAAAAACATATAAGGGGCAAGGTGAGCACACCCTCCACCCTGAGCCCAGAGGGCATGTTGAGGGAAAAGAGACCCCCTTGATTGGCTGGTCACAAGATGGACACCATATTGAGGCAGCCATGACAGGCTCATAGTCCCTATTGAAATTTATTTTAGTGAAAGCCTATTTTTGAGGCTCAGAAAATGAAGCACATATAAAGGCTGATAACAGATATGAGAGCATATTTTTTCTAAATATCTTCTTCAGAATAAAATTTTAAATACTGAGTAAAACATGTGCTTCCGACAGAACCAGCTACCTGTCTGCTAATTCACTAGGGGTCTACTGTGGTCTCCCATTGTGTTCTAACAAATGAGTAGAGGGCTAATGCTCTTGTTTATGACAGAAGTGTGGCACACCTGAAGCTATCTTGATTGAAAGCAAAGCTGTAAAACTTAAAACATTTCCTTTGGAAATGAACAAAATGAGAGCACTCATTTTGTTAAAGGGATTATGTTTAGTGCTGTAGACAGCAACATTAGGTGACATTTCATTCTCAAATATCTTCCTCATCTATTTCAGTAAAGTATTGGGACAATCAGACTGACAAGTGTACTCAAGACCAGCAACAGCCTGCCACTGATTTGCCCAGCAATCAACGTCAACTTTAAAACAGTGTTCTAATGAGCAACTATAGAGCTAACATCCTGAATTTATTACAAAAGTGGGACAGAACTGAACGCCATCTTGATGGAATAAAAGCTGTAAAACTGAAAGCATTTCCTACAGTGGCTACTGCAGTGAATGAAGAAATGAACAAGCATAATAACTAAAATGTCTCCCTAAATGGTTGCCTGAGAAAAATAAAGTAGCAATTATAGCTAGTGCTGTCTGGTTAGTGAGCCGGAAAAAGTCTGTATGGAGGCGCGCTACTTATAATTTGAAGGTGGTAGATGAATTGTAAATGAAAGTTCTAACCATAATTATAGAATTTCTAACGTTTGTGGAGTTTATGTTTGGTTTGTATAGGGAAAAAATGTTTTCCTAACACTAAGCTTTGGTTTTTTTATGCCAGTGGTTTTCTAAAATTTTTTATGAAAAAATGTTTCAAATTGTAGTTATCAGTTTTGTCAAATGGAGTGTTGTTATATGAAGTAACACAGTACAGTTGAGGAGAGTGTTGTAAAGCCCATTGTTGTAGACTGGAGTATTTTAGAGTGCAGTAGAGTAGAGTGGAGTGAAGTATCATACAGCGTAGTAAAGTGTTATATAGTGTAGTGTCTCGTATAGAGATGTATTTTGTGTTGTGCCATACAGAATTTGAAAGTGTTTTAGACTACAATAGAGTAGAGTGACATGCATTCTATTAGAGTATTGTAGAGTGGTGTGGTGTGCAGTATAGTGTGGTAGAGTGGACTGGCATTCAGTGTTATAGAGTAGAGTAGAATGGCATATTGTGGAGTAGTGGAAGAGGGTGGAGTACTATGTTATAGAATAAAGTGGCTTGCAGTAGCATGCAGATAGTTGCGTACAGTGTTGTATGGTGGCCTGGAGTATCATAGAACAGCATAGAAAGGATTAGAATGTTTTATAGTAACATAAAGTATAGTACATTGGAGTGTAGGGGTATATACTAGAGTAAAGTTTCACAGACTAGTAAACAGTACAGTAGAGTATTGTAGAGTGGAGTTACATAGAGTACTGTAGTATGTCAAACAGTTGAGCTGCATAGAGCGGATTGTTGTACAGTAGTATAGAGTGAGGTAAAGTCTTGTGCTGGGGAGTAGAGTCAAATTGAGTGGTGTAAGGAAGTACAGAGTAAAGTATAATAGATTGTATTGGCGTGTCATAGAGCAGAATGGCATGGGGTGGAATGTAGTGGCATAGCATAGGCAGTAAACTGTTATAAATTGGAGTGGGGTCTCCTATAGTAGAGTGGAATGCTGTGTCATAGAGTGTAGAAAAGTGTTGTATAATGGAATAGAGTGTTGTACAATGGAATGTACAGGCATAGAGTGAAGTATAGAGTTGGACAGTGGAGTGCACAGTTATAGAGTGGAGTAGAGTGCCATAAAATGTAGTAGGCTCTTATGGAGTGGAGTTATATAGAGTGGAGGAGAGTGTCATACAGCGGAGCAGCGTAGAGTAGAGTGGCATACACTGTAGTGGTGTACAGTGGATTACGGTACAATGGAATAGCGTACAGTGGAGCATAGAAGAGCAGAGTGGTATAAAGTGGAATAGCGTAGAAAGTAGTAGTATATAGTTGAGTACTGTAGAGTAGAGTTGGGTATAGTGGATTAGTGAAGCGGCATACATTGAAGTACTATAACATAGATTTAAAAAAAAGTTTGTGCCATCTCATACAGTAGAGTGAAGTGCAGTCTTACATTGTTGGAAACTGTCATAAAGTGGAGTAGAGTGTTGTACAATAGAGTGTATGGGAGTAGAGTACAAATTTGGATGACAAAGGAGGTACAGGGATAGAGTGGAGTATAGTCTAGTAGAGTAGCATACAGTGTAGTTTTGTAGCGTGGAGTTATACAGAGTGGAGGAGAGTATACTGGAGTGGTGTAGAGTGGAGTAGAGTTCACTGTATGCTATGTCACTCCACTCAGCTTGACTCTACTCTATTCAACTCTATAATACTCCACTATTTGACACTAGACTCTACTACACTCTCCTGTACACCACTCCACTTTACAACACTCCATGGATGACACTTCACACTACGATTTGAAACACATTTTTATTAAAACATTTGTTAACATAAATGAAAACAAAACAAAGTTCAAGGATAATTTATAGTTAACTTTATTTATATTTATATACAAACCCAACTTAAAATACACAAACATGTCACTGACCATGTCATGAGTGATGTAATATATGAGATTGATCCAGTGGAAACGGCATACATTTATAATCATTCACGTAATCCCTAATTTATTGCAATCAGGAATTTTTCTATAACCAAGAGGTTTGGGCCCATATAAACTCGATAACTACTTACATATATCAGTTCTTCCAATAGATCTTTGGTAGAGCTAATAGGGACTCGATAATAAGAGACTGATGCTATTTCCCTCTTGAGGACCTATAATATAGGGAAAGCCTGTCCTACAATTGTAATCACAATAAACATTATGTCTGATATTTCATAAAATAAAGACTAATTCTGGATACTTAAGTTATTTTCATCTAAATACTTCAAAATATGAATGGTCAATACACAAGTACATAAGAAATCATGATGTCTGTACTATTTCAATATTACAGGTCAGTTCACAACAAAACAATTATAGTTCATTGTCAAATAGATCTAATAATCAATAACAGCATGAGAGGAGAGTTAGAGAGAGAAACAACGAACAAGTCATTGTTGAACAGTGTGCAATAGAGAATTTCATACAAACCTAGATAAGAGAATACTAATGCACAGCATGCAATAGTCAGAAATAGTTTATCCTTCAGCGGAAAAGTTATAGCTTAAGCAACATCACCAGCTGATGAAGTGCAAGATAATCAGGATAGTCTCGCTCAGGATTTGCAAGGATAATAGCCAGCCAGAGTAGCATAGAGAGTACAACAGCATAGGCTCTCTTCTCATAGAAACAGCTACTGCCAAGTTTTTTTCTCACTGTAATAATTATACCCAAATGCTAAAAAGTTAAATCCCCATAAAGTAGCAAGTTCATAACTACACACGATTCCATTGGTCAGGCTTATAAGGTGACCATCATCCCAGCCAGTTCATTCGAATTTCTCTGTTAAAGTTATTTGTTTAAATGAATGTCATCATTGTACTTTGGAAGCAGGAAAAACGATTTGATATTTTCATATCCTCGGGCTCGCTTCCACATCAGCTTGCAACATAGTCAACACAATTATTCATAGAAAGAAATACTCCAGCCATTGGAAGAGGAAATCGCAGTGATATGCCTCGTGTACAACTAAACAAATAAATCAGCATTTTAGAAATAATGAAGGATAAAGTGCATTCTTCTGTGGCCTACGTTAGGGAAAGGAAAATTACTCTGGCATGGGTTTGAGGCCTTCATGGAGAGAACATAGATCATCATTTTCCTAAGGAATAAAACACACGCATTAATATTTCAGAAAAATAAAGAAACACGTAAGGAAATAGGAATTAAAGATTCATTTATCCTAATTAAATCCATAAGTATAATCTGACTTTTCAATAATCAAACTATTAATAAGATAGATATGCCCCATTTATGGACGAGCATTTGAAGTCAATAGCTGACTTGAGAGGGGAAGGATGATTCATGCTTGTTCAGTTTCAAAGCACTTTAGGGATTCTAAATTTACATCATGTGGTCAGTGCCTGGTTTGATACATGATTAGATATGGGTCATATTGTTTAAAGTTAAAGTGTAAAAGCCCCACCTTGTGATGTTGGACGTTGCAATTTGGATATACCAACTCACCATGCCATGAATACACAAAAATGTATGAAATACAATTCATGCAGTACCATAAAAATGTATGCAATACGTTAGAAATATTGAATAATCTCAGTTTGTGAATAATAATGGGAAGTTACCTAAGTATAAAAACCTTGGCAAACACAATTTGCGTTTCCACCCTGGCCAAAAACGTATATCCAGAGACACTCATCTTTTTTTTTTTGCTACATCAATTGATCCAGATTTGAGCTGCCTAAGATCCTGTCTCAAGCATTGATTACAGCTAACACGTTCATTCAGTTTCCAATGCAAACTCCATGTCAGCTGTTATTTACCCATGTGGTAATTACACAAATGCTATTTACCATGCACCAATTAGGCCTTGACCTATTTGCCACACTTTTATAGTAAAGTATATTGTTGACAAACTTTAAAAAAATCCGATTTGCATGCACTGCACTGTGTTCCATTGTGTGTAATTCAATGCACAAATAGGAATGGCCTACTATATGGCAAAGAGATTATTTCCAAGTTTTACTTGTTTGAAAACGTGTTTACATATGATACTAGGGTTTAAAAACTAGACTTTGCGCCCAAAATGACAATTTGCCCTGTAATTATTTAGTAGTTATAATTTCCAGCTATTTTGTTTGTGAACAATTCAGTATTTTAATTCTCATAATCTGCTTTGAAACAAACATTCACAATAGCCAATCTACTGTTCCTCGTATTATTAGTCAAAGAGACAATAGCATTGATTTGAGGTAGAACTTTTTGACTCAAGCATTCTGGATTCTTGATGATCAAGGTATCATCTAAATTGAAGCTCCCACTGGCACAGTTAAAACTTTTTCCACACTAAAGCTTATGATGCTCATAAATGTGCATGTGATGTAGTATTTCTTGAGGTTAATTAAATGCCGGAACTTCTTAACAGGCCCCCCAGGATTTTGTGGCCTGAGATGGCAAATTGTGCATCCAAAAAAGCAAATTTTATGATCCCAAACTGCAATATTTCCAATAGGCAAAACATGTGCTTGTCACAAAACTACCACTCTGCCATTGCTGGAGACTCTGACAAGTCACTTTCTGTGACCTGGCAAAGTGCCAACCAGCAACGCACCTCGGAACAAGGGGATGTCTTCTGCCAGAGAGTGCATATCTAAATTTGAAAACTCTGCATTCACTGGCATAGGACAGCCACTATTCCTAAGGTGCCTGCACAGGACAGCAGGGGACAAATGAAGTGTCAAGCATACTGGTGACTCAATAATTGGAGTGCAATAAGGGTGAGGAGAGGTGGCCGTGAGTGGTCTGGGGTTGTCGGGAGATGGGTGTTCATCACAAGTGTGGGAAAGGAGGCGGGCGCATTTTAGAGAAGAGGATGTGGCATTAGGGACAGTGTCTAACCTGCCTTCAATGCTGCAAGTTCTTATTCCCAGCTTTCCATACGCAATATGAAAGTACGTCAAATTAGGCCCGTGCATCATTTTTTATACACTTGTGAAATTTTGCACATTTTGCGATTGTGAATTTATGCACAGCTTTTTTCAGCAGGCGACTGGTTGAAGTGAAAAACGTCTGGGAGGAGACAGATCTTCTATAGCAGACCATAACTTGTAACACCTCTACAGCTGGGGATAGCTTTAGCTTCTGAAGGCTGGAAGATTTGTGTAATATGTGCGCAGCTCTACTGTCTTCTTAGTGTGTTCATTCTCTGTTATCCAAGGGACAGCTCTGTTGCCTGAGATTATCACGTCTGTACTACAGAGATAGCTAATTAAATCTGTTCAATCTTGGTGCCCCTTCTTCCTCTCTTTTTCATGGCAAACCTGTAGCTCCTCCTCCACCTTCTTTTGATGTTTGTCATTCCCCACTGTTTTAGCACTTGGATTGTGTTATGTAGGCCCACATACATACAATCAAACATACATATGTAACCTAAGGCATAATTTTGCTGTGCCAATCATGAGCCAGTGAGATCCGTGAACCTGTTCAAAAGCTCTTCTGGCTGAAACCTTCAGCTATAAGACCTCTAACTTGAGTGGTAAGTGTGATGCCAGGAGCTACAGAGATCTGTCTAACAACTGGTAGATCTTCTTTCTGAAGTATGGGTCTGTATAGGCTTTATAACTTGAGGTACTCTGTAAGATGAGAGAGTGCTGCCTGAGCAAATGAGTTGTATGTAACCTATGGGATAGCTATTCAGCATGAAGCATGATACTTTATTATGATCTGTGCAACCTGAGGGATTGTCTGAGTATGTCTGTATGTTTTGAGTCACATGGAAAAATGCTCAGTTCTCTGCACCTAATATACATGTTTGAGCTGAGCTAACACTATTGGTATAACCCTCATTTAGAGTTGGGTACGCAGGCCACTCCTGTAACTTTCATTGATAAGGATCATACAATTTCAGGTTGATTTCTCTGTCCTTCAATAAACCTATAAACTGCACTGCAAAGTTTGTTAAATGTTTGTACCAGGTCTATCTTTTTACGCATTGAATGCCTAAAGATTTTCTGATGCATGCTTCAGTATTAAATACAAATTAAACAACTTTATATGAAAAAGGTTTTAAGTATGCTGTAAGTTTATAAAATGCACATTTACCATGTTCTAGAAAGAGCTAAATGATATTCCAAATTTTGCTCTAAAGAATTAAACAGAACTCCTAAATGTCTGCCATACTAATGTATTTAGCAGTTCCCGTGCACTATTTAAAGTGCAATCTGCAATGGCTCTGGTGGTGGAAGCGATTGACTGATGGCCTGTCAGAAATTGGGCCATTATTCAAAGTACAGCGGGCTGCATGTCCTTTTTAGTGTAGATGGTCTGATATTATCTTCCTGTTCTGGAAACATGGTGAACGCAAACAGGAATGAAAGACATGTCCTCCACATGCTCAGAAAAATCTCCCAGCATGGCAAGGGCATTTAATTCTTTGTTTTTCACAAACTAGAGGTTTGAGAGTTTGTTTTTCAAGAACAAGATCTTTGCTGAGCAGGCACCTTAAACAAGGTGCCTGTTCAGCAGAATTCCAATGCCTTCAATAGAAGATACTGAGATGTCTGCCTGCCTAGTGGAGAGTTTTGAGTGTGGCAATCAGTCTTCCACCAGGGAAGTGGGGTACATTTCTCTGACAGATCATCTACAATATAATAAATGAGGACATGAGTGTTCCAAATGGAGAACAATGAGATAGATTTGTGCCCAGTACCCCATACACATTTAAGATTACTTTTATTACATATAACATGTGTTTAACTTATTGTTTCATGTTCTTCTATTTACAAATCCTACAAACTTGTCCATCTTGTTGTCAGGATCCCAGTATCCATAACTGACACTGTAAACAGACTCTAGGGTTTACTTGATAAATAGTCTCATTCCAGCTTCGTCAGCAATCCTTTGATTTCTCTTTTGTATGGACAGGAGTCTTCTATTTTGAGTTCTCTTACTTGTTGTCAGAAGTCTTCCACAATCTACATTAAAAGGTCTAGAATGATTCACAGTCTCAGCCATCCTTTCCCATTGATTTAAAACCTTTGAGTACCAAGATTGACCGTTAAACTTTCTTGACATGTTTTGTGGCAAGTTCAGATTGACTTTCCTTTGTATGCAGTCTTCGTAGTACATGTTCTTTCTTCAAAAGTCATAATCTCATGCATGTAGATATATTTTTAGTCCCTATGACTTACTCCACAGTCCTCAAATTATGGCTTGCTTAAAGCTTGTGATTCTCTATTTCCTTCAGATTGTGTACCAATAGCTTCTCATAGTGGCCACGTTCTACACATATTTGTTTAGCCCGAATAAGCCCTGATTGGAAAACGTTTCTTCTGTGAATACCGTATTTCATTGCTGTCTTGGTTGTGAATTACTCCTGAATTTCCAATCTTGTTTCACACAACCCTTTATGTGAGTCGTTGAATCTTACTATGGGATAAGTGTTATTTATTCTTAATTTTCCAGGAATAGGAAATGCTTACTCATGTAAATGTTATTTGGGAATTAGGAGCCTTAATAGTCATGGTTTAGTCCTGTTAATTTATGGGATGAGTGTGCGACACCTTTGCCTGAAGTGAAGCACATCTACTCATAGATAATGCTTCATGAGCCAGTAATGGAGTCACAACTACTCACTTTACAAAATGTGTAATGCAGGCCCTGAGTAGTGTATGGCTGTTTGTGCTGTTTGTAAATTCCACATAACAATTTTGAAGAGATGAACACTAGGGCTTTGTTCACAAACCAATTTGTGCATGCAATTCCATTGATGGCGTAGGAATTTATAAATGTTTTCTCAGACTGCCCAAGAAAACCAGTGACTATTGACAGTTTCTAGGCATACTATTGGAAACCTCTGACAGTTTCTAAAATTCAGAAATCTACATCAATGTGTGTGCAGCATGAACTGCCAAGCGAAGTGATGACATTTACTATTCCCACTCCAATCTAAGACAACTCATAAAAGGTGTTGGACACTAAAGGGGTGACATTTACTATGCCCACTCCAATCTAAACCAGCTTTGTGAAAGTGTTGGACACTGATGAGGTGACATTTACTACTCTCACTCCAGTCTAACCTTATTGGGGATGGTGTTGGACAGTGTAGGGGTAACATTCACTATTCCTACTCCAGTCTAACCATATTGGAGGAGGTGTTGGACACTAAAGGGGAGACATTTAGTATTCACTCTCCAAACTTAAACAACTCATAGAAGTTGGACACTGAAAGGGTGACATTTACTTTTTCCACTGAAATCTAAACCAACTTGGGGACGTTGTTGAACACTAAAGGAAATGTGATTTACTAATTTCCACTCTAATTTTACCATATGGGGGAAGGTGTTGGACAGTGAAGGGGTAACATTTACTAATCCTACTCCAGCCTCACCATATTGGGGAAGGTGTTGGACACTAAAGGGGTTGCATTTGCTATTCCCACCCCTAAATTTTTATATGAAATCATTTTTTTAAATATTTAAACATGGTTCTAAATGTTTTCCTAATTTTAAATAATGTATGCAATTATAACAACTTCATTTAAAATTTTTTTTTTTTTTATCTAAACTATCTAAATAAATCCAAATATAATACTTTATAAACATATTTAACCATTTTAAAAAAATTCAAAATTTGTAACGATTTTAATTTTCATAAAAACCATTAATGTATATGTTATTTCACAATAAAAATATAAACTAAAAATGTATTAAGGTACATTTTAGAAAATATGAAATTTGCATATTATAAAAATTATAGACTTCAAAATAAAAATTAAACATACATTTAAAAAAATCTCCTCATCCTTTTTCCATATTAATCCAACATCCCACTACTGAAAATATATTTTCTATAATTAATGAAAATACATTAGAAAAATAAACCTAAAAATGTCAACATATCAATTAAAACACAAAGGTTACACATTGTTTCGGATATTACATACTATTTCATAGTAAAACATTATTTATGGTAGCCAATGATATTTACTACATTGATATTTTTATCATCAATATTATAAATAACACTAAACATGATATTTTAACTATGATATTACTTACCATGATATATGTGAAGTCCCGATATTCTTGACACAATATTTCTGTAGCACAATGTTTTTTATTTGATATTTTGTTCAAACACTGTATATTGATGCCATTTTGTGCTTTTGAAATGAAAAAAACAAAATATGGATTTATATACAACTAGTATGTCTTCCATCCTTGCTTGGACAGCTCAGTACCATGGCGTTTGTGTGGCCTTAAAATCAAATATGCCACGCATCCTTGTGCAGTCCAACAAAACATATAAGCATCTAAAAAAAAAACAATTCTTCCTTGTTCAGATACACCAACAAAAACAATTTGTATATATGCAGTGTGTGATAGTGTAGTCACAGATTCAGCACCAAACTGACAGCATTGTTAGACATATTATTTACTGCAAAATCTCTTTAGAAGTAAAGAGTACATTAATAACTTATGAAGATAATGACCCAATATTATATCCTCATTAAGATTAGTGCATTCCACAGTCTTTTCAAAATTAATAACCACAATTTCTGTCCACTTACGTTTTTTCTTTCCATATGTTTTTAGAAATCATCTACTTATGAGTTTTGCATCTCTATCAGTGGTGGAGATGTTGCTTACTTTGAAGGAGGACGCAAACCCATAGCTATATGTTACTTTATATTAATAAGTAGAGTAGCAAAAACCAAAGAAACTAAAATCAGCACAAAAAAGAAAAGTCATAATGCCTTGTGTGCAGTAAATTCCCTAGATGTCCAAGCCATGAAATTACCTATTACTACCGAAATGGAGTCAAAAGCTAGGAAGTCTGTGTGCTCAATGGTGCCGGCAGGCCAAGACACTGGTATCAAAAAGTATTTCAAATAAAAACACAACGACATATGTGATTAGGGGAGGAACCAGTTACTGCTGTCCTCATCGTTGTTGACTCCAGCTTGGGCTCATTGCAAAACATATGTTTGCAGACCCCATCACCTCCTAAATTAGTTAAACCCACTATGTCCGAAAGTAACTTGGATTCATATCAAAACGTTGTATTACCTGGTAGGCTAGCAGATAAAGACACATCTCTATCAAAGGATAGTTCATTGGCATTGACCTCCTTTCATGATGAAGTCGGACTTTATCGGACCATATTACCACCAATCATAGGGTATCTGCATGGGATCCAGGACCAGAAGTTGCTTGCTGTGATATTTCAATTCTAGAATTATGCATGCAACATCCTCCAAGGGTGACATACGATCACACTCTGGGGGCTTAGGGGCAATCTAAGCTACCCAGGTAGTCTGCCCTGCAACCAACTCTGGATGCAAAGCTCGCAAACAAAGTTACACTATCCCCAATAGTGAAGGCCATCAATGCATGTGTCTCTTCTGTCTCTCTTGCTGAGCAGGCAAAACTCCCACCACTTACAGAGTGTGCCGTCACAGGCTTTAATAATGACCGTGATGCATTTATTCACCAAAGCCCAGGAATGAATCCATCAGTAGCAACAAAGGCTTCCCTAGTCTCTTCATCAGCTGCCAGTTACCCATCTCAAGCCTGGTCTTCGAGCAAATGCTCTGTTGAAGAGATTACTTGGTGGAGACCATTGGACAAAACAATCTCCTTAATAGGGAGAGTGGCTGAATTGCACACAGACAAACTTGATGCTCATATTATGATTTTGAAAAACCTGGCAGATTACACCAAAGCCATTGATCATAAACTAGATGACCTACATTCTTAAATCACTTGAGTGCAACAATCAGCGCTGGATAAAGAGGTCATGTGCTTTTGCATCCACCTTCTGGAAAAACTTGCTGATCTCCCAGCAGTTATGTCATCCTTAATCTCAAACTTGAAAAGGGTAGTTCACAACATACAAGCTGGCTACTACTCCACTAGGCTCCATCCAAAAGCTCCAGAAGATGAAGGCATGGATTCTGAAACATCTCAAATTACCTTCAGGGCACCCAAACAGGTCCAAGTCACCCCTCATGCCCAGGATGAGTTGATGGCGTAAGACAGTATTCCTGTTTATGGCACTTACAGACAATCACAAAAATAGAACAATATGGAAGCGTAATCAGCCAGTCTGCGAACCATGCTAACACAAATAGTGCTAATCTGAAAATGTTCCCAATCATGTCAAGAAAAATTCAAAAAATGTTTAAGAAAACTCAATAATAAGGCAAAAAAAGGAATCTTATCTCAACAAAATTTGTTTCCCATTTTTTTCAAATCATGGCCACAGCGAGAAAATAATAATATTCTGCAATTTAAGATTTCTACTGATAATTCGCAAAGTACCTCCAATGTTACATCGTCTGCCTGTTTCCCTGGATTAGAGGACACGGAACAGTCAACTAACCCTGTCATTATCACAGAGTTCCCCTCCCTCTCAGATAACACTCCTACAGTTGTGACGTCTCCATCTGTAAAGCAAGGAAATAAAGAGGCCTCCCACAAAAACAAGTGTCAGTCTACCCAGGCTTCACAAACTGAGCAATTGGTTACCTTAATTTTACCTTCAAAGGTAGATGAACTCTTACGAAAGCCATTACACCAATTTCCTTGTACATTGACCAGGGCTTCCCTTAAACCAGACATGACTATTTGGATTACAAATATTGAGGGTGGTAACAGCCCTATCAATAAGGCAATTCCATTGGAAAATCTGTCTATCCCCCCCCATATCGGGCTGCAAGGGTCTTGCATAGAAGCCCCCAAAACAACAGTTCGGGTGATGTTGGAGGCCTTCCAGATTGCAACTCAAGGGTTAGACCAGTCGATTCTGAAGGAAAAAGCTAAAATAGCATTACATTATATCCTGAATATGCCTCACATGCAAAGACAACATCCTAAACAGGGGAAATGCACTAAAGTTATTTGCAGCTATTCCAAGTGGCATATACTTCAGTGCTTCACTGCGGGGTCAAAAGAGGAATGCAATGTATGAACAGAAATATGCTTCTTTGATAAAAGCAATGTGCACAGAATTCATGCAGAAAGGCAAAAGCTTGAACAATGGGGCATATGGATTGTTGAACGCATTAGGGCAAAATATCCCCCGATCTTTGGATTTCCCAGAAACTTCTCCCTTCCATGATCTCAGTTCTGTGTTGTGCTACTGGTCAACTAGACAGTGCATCCTACCAAAAACAGCAGAACAATTTAATAATGCTTAAAGAATCTAGATCAGGCAAAAGGGCTTGTGGTCTCGTGAATGCAACAGTGGACAATTGGGCCTGGACACAGGTGCCATCCGACATCAGCCCTAGCCTTCATTTTACTATCTATAACTCTAAATATCCTCAACCTCTTTCCCTGAATAATTACAGGACCTACTTTACTTTTGTAATAGTTTGTCTACATAAGACTTTGCAAGTAAACTCAATCCCCTAGTTAGATTATATTGAGTATTATTCTCCAGCAATAGGATCAGCCAAGGGCTGCTTTCCTTCAGGTGGTGTTTCAATATATGTTCACACAATTGGGCTTTACTGCCAAAATACTAGCCGACTTGAAAGGTGTGATCATTATATCAGAACTTACTACATCTGCCAGAAAAAACAGCACACTTAGCTCTATGGTGCTAGACAATAGAATATTTAACTAACGGATGCCCTGAAACCATTAAACCTGAAAATGTAAACTCTATATGGCTATCAGCTGGTGACTTTAATGCTAATCTGCTAACGACAATGAATGAGCAAGATTGCCTGTGAGTTACAATTCAGAATTTCTATCAGGACACAAGTTTCAGAATTGACCACACTCTTATAAGTGATCATGCCATATTGTCTATCTGTCTTCAAATGGATGCCACCCCTTTGCATAAAGAAATCATGCTAGGTCATCAATTGGACCTGGAACGTGTTGGAAGGTTCTGGTGGGCTGGCAAACTAAACTCCCTTATGACTAAGCAAATACAAGCATACCTATTGTTCTTGAGTGAAGAATCTCAACAACTTATCGAAGGATGGTAAGAATTTATGGACGTAAACCATATTAAAACCAAATTCCTATTATCATGGACTCAGGTAATAGGCCTTGAGGGTTAATCACAGCTGGACATTCACCTAATGGCAGCCCTTAACAAGCTAAGAGCATGCAGAGCTGAGAAGCTAGAAAGCAGTTGTAAAAAGATAAAAGCAGATCTAACCTGACAAATTTGCTTTTTTAAGAAAAGGAACAAATAAAAACTACAGAAAATCAAAAAGTACATCACATCATATCCTGTGGGATTCTTCTCTGGCACACATGCGCATCTTAAAAAAGTTCTCCTTCACCCACGTTATATCCCTACTACAAATTTCCTCTTGGTTCTCAAATAGATCTGCCCTTCCCAGGCTGGAGAAGCATGCTCTGACGTACTTGAGCCAGCAGATACGATTTGCGCGATCGAGGGAGAGACCATCCCTTAAAATTTCCTTACTAAGAGCGCTTTCCTTCTTAATCCAGATTTTCATCCATAATGATAGGGGGCGAAAATCCAACACATCTGAGAGGAAAGCCATTCCTAGTCCTTTATGCACTACAAACAATTGGATACTCTGTGGTAAGCAGGGTATCCATCTCAGGAAGGTATTTTCAACATTTTGCAGTGGATACTGCTCAGTGTGACCCCCAGATCCCGCTCCCATAAGTAATCTTCGAAATTAATTTAGCTGTATAAATCTGCAAGAGTGCCCCAGTCAGCCTACTTCCCAATCTGGTGGCAAAATTACAAACAGTGGTGATCGCCCTGTCTAGGTCCCCCTTTCTTCGACTTATCAAAGGGCGCCAGTTCAGGGCCTCATTGAACAATACCCCAGGTAGGAAAAAAACGTCAGTCTTGGGGATCAGCATTACCCCTATCTTAAATGTGTAGGACTTAGCGGGTCGGAGACTCACCTGTATTACAAATGATTTGCTGTGATTGACCAACAAGTCCAGGTCCTCCCTAAATTGTACAAAGGAATTCAACAAGAGTTTTAAACCCCTCGCTGTCCTTGCCATGAGGACAGCGTCATCAGCATGCAAGCAGACCGGAAGACTTTACATACCCATCTGGGGGCAGTCCGTTTTTGAGTTCAAGATGACCTTCTCCAGATTGTTGATATACAATTTAAAAAGAAAGGGGGCCAAGGTACACCTTGGCGCACACCCCTCTGGATGGAGAAACTCACGGATCACATTAGGATCTTTGGAGTAACGAACTACGACTTCAGTATCTTAATGGTGGTCCTTTAAGAACATGACAATGTTGTTATCGATTCCAATAGAGATCATCATCTGCCAGAGCTTAGGTCTATTGACGCGAACAAATGCGGAAGACGGATCCATGAAAGCTAGGTAGATGGTGCCCTGGCCAACTGTGGAGCAACCAGGGTAAAAACCATATTGGACCTCGGTCAGAATGTTATTGTCGTCTGCCCAGCTCCCTAACCTTTCTAATACTATATGACCCCCCACCTTTACGACAGAATCCAAAAGAGGGATTGGCCTATAGCAATGAGTGCTATCCCGATTTCCCTTTTTGAAGACTGGGACAATGGTAAATTAACCTGAAGTGGCAGTTTGGCCGCTCTTAATCATAGTATTGATGATTGCGGTGAGCACGGGTACCCAGAGTCGGAATTTGAAATGTAGAGATCTGGGGGATACCGTTAGGACCTAAGGCCTTGTCTTTAGACAATCCCAAAATACCTGCTCTTACTGCCTGTCATGTGAATATGACCTCAGACTTGCCCGCAACGGATTCCGGGGCGCTGCTCAGAATGGAATCAAACTGAAACATGCCATCATAGTGGCTTACCCACTCATCCACAGTGATGTGGGCATCCAGTAAATTGTCACTACCACCTGCCAAAAAGAGACCGTTAATCACACTCCAGAACTTGGAACTATTACCCAATGTGCTAGCCTGTTACAACTCTGACCAGACCTCCCTTTTCAAAGCGACCTTACGGTTAGCCAGTGCAGCCTTATATTGACCACGATGTCTCTTGACTGCAAGGGGGTCTCTTGGTGTAACACTCAAAGCCTCCTTCAGTCTCCTGGAGGCATGGGAGCTCTCAGAGTCAAACCATCTTGGGCCTTTATGAGGTGATTGCCTACCTGGAGCCCGCAATAGGGTAATTAGAACTGCAGAAATGCCTCCAAAAGCCTCCAAGATATCTGACGGTATTGCCACAATATCTAAGCAGGTGGCGAACTCTCTACTACATTGGGTTAACAGGGACTCATTGAACTGGTCTGGGATAATCTGACCCTACTTGAGTCTCCTCCCCCTTCCACTGCTATCAAGGACCGGACCCTCTTGCTCCGTCCTTGATTGACTTTACTACCAGGGCCCTCTGGTAGAAAGACACACTGGGTTGTGATTAGAAGATCAAATAGTGCAGCAGAAGGCGTCGATAATATCCCTCCAAAATCTAAAAGATGACACTAACAGGAAGCTAACTGATTTAGAGAATCGCTCCAGAAGAAATAACTTGCGTGTTTTGGGTATTGCAGAGGGAAAGGAGGGGAAGGATGTTAGGCAATTTATTGTTGAGTTATTTTTGGAAGCATTTCCTGAGCTTAAACATTGGAATTTGGAGACACAGATATTAAGAGCACATAGATTTCCTTTTTTTCTAAAGGGTGGAGCAGGTGGGCCTAATGAAAAACCTAGGGCAATACTTATCTGTTTGAATAATTACTTGCTGAGGGAGGCACTGTACGATCTGGCCAGGCCAGACAGGAAGAGGACCGGTAAGGGGTGTGTTTCTTTTGTCCGGCCAGATTTCTGTCAGACCTCTGTCCAAGAGAGATGGAAGCTACGCCAATTGATTCCATCTTTTCAGGCCAAAAGGGCTCAGGCCTTTCTGAAGAACCCTTCTAAGCTGAAAATAGTTTATAAGGAGAAGGCTCAATTTTTTGCATCTGTAAATTCAGCAGAGGAATTTTTGAAGGCAATGTGATAATTTAGTTTGTTATATATCTGTCTCAAAAGTCCCTGGTTCAGCACTGGGAGGGTCATGAGGGAGGATGTTTTTTTTTTTTTTTTTCCCTGTGGGGGGTGCTTTGGGGGATGCGCTCTCAATCCACTATCCATCATTGAGGACCCAGTCCTTACGCCTTATATGGGTAGGAGAGGGGTGGGGTGGGACCCAGGGGGCGGGGGTGTCATGGGGAGGGAGGATTATTGCCCTTTTGGACTGGGCTCAGGCAACAGATTCAGTGTTAGGAGTGATCCTGTTGGACGCCGAAAAGGCGTTCGACAGGGTCTCGTGGCAGTACCTGTAGGAGGTTCTGCGCTGGAAGGGCTTCTGTGCGGAGTTTATTCAGTCAATTAAGACGTTATATATAAATCCGGTTGCCTTTATACGAATTTCAGGGTTAAAATCTGTGCTATTTAACATAGAGAGAGGCACAAGGCAGGGGTGCCCGTGCTCCCCCCTTTTGTTTGCTTTATATATTGATCTATTTTTGGAAAAAATAAACTGTCATGAAGATATCAAAATCATTAAAGCTGGCGAGGTAGAGTATAGAGCGCTTGCCTATGCCGATGACATTATTATAGTTTCCAGTGATATTGTAACTGCTCTTCCGGTAATTAAAGAATTAGATGCACAGTTTGGTCAATTTTCAGGCTACAAACTCAACATTGAAAACACGCAGGTACTCTATTCTGGTAAGGACCCTCCGTCTGACGTAGTAATAACTCCGGAGGCAACGTATCTGGGAATAATAATTATTCCAAGCGTGGACAGAATTCCTGCTTTTAATATGCTCCCAGTGATTGGGAAGGTCAATGCTACTCTGGAATGCTTGGATCATTTGCATCTCACTATTCATGGTAGATGCAATGTTCTAAAAATGTTAGTTCTTCCCAAATTTTTGTATTTATTCAGAACAATCCCTATAGAATTCCCTAAGTCAAGTTTCATTCAATTGGAGAGGATGTGTTCAAGATTTCTGTGGGGATATCGAAGAACTAGAAGAGCCTAGAAGAAAATGATTCTTCCAAGAAACCGGGGGGGTTGGGGTATTCCAAATTTTATAATGTATTACTGGGCTGCCATGATGCAGATCTTGGGGCCGCTAGTTGTGGGGAACAAAACCTCGATCCCTCTCGGTCACAGACCATCTATCTTTGAACTTGGGTTAGGTAGAGATGCAAATTGCTGCTTAGTAACTATGATAGAACCAAGTTATTATAAAAAAAACTAGGTTTAAGATTCTTAAGGCTGCCTATAAAGTTTGGCAGCAAATTAAACGCTTATACCATATTCCTAAAATATATATATATATACACTCCCTTTAATGCCTCAGGGCTACTTCCGGTTATTTTTCGGGATCAAGTAGCCTTTAAAAGGAATCTGTTTTTTAGGGGAGTTGTTGGATCAGGGGAGCTTGGCAACATTTTTAGACCTTAGAGAAAAGTTTGGGCTAGACAAACAGGATTTCTTTAAATATTTACAAATTCGGCGTTATATATATAAACTGGGTGCAGAAATAGGCCAACATAGTATTATAATAGAGAAAATGAAGAGCAGAATTTCGATTGGGCGGTATTATCAACACTTGAAGGAATGCTGAAGGAAATGGGAACTGAAATTTGGGGTAGCTGAACTCAATATAAGTAAATCACTCGAGTTTGCTAATAGTGTCTTAATGACAGGAAGAATGCGTAGTCAGCATTATATGGCCATGTTTGATCTTTATTATTCCCCTGGGAAGATATCCCGGTGGGGGGCTACAACCGGGGTTAACTGCAATCTATGTGGGTTGTTCGCCGCTGATTCACGTCATATGTTTTTTTCCTGCCCGAGATTGGGGAGTTTCTTTCTTGAATTGGAGGAATTTCTAAAAGTTATATTTGGAACCCCCATACAGATCACGTCTGATTTAGTTATTATTGGGGTAGGTTCAGACCCAACTGCTAATGTAAGAAAATGATATAGTGAGCGCACTTTTGTTTATCATGATGGCAGTGGTTCGTTCATGTATTACTATTGAGTGAATAAGCCCCGATCCCCCCACCTTTCTGAACTGGAGAGCAAAATTATTAGCTATATATAATTTTGAACTTTCAATTTATAGAACCAAAGGCGAAGCAAGAGAAGGTTGGGTCATAAAATTTGGTTACCCATTCAGGAATGGATTTCTTAAAAGATAACGGAACTCAAGAGGTTCGATGTATTTGTTTGTACCATTATTATATTGAATAAACTGTATGTGTTCCTTTTGTGCCTGGGGGGAAAAAAAAGATATTGGGGTGCAAAAACCTAATAAAAATAGTTTTTTCTTAAAAATGAACTGGTCTGGGATAATCTGACCCTACTTGAGTCTCTTCCTCCCTTCCACTGCTATCAAGGACCGGACCCTCTTGCTCCGTCCTTGATTGACTTTACTACCAGGGCCCTCCGGTAGAAAGACACACTGGGTTGTGATTACGATACATACTTTCCTTAATGGTAAAGACCAAAATAGAAGAGAGAAAAGGCATGGAAACAAAGGTAAAATCAATAAAGGACTCACACCCTCTCCCAGTTAAGGTGGGAGCAACGTCTCGCTTATCCGGTGGTAGCTTGTTCACAGTGGACATTAGATCGAACTCATACAGAATATTATTAAGTATAGAGCTCTGAAGGGTGTGTTCCATGTACAGGCCGGAGTGGCTTGCACATCCTATTTCTTTCACCCGCCAAGCCTAAGATCCCCACACATGTGGACATTGAAATCTGTTGCGATAAAAACATTAGAAAAAATAGCTTACTCTGGAGCGTATTTCTCCAGACAATCGTGTTATATTACATACGTCCTAGGGGCCGACTCATTCTACTGGCTAACAGCAACACCTGCAAGGTAGGAGAGTTATGGGGCAACATAAAAGAGTAGCCCTGAACTATTAGAGAGACAAAGCTAACCAGACCCACGTTCGCTCTTCCTGCGATTGAGGGAGTGGCTGGCTCGAAGAAGGTTTTATATCCTTCTAGATTATATCTATTTTCAGTGGCCCATGTCTCCTGGAGACAGATCACATAGACCCCTCTTAGGAAGTGTACCCATTCTGGGTCATCAGACTTTCCCGCTAGCCCTGTTATGTTCAAGGAGATAAAGTTACAACCCTTGTGATCCGAATGACCCAGACCCTGTGGCCCCCCCCTGCAGTATGTTAAAGGGGCATCCAGCTTGGGAGGGACTACACTCAGTCAATCACAACATTCTAATGAGTTCAGAGGTGCAAACCTATTTGATTTACTAAGCCTGAAATTGCCTCCTGCAACTCCCCTGACCCACCTCTAGAGACTCCAATAAATTCTTCCAAAAGAAGAAAGTGGGTAGATCGAGGGCCTTTAGAAATACCCCAAAGGCCACAATGGCCAAGTTACCACCCCTATTAAATTCTCTAGCTTCAATGCAACCAGGCTCAAAAGCCCATTGTTTCCATTGGTCAGGCTTCTCAAAAGCCGAGATCTCCTACTGCTAAGAAGACATTTAAAGAGAAGCATAAGGGCAGCACACAAGAATACAGCGAATACAGCCTTGAAAGAGGAACTCAAACTTCTTTGGACAAATTACAGGCATTGTCTGTATGAGGAAAAACAGCAAGCGTAGGATGCCCAATGGAAGGTTGTTTTTCAGGCAATAAAGGCTAAAGATTCTAAAAGATTTTAACTCATGGTTCACAATCTGTCTGAGAGCCAGAAAAAAAGATAATTATCCAATATTCCTGCATCTGGATGGCTAGCATATATTTGTTTGCTTTGTGTTGATCCTCACAGCCTGTACAACTGATCAATCAAGATATGATGAGAGCTTGTGCCCCTTGTGAAATCTTGAACCTAGTCACTAAGGAAATGGTTGTAAATGCGTGGGCTACGACGCGCTCGGCAGGTGCCCCTTGCCCAAACAGTCTCCCAGCTCACAGTTTCAAGGCTGCAAAAATAGAATGTCAACTCGAATATCCCCCTGATCAGTGACTATAAAAGTAGATATTAGGTGCTGGAGAGGTGGCAGTGGTTCTAAACCATAAGAGGGGCTACTTTGAAAAGCTATAAAATCTTTGACTCATCACCCTCTTGGATGTGAAGGGGGAGTGCTTTGCAAAAAGTCTGAACAAATAACTTGAGGAATGGGCGCCTGATCAAAACAAATCATCCCAGCCTCACAGACAGGTTTCAACAGGGCAATGGTATGAAGGTCAACCTGTTATGTATAACGTCACTGATCAGCCCTGGGCACAAAAGGGTGCAGGTCTCATTTTCAATGCCTTTTTTGATTTTGCAACAGCTTTCAATAAAGTGGATAGAAGCCTACGTTTGGCTAAACAATCAGCTTGGGCATTCCAACACATCCTTTGACTGCCATCATGAGCCTTTACTTGAATGCATGGGTGAAAGTGGGAATTTCCAGTAAATGGTCCACATCAGTGAATATCTACACAAGCAGGGCTGCATTTTGGCCCCCTTGCTGTTCAACCTATGCTTGCTGACTTGAATGACCATTTAAGTGTAGCTAAAGCTTTTCCACCCATATTTGCAGGAAGAAGTCTACAACTATTGCAGTATGCCGATGATTCTATTTTATTTGATCAAACAGCAATTGGATTACAAAGATGACTGGCCAGCCTATCAGATTACTACAATCTCGATAAGGTTTGCATCAACATAGCAAAAACTAAGATACTAGTTTTTGGGAAAAAGGAATATCAATAACGAGGCTTGGTTTATAAATGTCTAAATTCGAAAGAGTGTTGAACATCAAATATTTTGGAGTATGGCTAAATGCTCAGGGCCTTTTATGGGCGGAAATTAAAAGTGTTTAAATATGGCCGATAAACAGGCAGTCTGGGTGTTTTATGCAGGGGATGTTGATCTACGAAGGAAACTCATTGTCACATCCTCTACCTATGCCCTTTTTTGTCCTACTCTAGACACTACTGGCAACTACTCATCCTCAGACAATTGAATATTATATCCTTCAAAGGTGTAGTTGAAGAATGCTTGAAAGGGGAGTCACGTCAATTGACTGCAATTTGTGAAGGCTGCCACACTGATGTTGACTATCATGGTGCCACGTAGTTCGTGGGTTGCCCAGTTTACATGTCTTTGACTAAACTCCTGCTTGGGTGATGCCATAATTGACTATATTTAACACTTCTGCTTTCATTTCTAGTCTTGCTGTCTGACCCGGAAAAGGGCTGCAGCACAAGCCGCAAGAGGAAGAGGGATGTTTTTAAACATCCATGCACCTTGTGCCAGGCACCAAGTGCATGGATGTTTGAGGGAGCACCACATGTGCCCCTGAGGTCACATTGAGGAGGCCTACTAGGGATGAAGTCCATTTCTGATAGCCTTACCATGGCAGTCGGACCACCATGAAACTGACATCCTAATCCCTATGGTGGTGCCTCTGCAAGTGCCACCTCCACTGTAGGGATTAGGTTCTGACCACTGCCCGACGGGTTTCTTGAGCCTTTCAGAGGCGACAGTATTTCCCCTACCTGCTGTGATCCGACCGCCGGTATCATAATCCAGTGGTCGAATCACTGCCCTAGATGTCGGATGGACGACCATTGACGGCCTGTCAGTGTCGGTCCCCCCGACATTGTAATTGGGCCCTTAGAATTGTGTTGCTTGCCTCTATATTAGTATCTTAGGCTTTACAGGCCACCTGAAAACATTTAGTTATTTAGTCTGTTTATGTGTGTACAGTAGATGCTAACTGGGGTGAGCAGAACTATTCCACGGAGTTACAAAAAAACTCTGTGAGATTCCACCAACGGGTGGAAAATTTGTTATTGGTGCTGTTTGTGCTGCTTTTAGCCCTGTTAGCACGAGCAGTACTCAAAATCAGCACAAATGGTACCATGTGTTGCATAAGAGTATGCAGCTAGTTGAATTTGCTTCCGCTTGAGTAGAAAATCTACTCAAGAGACAGCAAGTATACTCATGCGACATCCCTCTAACTGCGATCGCTCAAGAACACCGTTGACCACCCGTGTTAAAAAATCATGCATGGGGAAACCAAATCTCACTTGCCAGCTCACATATTCTAGAGCCTCATGGGAGAAAAATTCTGCCACATGGCGATCGGTTGAATTTGGCCAGAACTCCTTGTTAAAGATTAAAGAGGTGTAGCCAAAATTCCGCCAATTCCGTGGGCAGAATGGAACATTCTGCCGACCCCTAATGCTAACATAGATTCCATTTGCGGATACTAAATATTTGCAATTTATTCATAGACCTGGGCTGTCTTAGTGATTGCTTTCAGATCAGGTTATTTTAATGATTCTTTTTGCACAAACCAGTTGTCCCTTTCCGCTGTGACATATCACATCACAACTGAACCGGTTCTTTTATTCTTTTTCTTTCCTGGACCGCGCCCAGTGCCAGAACCCCTGGGCCCCGCGAACACCAGGACACCCGACGCCGCTACACCGCCAACACCCTTCACGCACTCAATACCGGACGACCGCACGCCTGCTTCCTGGCTGCCCCGAAGCGCACCAAAGGACCCTTCTTCAGCCGGAGCTGCAGCTTCACCAGTCCCAGAGCCGCCAACCCGCCCACCAGGACAGGACGCAACCACCTCAGATGCATACTCCTGAGCACCCGCTCCACACACAAACACGCTGTCGAACTCTGAGACTTGTTCGACACATCCTCTCCGGACGTCGCCTTCCTGACAGAAACCTGGGTGAATGACTCCTCGGCACCTGACATCGCCATAGCCATCCCGGACGGCTACAAGATCACCCGCAGAGACCGCACCAACGGAGTAGGAGGTGGAATAGCCATTATCAACAAGTCCACCCTCAAGGTCTCGACCAACTCTGACGACACCCTCAGCAGCGCCGAACACCTGCACTTCCAGATCCACACTGATCCCAACACCACCCTTAGAGGAACTCTGATCTACAGACCCCCCCCGGACCCCGGCCTCAGTTCAGCGACTCCATCGCCAACTTCGTCAGCACGCACACCCACGCCTCCACGGACTACATCCTCCTCGGAGACCTGAACTTCCACCTCGAGAACAACAACGACACCAACTCCACCACCCTGATCGCCAACCTCGCCAACCTCGGACTCAGACAGCTCATCACAACGCCCTCCCACTCTGCCGGCCACACGCTCGACCCCATCTTCTCCGCAAGCTCCCACGTCTCCTTCAGCCACACCACCGAACTCCACTGGACCGACCATCACTGCATCCACTTCACCTTCCGGAAACCCACCACGCACCACCGCACCCAACAGATCCCCTGCCGCAGCTGGAGCAAAATCACCGAAGACCAGCTAAACACCGCCCGAATATATCTCCAAACCCAGCTCCAACACCAACGACATCCCACCATCGCAAGACCTGTGCAACTCCCTTGCCACCTTCTTCCATCGCAATATCGCAGACATCCACAACAGCTTCGACAACCAGACCACCACGACAGCCAACGACACCTCGGACCCCACGGCCACCACCCACAGCGATCCCCTGCTCACCTGGACTAACATCAACGACGACGACACCATCAAAATCATGAACACCATCCACACCGGCTCCCCATCAGACCTGTGCCCTCACCACATCTTTAACAAAGCCAGCGCCACCATCGCATCCCATCTCCGCAAGGCCATCAACATCTCCTTCGAGACCGCGACCTTCCCGGAGAGCTGGACATCAACGCCTTGCTCAAGAAACCCAAGGCAGATCCAAGGGACATCAAGAACTTCCGGCCCATCTCCATGCTTCCGGCAAAGGTCATCGAGAAAACCATCAACAATCAGCTGACCCACTACCTCGAGGAGAACACCATCCTGGACCCGTCCCAATCCGGGTGCCGCAGCAACCACAGCACCGAAACTGCCCGAATTGCCACCACGATGACATCATGGAGCTGCTGGACAATGGCAAAACTGCGGCTCTCATCCTCCTGGACCTATCAGCCGCCTTCGACACGGTCTGCCACCGCACCCTACGCACATGCCTCCACAACGCAGGGATCTGAGACAAGGCTCAGGAATGGACCACCTCCTTCCTCTCCGGCAGAACCCAGAGCATCCGCCTCCCCCCTTTCCGTTCTGAAGCCTCCAAGATCATCTGCGTCGTACCCAAAGGATCATCCCTCAGCCCGACATTGTTCAACATCTACATGGCCCCGCTCGCCCACGTCACCAGTTTGCACGACCTCAACATCATCTCCTACGCTGACGACATACAGCTGATCCTCTCCCTCACCAAGGACCACCTCACTGCCAAAACCAACCTCCACGAAGAAATTAAAGCAGTTGCCGAATGGATGAAGAACAGCCGTCTGAAGCTGAACTCGGGCAAGACGGAGGTCCTCATTGTCGGCTCCACCCCTTCAGCCTGGGATGAATCCTGGTGTCCGACTGCCCTGGGAGCAGCACTGACACCCACCGACCACGCACGCAACCTGGGGATCATCCTCGACTCAACGCTCTCCATGACCAAGCAAGTCAGCGCCGTCTCATCCTCCTGCTTCAACACCCTCCGCATGCTCCACAAGATCTACAGGTAGATCCCCACTGACACAAGAAGAACGGTCACCCAGGCCCTCGTCAGCAACAGGCTGGACTACGGAAACGCCCTCTACGCGGGAGACCCGGCCAAACTGCTGAAATGACAGCAACGCATACAGAACGCCTCTACCCGCATGATCCTCAACATCCCTCGACACAGCCACATCACACCCCATATGAGAGACCTGCACTGGCTGCCCGTCAACAAGAGGATCACCTACTAGCTCCTCACCCACGCACACAAGGCACTCCACGACACCGGACCAGCATACCTCAACAGACGACTCACCTTCTACACCCCGAACCGCCAGCTCCGCTCCGCTGACCACGCCCTCGCTACCGTCCTCCGCATCCGAAGAGCGACCTCTGGCGGCAGATCGTTCTTCCACCTCACTGCCAAGACCTGGAACACCCTCCCCATCCTCCTACGGCAGACCAAAGACCTACTAACCTTCAGGAGGCTACTCAAGACCTGGCTATTCGAGCAGTAGCAGCACCCCCCCCCTAACGCCTTGAGACCCTCACGGGTGAGAAGTGCGCTCTACAAATTTTCTGATTGATTGATTGATTTGTTCTCTCAACTTGCACAATGATTCTATGTTTTGCAATGATTTTAATTAATCATGCATTGAATTAATAAAAACGTCTAACTTCAAAACTTCAAAGCTGGAAGAAGCCTAGCAGCATTGTGTCGGCAACCATGTTGATCCATGTTTATGGAGTGAAAAAAATGTGTACTCAGTCTTTATAAGTACAGGCTCGTCCCTGGAGTAATGTTCAGTTCATAAACTCGCTCAGGTTAAACTGTAAGAATTTTTGCTTACTGTTTGACAGACAAACCATATTTTATGTTCACTAAATTTGTCCTAGAGGAATGCACAACTTTCTCAAGAGCTAGATGCCCAAGGGCCATGTACTTATATTGCTAACTAACATTGTGAAAGGCAGAAAATCTTACGCCTCTAGTTAACCCAGTGCATCAAATTCTACTACTTTTTGATGCTCTCCATTTGTGAGCTACAAGTATAACTTTTATTTTTGTAGCAGTTGTTTTGCATGGACTCACTGCACAGACATTCTTTGTTTGATTAAGAAAAATACATTGAAGGCACAATACAGCACAATATATAGAACGCATTGCAAAGAGGCCTTGGGGCACATGCATCAAGCATTTTTGCCTTCGCAAACGGGCCGATTTGTTATGCATGAATGTTTTGTGACCGTTAATGTGGTCGCAAAGCATTCGCATATTACTACCTACTTCATGTAGATGGTTATCAATTTGCAAATGGGAAGGGGTCCCCAAGGGGCCCCTTCCCCATCATGAATGGTTGTAAAAGCATTTTTAAGAGCAGGCAGTGGTCCCATGGACCACTGCCTAGTCCTAAAAAATTAAAAGAAAACTTTTCAACTTTTAATTTTACTTTTTGTAAAGCATCTAGTTTTCCTTTAAGGAAAAAAGGCTGTTTTACAAAAAAAGATTGCTTTACTTAAAAGCAATCACAGACCATCCCTGTGATTTTTGTGATTCCTAGGGGGTCTCCAATTGTGATCTACCTCATTAATATTAATGTAGTAGAGCAATTTGCGACCCCCTAGGAATCGTAATCGGAAACTCTGAGTTTCCTGCATTGTAAATTGCGATTACCTAATTGCAATTCTCAGGAATTCACAATTTACAATTTTGATACATGCAGCCCTTAGTTTCTAAAAAATAGTAAATTTGCACCCGTAGAAATACATCTACATAGTGGTGCAGATGTAATACTTTATGGTATTCACGAACATTCCTAGATGTATTTCTGGGAAGCTGCTTCAGGCATATGTTTCGAGCTATATTCCTGGGAATGTCATGCGGCTTTTTCTAAAAGTTGCTATTTCCACTCTGCAAGCTATCTTTAGCGGAGAACTCTGCACAGGAAGAATATAGCTTCAAATGAAAATCTTTTCCCCTGCAAAAACAAAATATTTGTCCCCTGGAAAAAGCCCTTTTCCTGCACTCCAGGCAAATCTGAGGATGATGCCTTCGCCTTCCCATCTTAGAAGGGGAGCTACTCTAGCCCTTGGCTAACATCTCCAGGGTGGAAAGGGGTCAGAGAGGAATCTGGGAATCTGGCAATGCCCAAAAATGTACACATTTTTGGACTTTCTCAGACTTCCAAAGTAACACATGCCTCGAAAAGGCCTATGTTTCCCCCCATTGAGTGGAATTTACTACTGGGGATGTATTTGCACTCGTGGAGAAATTATTCATGCAGTAAAAATGGATTCAGACCCACCAGGAATCCCTTTATGGATTCCTGGCAGGTGTAAAATAGGTAATTGCCATTGTAACTCAAGTTTCCAACAAATATTCACCTTTGGTGTACTATGAACCTTGTATGCAAAACAAAATGGAGAGAAAGGGATTTCATAATAAAAGATTATTGAAGGGGGTACTCCTGGTCCCCTTATAAATATTACAACAAACAAAAATGAGGAGTATACCCAATAGACAGAGGCCTGTCTTAATGATATTTGGAACGTGGAGCACAAGAAAGGAATTTTCTTTCTTAAAAAGACCCCTCACTCATCAACCTGGTTGGTGACATGCTTCATCATCGGGGTCCCACCCGGATAGCCGAATGCCATCCAGGTGTGCTGCAACACCTGATTACAGTGGAGCTGGTTTTTGTGAAGGTGAGTAGAAAAAAGTGTTGGTTAAAAATTGGCCAAATTTAACCCATTTCAAATTATTTATTCTAGGGCAATTGGACAATGTTAAAAAGATTATGGAGATACCGTATTAGGTTAGATTGACGTACAGTATCTTTTGGTGGATAAATAGTGAAAAAAAAGGCAGTCTACATGTTTCAACCATCAGTTGTTACTACCAGGTTTTCGTCAGGACCAGTGAACATGACCCGGGGGGTGTACACTCGCTAAGGTGTACCCCGCCCTTGGTCACTCAAAAACGAACCATCTACTCACGGTTAGGAGTCCCTTAGTTCCATTCGTCGAAAGGGAAAAATTAAAAACGTGCTGTTCATGTGCCTCATGGGAGTCGGGATCAAGTGATTTGTTCTCTACACGATTGTGTGGAACCGATCACCATGCGTTGTACCTAACGACAGGACCAGCCACATCTCCTTTTCGACGAATGGAACTAAGGGACTCCTAACCGTGAGTAGATGGTTAGTTTTTGAGTGCTCCACTGTAATCAGGTGTCGCAGCACACCTGGATGGCATTCGGCTATCCTGGTGGGACCCCGATGATGAAGCATGTCACCAACCAGTTTGGTGAGTGAGGGGTCTTTTTAAGAAAGAAATTTCCTTTCTTGTGCTCCACGTTCCAAATATCATTAAGACAGGCCTCTGTCTATTGGGTATACTCCTCATTTTTGTTTGTTGCGCTATGAACCTTGCATTAATAGTGAATAGGGCCCATTATTTATTAAACGAAAACATTGACATACAACAATCCCCAATAACTAATATTATTCATCTACTGTATTTCCCCAGCTTGCAATGTAGTCGTTGATGTAACTGTAGACTTTGATTAGAATATAATTATTTCTTTGCATTGAGGTGCAGCTATATACAGAATGTTTTGCTTATTTTTAATGAATCTAATTGAGAGCAGAAAGGCATCATATTTACATCTTGCATCCTGCAATCCCTTGCTGCCGAAACCAAGTCGAGTTAAATGGGACTTGGAAGAATATAATTTTTTTTATGTCAACCTTACAGATTTGAGACTAACATTTTACCTATGTGTTGGGTTGTTTCAAATTGTGAGGGATTCAAAAAGGAGCTTAAACATAGCTTTTTCCATCACACTTGAAGTTCTTCAGAGTTTCATTTCTTGCCATGGTATTCTGACACATTTGAATTGGTCAAAGTTTTGGCCTATTCCTAGATCCACTTACAAAACTGAATCTCCTCTATGTGGTATGAAAGCATACAGCAAGCTAATGATAACATTTCTCATGAAGGCACTTTCAGTACAACACATTTTATTTATGTTGTATCACTTATTAGTTTTATATAAGGTAATAAATATTGTATTGGCTATAGGTGCTTGTAAGAAGAATGATAGAGGATGGTATAGTTCTAAAAGTTATTTAGGAGGTTGTATAATTCTTTGTGTAGGTTCAGTCAAACGATTAGATTGAAACCATTTTATGAAATGCAATTTGTTATTGCACTATGGCTTGAGCCTGTGACAGAGAAATGCAAGCTGTCTTTCAGAAGCCAGATGGATTTTTGTAATCCTCCTGGTGCTGGGCCAGAAATCCATAGTGTATGGTTCAGAATACAGAATGTTCCTTTTCGATCAGGGAAACCAGGGCTCTGGGAAGTAGCTACCAGTGCATGCAACACTGGGTGATGATTTGATATGGATTTTCTTTCAAAGTCAATTAGGTGTGGTCCTGGGGTTTTATCTCCCGTAACACTCATTTGATCTCATTCTAATAATTTCAGAAAATCCGATTTGGCTGGTAACTGGAGTTATTGCTTGAATCGGGATTCTAATATGTGTGAGAATTTCCCACATTTGGATTTCCTCGGGCCACATTTGTCCAGGCAAAGCCAAATGGAATTAACTAGAGGAAATTTGTGTGAAAACGCAGATTTCTGTCTTAATTCCCAATTCAATAGGGGACATCTTGTAATGTTGCAGTAATACTGGTCCGTGCAATTATCTCACCAACTGGTTTGAGAGTTCTCAGGAGCAGTATTACTGCATCAGGGGTTCCTTGGTTACCATAATGAGTGCCTTTATAGGTGAGTCATGTACTTAAGGGGGAATTTAATGTTTAAGGAGTTACAATAATCTAGGTGACTGTTTACATTACTAACAATTTTCAGTCTTTTCTGATGAAGAGTTTCTTATGTTTCTTGCTGATTGATTTGTGCTCCAGCATCAGCAATTGTATTAAAAAACCTATTTATTTGAAAACTGTCTAGCCACTTGTACTGTATGTGGAATGTGGCCCTTTTGTGCTTTAATTGTGCATCTGGGCATCATGTAGGAGTATCCAGTGTTTCCAAATTATATGCTAAGGGGCAATGTATTGTTGAACAGGATCTGATTTAAAGAATAGAGTTTGAAAGGTATTGACCAATTTAGATTTATTTTCTTGATGAGTAAGAGTGAGAAGAAACATTTTATTGCTTGGTCATTTATGATCTCACATTTATGATTCCATTGCTTTGAGATGGTTTGTTACACTTGAGAAAGGACCAGGTACAGAACTATGATGATATACCATTCATCTGAACAATTAAGGGAGACGCTTTGGAACTATAATAATGCCCTCTTAAAAATACCAATTCCATGAGTCCCTGTAGACCTGTCCTGTCTCAATTGTTTTGGTAGGATGATAAATGTGTGATTGAATGATGTCGGGGATGATGATTTCGATTTGAGCACTGCGTGAGTTTCCATTTTCTCTGCCAAGGCTTTAAACCTTGCTATGATGGAGGGTTAAGCTGTTGTAGTGGTGCATTTGAATGTATTGGTGGGGTTAAATTGGGGAGGCAATGAATCGTTCGAATGCTTGAGAAATCACCAGCTTCTTCAGAAATGTACTATACAGGTGTTGACATTGTGGTGGATGGAAAGTGAGTAATGGGTTATAGTGGTTTAGTAGCAGATTTGTGGTACAATTATGCCTGCTTTGATTAGTCTTTATTTTGGAATAGGAGAATGTGTGCTATGGTTTCACAAGGCTCTTGCTAATGGGTAATCCCATAATTAAAACAAGTTTAACAATGTGATGAAGGGCAACTTAAGAAAGATCTTGAGGTTTTTTGGGCCTGAGCTAGTTTTGTATCTGTTTGAACATTTGCTTGCTGTAGATTCTTTGTGTTTTTCTTAGCTTATCTAAATTATTTTGGTTTTGCCTCCTTGAAATGTAAAGGTTATTTTTGATAGTGTGGCAGTTGTTGCTGAATAAGCATGTGCCTAAATTATGAATTATTGTTTTTAATGGCAATATGCCTCTCTGATGAGGACAAGGAGCTATTCACTATTGAGCTTCCTTGTTTATTGAAATTGAGGTGATGTTTTCTATTTTATGTCAGGACACAGAGGCTAACATTATGCACATCTTCTTTTATTGCTCTCTCACATCAGCGACAATAGATCGAATTTAGAACTTTTTGAAAACATTTCAGCCAAGTATATAGCACAATAGCTTGCAGCTATCTTCCTTCTTCTATCGCTGCTGCTCACAAGATAAGCGCTCTCTACTTTATCTCTCTATCTCAGTGTAGATGAACTTGAATTTATTGTTGTTCTGGTCTGTATGTGTAAACTTGTCAGGGAATGTTTGGACACTGATTGTGGCTTGGTCGCTGTTAATCTTTTGACTTCACAGCTTGCGAGTGAAATATTTCTCCCTCGGGCTCCCTTCCCAGCCCGTTCACTACATAAATTTTTTCTCGCTCTGCCTTTTCTTTTCAGGCTTCACTTTATGTTGGTCCTTCCCTCTAGTGACTCTTCCCTCGGCAAGGGGAGAGTGGTTCAACTGAGCTTTTTTCAATTTATGCACATGGAGCGGGCTGTGCTCGCAGCCTGCTCCTGGCTGCTCAAGCTGTGGGAAACACACTGGTCTCCCCATTGATGGCCGAGTGTCTCTGAACAGCTCAGGAAGCATCAATGGGTCCCAATGTGGCCCTGTCTCTCCCTGCAGACACAGATGACATAGTCCTACTCTCCATGGTGCTGCACACCCCTGATTAGGCGCCCACACCTCTTGGACTATTTTGGCACATTCTGGTTTCTGTTTGGCACTTCTGGTAATAGGCGCCACACCAAATAAACTTTAACAGAATATACCCTGGCGGCTGGCGGCTGACGACGCAGCGTGCATGCACATCGGGTGCCACCTTAACTTTTTGGTCAATTACATATTGATTTCAATGATGGCAGCAATTTTATTCTTTTGGCATATTTATTAATGGTCATAGAAACAGTTGGCAGTTATTAGTCGCCACATTCACCTAGATTTCTTGCTGAGCTGCCCCTTCATTGACCTTTTTACTTTTACTGATAAGGCAACCTTATAATTAGAATTCCTCTACTGCTCTTTAACTCTATTGGTAGAGATAGTATAGCAGAATGTCAGAAGAACAGCTAGAAAATGGAATTAAAAGAAAGTTGGAGAATATGGGAAATTCAGCACTAGGGAAATTAATGGGGTCGCTGGAGGAAACCATCATCTGGAAATTAGAGACGTTCACTTGAAAAGAAAAAGGTTTTAATACCTCTGATCAGCCACTATGTTCTGAATTGGTGGATAAAACCCAAATGAAAAGAGCTTCAGGTGATAATCCATCTAAAATTGTAACAAAGGAGGATTTGATACCGGAGGTAACCTGCTATGGATTCAGTGCTACTGCCAGTGCAGATGGGCAAGGAAAAGGCCCAATTGTCCCTATATCTCGTTGATAGTGAGAAAGAGAATTGGGAACTTTCTTGTTCATCTGATTTTGATTCCGACCATAACATTGTTGGGGTCAGGAGAAAAGGGACATCTGAGGAGGCATCCAAGGCCTCAGGGTTGTGGACCCTCTGGGGGATGATATGTTCGAACCCCCTTCTGATTAAACACCCCTTGTCACCTGAGTGGGCACCTTCACTGCATGTTGCTTACCATATTACATACTGGTTAAGAAGGGAAATCCTCAAAGAGGTGAGAGCTCGCTTTAGATCAAAGTGTCAACACCCGTCCCTCCCCAACAAAATATCTTTCACTTCTGATTTGGATCCCAAAGTGGTAGCTTTTATCAATAAAGGGGGCAAAGATCCTAAAAGAAAAGTGCTTGATAGGGGCTTGAAATCATGCTACTACATTCTACAACTCAATCAATGTAACCCACACATACAATTTACACACAACATTCAGACTCATAAGATTCAATTCTGATTTGGATCCCAAAGGGGTAGCTTTTATCAATAAAGGGGGCAAAGATCCTAAAAGAAAAGTGCTTGATAGGGGCTTGAAATCATGCTACTACATTCTACAACTCAATCAATTTAACCCACACATACAATTTACACACAACATTCAGACTCATAAGATTCAATTACTGGATATTGAAATAAGGAACACAGTAACAGGTCTAGAAACATCGGTATGTCGCAAACCCATGGATAAAAACAACGCCTTACACTTTTCCAGTTTCCATCCGTTTTCATTAAAAAGACATCTCCTGGTTTCTCAGTTTATCAGAATCAAAAGAATTTCCTTGAATGCTGAGGAATCTGATAAATTAATTCAGGACCAATTAGAGAGATATCGCCGATGGGGATATCCATCTGAGGTTTTGAAAAACACGAGGTCAAGAGTGATTATGAAAAAAACGTGAGGACCTTCTTATCAACAAACCAGAAACCAAAAACATACGCAAAGTATTTGGGCAGAAATCAAAAAGATCATAAGAAAGAGATGAGAAATTGGGGAACAGGAACCAGATTTCCAGGAATTATTCATGGATAAACCTCTTTTTGCGCACACCCGTTCTAAAAACCTCAGAGAGATTTTAAAACCCAAACCCATACAATTGACCTCAGGATTCAAGGGCATGAGGAAATGCTTCAACTGTGGACAATGTGGAAATGTCATTCTTGGAAACATTTTTCATCATCCACACACCGGGAAACCGATAAAACTGAAACACACTTTAGATTGTAACACAGAAGGAGTTATATACGCAATCCGTTGCCCATGTGGACATATCTATGTGAGGAGAACTTCCCGAAAAACCAAAACCCGTATTATTGAGCATAAAAGCATGATACGCAACAAGAATAGACACTCTTGCCTAGCAGCACATTAGATAGACATGACACACAACTAAGATTTACCATTTTGGAAAACACTACACATAAAGGCAACACAGATATGAATACTAGGTTAGCCCAATGAGAAACTTTCTGGATAAAATTTCTTGATATCATCATTCCAAAAGGTTTAAATGACCATTAGACGATGTTATGTTTTCTGTAACCAATGGGAGATATGTTCTATCCAGTGGTATTATCCTTTTTACACATCAGATGTTTTGTTTTTTATCTGTGTGGTATTCTTTCGTGGCATCTCGTCATTGTACATCTGCACTTGCTCCTACTATCACGCACACTTTATACTTCACACTATGCATCATACAATTAAGTTGTTATTACAGCACTCGTTGAAGTCTCTTTTCTCTCACTTGCCTCTCTGAAAATCTCAACATGCACGTAGTTCATATTTGCATACGTTTGTATTAGCGATAAAACGGCATTTTCACGCACTCTTAGACATTCTTAGACGTCGGGACAGCATGTCACCAGTCAAAATATGTCTTTAATCACAGTCGACCAAACCTTGTCATCTGAGTCTGTTATGACCGTTGATAACGATTTGAGCCCCTAGGGAGACCTTACGTATGTTTGGATCTAGCTAATGCTCAGACGGCTAAGTGTCGATAAAGATTTTTCAAACTAGGAATATCAGTTGCGGATACCTTTTAAGTTTATTGGGTATGCGCTAAGTTCAGGTGATGTGCAGAGACGCTACGTACACTTTTAAATTATGGGTCATCAACGGTTCAGCAATACAGGTGAATCGGAGATTACTGCTCATGCCAGAACCTTCTGAAAACCGGTAAGAGGGAGATATGCTTCATGTTGCGGATTATAGGAGTTGGTTCAGCTGCCATTCTAGTGGTTTATGATGATTGTATTTTCGTGTTACAGATCACTCTCGACAGCCAAGCACCGCCTCAGAAAGATTTCATGCTAGAGCCTCATTAACTATCGGTAAGCCTGTGATCAGTATTTAGCAGCAGATTTAAGTGTGTTTTAGTTGCCGCTCCCGCAGTTGGTAACTTTGGGTATCTTTTGTTATAGATTACACTCGTCTATCAAGTTCGCCCTTGAGTAGATCTGTTGCATTATCAACGGCACAGGTAAAACCTGTTTACCACATGAGACTGAGTTCTCTCTTTACAGTTCTCACGACATGTTTTTCTGAAACGAGTTACTTTTGTGTCTTATTTATATAGAAAGTAACACGCCCCAAGGGGAACACTTTTTCACCGCGATACCCCTTCTAGTTTTCATGAGCTATGAATTTAACTCGAATACACGATAATGCACTTTGTGATTCACTTTCTACAGGGCACATAGTTTTCAGTACCTTACTCTTTCAGTGTGCGAGCACTTTTTAAGTGACTCTCACACGAGTACTCAGACTCTTCAGTGTTAACTTCTTTCTTATGGGCTGACTGATTTTTTTCAGTTAACACTCATGGTTTGTTTCAGGTTCTCGTTACCCGCCCGTTTCCTCCATTCTTCTACACGTCCTTGGCGTCAGGGTCTTCAGATCTTGCACATTTCATTTTCCCTACCTTTGCTTTTCACTTGTTATAGCTTTGGACACATGGTTTCTCAATTCACCACACATGTGTGATAGTGGCAGCAAGAACGGCTACTATTCTGTATTCTATTAGTCTTTGCATATTGATATGTACTTGTTTTTATTTGTTCCAGCTGGTGGCTTCAAGAATTTGAAAAGATTTGGAATTATATGTATATATATTCACGATTTTGTAATATCATGCCCCTGATGAAGGGTTATACCCGAAATGCATTGGGTTTTTGTTACAATATGTTTAAATTGAACCTGAACCAACAATTTGTTGATGTACAGTAATTAATTTTGTTTCACATTCAGTCTCATGTTTTGTTTGATACAAAGACATTGAAGAAGGTTGCATAATTCACAAAAGAAGCTATGAATAAAAGATTATGTTGTTAATCTAATGAATAACATGTTTATTGTCCACACCGTTTTGTAACTTGGTAGAAGCCTTAGGGACACTTCAATAGTGCGCTGGGTGATAGGTACGGAGATATCCGCACCCGATTTTCACAAGATTGCCTACTAGTCATCATTAGACCTCTCGCTAAGATCTTTGAAATGGCGGAGGTCATCTATCTTAACAAGGCTCAGTTTAACCCTAAGTGCACCAATGGCCTCAAAGAACTGTCTGCCTCCTAGGAAATGCCAATACTGCCCTCTCCAATGAAAGGAGAAAGAGTATCCTCCTCAAAATAGACCCCAAGCTAATTGAGTTAACAAGTAAAGAAGGGAGCCCTTCCTCACAGGGCTAACCCTTCGGAATGAATTCATTAAAGACATGACTAAATACATAGGGGTTTTTAGTTCAATACAAAAATCCCAAAAGGATATTAAAAGAGTATTTTAAGAAAAGGTTTTGGCAGGGCTAGGAGTATGAGGGGTTAATTTCTTGGCCAAGGTCAAACCTCATCCACTCCCATTTTGGGACATGGACAACATAGCTTTGGATCCTACCAAGGGTTCTATCAGCAGAGACAGAGATTCTGCAGCAGGACCTCCAGAGGAGATCAGAGGCAAAGAGGATTTTCAGCAGGTAAACATTTCGAGAGACCTTTCAGATACCCCTGCAAATTTAGGGGGCAGGCTAGCCCAGTTTTGTGGGAATTGGACAATGGTAACGCAGGAGCCCTGGGTTCTGATACTGTCAGGGGGTACAAGCTAGATTTGATAGATAATCCTGTTCAGAAGAAAACTCCCCTGGAAATAACATTTTCCGTGGAATATTCAAAATTGGTGACACAAGAGGTAGAAGACTTACAAGCAAAAGGGGCTATCTGGGAGGCCTCCCAAACCTGGGGAGGTTTCATCAGCAATATTTTTCTGTTCTTTAAGAAAGACAAAGGAATGAGACCAATGATTAATTTGAAAAAAACAAACAAATGGGTGGTTTACCATCAAACTGGAGGGGATTTACTTGTTAAAGGATATTCTAAGGAATGGGGACTGGTTAACAAGACTAAATCTCAAAGACGCATATTTGTCTCCCCTAATCTGGCCCCCACATCAGAGATACCTCTGCTGCCCTTGGAAGGGTAATCTTAGGGAGTTTTGCAGCCTCCCTTTTGGTCTTTCTTAAGCACCTTGGAGCTTTACCAAAGTCCTGCACCCGGTAGTGGGCAGGCTATGGGTGATAATTTACCTGGAAAATATTCTGATAATGGGACAGTGCAGGGAACTAGTGTTGAGAAACACCAATTCGACAATTCAACTGTTGTAGAAGCTAGGTTTTTTGGGAGTAACCAGAGATGGTCATAGAATCGGATGCATCTTTAGAAGAGAGGAGAGTGAGATGTCGGAACTCTGCAAGAGGGGATTGGTGGACAGCTCGAGAGGAAGTTACACATCAACTGCTTAGAATTGTTAGTCAGGGTATGATGAGATGCTCTGTGATGTTATGGACAACGTGTCAGCTGTAAGGTATGTCAGCAAGATGGGCGGTCCTCATTTCAAGGGTCTTGCAGACTTAGCGAAGGATTTTTGGGGCTACTGTCTGAGCAGATGAATATCACTTGAAGCTAAATATATTCCTGGATTAAACAATGGTGTAGCGGAACCGTTTTCATGGAATTTCCGGGACTAAAGCAATTGGAGATTGATCAGACATGTCTTTCTCAGTATTCAGGAGAGGTGAGGTCCTTTGGAATGGACCTCATTTGCAGGCAGATTGAACACACAGTTGATGGAATTCTTCAGATGGAAATCAGACCCACAGGCTTGCGGAGTAGATGCTTTTCTGAAGGATTGGTAGGGTTTAACACCCAATTCTTTGCTGCCATTTGCCAGACTGCCAAGAAATGTTCTTCAAACACTGCAGAGAAACTGTAGTATTGATAACCCCACTCTGGAGATCACAGGCTTGGTTTCCGATAATGTTGGAAATGACAGTAGACTTTCCTATGCTGGTACCAACCTGCAGGGATGGTAATCCTAGGACCAGAGAGAAAATTCCATCCTCTAGTAGAAGAGGGCCTACTCGTGCCGATGGCTTGGAGGATTTCAGGAGATAGTGGGAAATCCCAAGGCTTTCCACAGATGCTTTCTGACTCATATCAGATTCATGGGCATCTGGAAAATGGAAAGCAGGAATGGAACTAATCGGTTTGTTGGTGTGTTTGACGGGATTTCGATCCCGTTTCAACTGATTTTGTCCAAGTACATAACTATCTAACGAAGTTGTTTAGATCAGGTTTGTCCTACAGAACAGTAAATCTCTATAGATCAGCTATAGCAGCAGATCACTGTTTGTTAGATGACATATCTCTTGGTCTGAACTTATTGACAAGGAAATCATGCGTAGCATGCGAGTTCTAAATCCACCTACAGCGAATTACACTTCCTTATGGGATAATAGTGACGTTTTACATGTTTGAGCTGATTGGGGTGAGAACTCTATTTTATCGTTGAAACATATTTCTTACAAACTGACAGTCCTACTTGGTCTGGTTTTAGACAGACTTCGGATGTTAGAACTTCGGTTGTTACCAGCAAAGCATATTAACCCGGGGGAGTCTGTTTCTACAGTAAAAGGAGAATGAAGACTCTATCTACTTTCATTTTCTACCCTTACTTTGAGGGGAATGAAAGGCTTTGTGTAGTCAAATGCCTGAAAGAGTAGAGAGAAAAGAACGGAAAGTTTTGGGAATTGTTAATCTCACACAGATGGCCTCATAGCACCGTGTCTTCCTGCACCTTAGCAAGATGAGTGAAAGACGTGATGAGAGAGGCTGGTGTGGATGTCTCTAAATTCGGAGCGCATTCCCTTAGAGGTGTGTCAGCATCAAAAGATTTTGTTTTGGGTGATGACTTGCAAGACATCCTAAGGGTGGAAGATTGATTAAATGAGAATATGTTTAAAAGTTGCTATTTTAGACCTCTTGCAAATGCAATTGATAATGTGTTAAACTTGCATAAAGTTAGCCTCAGTATCCTGAAATAAAATCTGGATTTTATTAAAGACACAGAGGCTAAGATTATCCCACCGCATTTTTACTCACCTAGGTAAACTAATGACATACTATTTATATTTTCTTTTGGATTTGCAGGAGTGTGGATACAATTATCTGGTGTAGTATTTGGGGAGTGTTCATTTTTGGAGTTTAGTTCAACTTTTGGATTTATCTTGTTTACAGCGATGGAAGAAGGAAGATGGCTGCATGTTACTCTGCTTATACTTGACTAGAATGTTTTTAAAATTTCTAAACGCTTTCTATTGTTGCTGCTGCGATCGGGCAATAAAAGGAGATTTGCATAATCGTAGCCTCCTTGTCTTTAATAAAATCCAGATTTTCTGCCCACCAGGCTGTGAAAAATCTACATTTTCTTATGGCTTTGGTAATGAAGACAGGTCCCACGTTAAATGGTATTGAGGTTTCTAAGATGACTGTTAAAAGCAGTAACCTATTTGGACAATTTACTTGTGCCTGAAGGGGTGATTGCTAAATGTGACCATTGTGTTGGTCTATTGAGTTCTTGTTCGGGCTAAATTCTCTTGGTTAAGTTAATATCCAAATACATTGCCTTTTTAATCCTTGATGGAATCTGCCCAAAGTTTTCAAGTTCTTGAGAGTGCTTTTTAAAAGCTTCCAATGCTACTGAGTTTATTCAGCCTACTAGTAGGATCAGTGTGGCTGTTGTAGACTGAGAGCAGTTGTACTAAGGAATGAATTTTAGGGAGGTAAATGAGTTAAGGGACAGAATCAGGGTTTCATTACAAGGTTTGTTGTCCCCTAGGTAGATTTCATAGGTGACTTTAGAGTCCAATATTCAAACACTTCATAAGAAGCACAATATGATGTAAATCATTATTATTTTGCTCTTATTCTCTTTGCAGCATGCTGTTCACCATTCACATTTGACGAATGGAAAGACCGTGCAAGCTGGCATAAGCAATTTTAAGCAAAGCACCATTTCAGGGGTCAAGAGACTGAGACCAAACTGGCTTGATGCTCCTGATGATGGTTTCTTCATTGCCACAGAAGAGACGAGGTATGATGACATCATGCAGGGCCTTATTCGCTAAAGAAGCTCCCCATTTATATGAGAAAAAGAGGAATCTTTAGTGATTAATGCAACAGGGGAACATCATTTATGTGAGAGTGGAGTTAGGGCTATGCTATGCATTAAGTCTGGCCAAGCAAGTTTTTTTTCATAAATTAGCAATTTTTAATGTTGGCTTTATTAGTCCGAATTAATTTTACTAAACTATAATGCTTTTCGTTCCTACATTTAAATTAAATGATTTCCATAAATTAAATTTGTTTTCATTTCCACTAGGTCAGGCAATAAAATAAAAAGAAACCTCCCACGTTAGGGGAGTTAGATTGGTCACCAAAACATAGTAAGAGAAAATAGTATGTCCTACATGCAAACCAATAGCCTCATGTTAAGGTTCTAATTGTTATGAGTATGACTGTAGACCTCTTTTGTTTTGTAAGAGTGCTAGATGATTTCCAGCATGTCCTTCTTCCTTAATACAATCTTTACTTCGTGAGGGTTAAGTCCATATTCAAGATACTAGAGAAACATCTGGCCTAGGCATGGTTCTCAGGGAAACACACGAACATACATTTTAGATTGAGAAAAAAGAGGTCAGCACAGTTTTCTGGTGCTCAGATATGGACTTGCCCTCATAATGTAATACCCACACCAAGGAAGAACAGGACTCAGTGTAGCAGTAATTACTGGAAAGTATACAAGGTTTATGTATCCCTGTGCCCATTTAATGTATTTACCCTGTACTTGAATTACAACTTTGTATTAAGGCATAATAACAGCACTGATCTGTGCAGTAGTGGCTTCCACATTTAAACATATCGGGACCCATGTCCCAAAATCATTTTATGTGATCAATTGTGTCTTAGTCCTGTAATAGGTGTGAATTACTCCCAAATATCCATTACTGATTTACAGAACATTTTTGAGACCTTTTATTTCTTACTCTAGATTTAATTGTGATGAATTTCCCAGGGTAAAACATGCTCTTGATTCACATAGCTTTTCCATGGGTTGGCATTTCTTACACGTTGAAAAGTCAAGATTATCTCTCACCTTGCAATTGATATCCAATAGAAACAATAGAAGTTACCACACTTCAGAGAACCCACAACTAGATCTGGGTGATTTCTAGAGTAGGCTGGCATACTCGGTGTTCTTATGGGAATTTTATGTTATGGTTGTTCCGCAAAATTGTGCAGTTACACCACTTCATGTAATTACGCATCATTCATGGTAAACATTTACAACAAATGTGCCATTCATGGTAAACGTTTACCGGGAATGCAATGAATTAACAGAACACACGCATCTGTTATTTTCAGTGCTTTTGCTTTGTGTTATCACATCAAAAATGGATGCAAGGTTGCACTTTTCACTAAAATATACTTTGAAATGACAAATGTGTGTTTTGCATAATTATGAATAATTTTACAAACTTTTGCTGAAATTTCCCATATTACATGAATTGGACACACCCCTACCCACAACCGGTTTTACAGAATTACTGTGTAGTTTAACAGTAAGCCCAGGGAAACGGGGATTGGGCAAGAGAGCACACAAAGGCACTGCATAGCGTCACACTGCCTGGTTGCACAGCTGAGCTTAATCAGTAATGCAGGAGGGCGGGTATTTAATAGCAAGGGACGATTTTCAGTAGCGTTATAGGGGAAGATAACTTATGATCCTGTATATGATATACCTGCTAACACTCTGTATATCCCATCTCTATTTTGAAATGAAACTTCATATTTCTTTTGAGCTGTAATGCACTGAAATTGATATAGTAACTGTGAACAGCACTCTGGGTTACTGCATATTGATTGTTAATGGAAGATAAACACTGCTATGCAATACCTTTCTGTGGTTCTGCTTACATTCAATATAAGTGATTTCATTATGAAAGGCATGCATTAATATCTTATACCTCACCTATACTCTTGATAATCATATATACACTTTTTACAATATTGGAATACCTTATATGTCTAACAAGAACATCTTTATGCAATCGCGAGTCCACTGACTTCTCTTATAAAACCATTGCATTGATCATCAAATACTTATCAAGTGGAAAACCTCTGGTGACAATAATATAGTGCAAGATAGGGTTTTTTGCAATATTGTTTTGCATCTAGAATGCCAAAGAAAGCAAGCATCGGAAAAACCAAGAGCCCATTGGGCAAATTTAAAAGGCCAGACCTTTTGGCTTTGCCAATGCGTGTTGGAAAATGTTGTACTATCTCCAATTACTGACATAATGCCTGGATTTTGGGACTGATATGGGAACACAAAACTACTTTGAAAATGCATTCGAACCAGCTGCAAGTTGTAGCTAGTTAATTCGACTCTGTGAAAATATATTGGCGGAAGTTTGATAAATTGATCCAGACATCGCATATTTACGTCCTCATCTGTCACAGTATTCAAAAGTATTATTAATCTTCAGATTAGAAAAAAAAACTCTCATGTAGTAGCGTCCCACAGAAAATTTCCGGAGTTGCTGAACGCAGCCTGAGTGTTTTTCCAATCTACAAATGTTGGAAGCTCGTTGTGCTGTCTGTAGGATGTCCTCCCACATCAACAATCTAGGCATGATTTAACAAACTGACATTAAATTAATACGAATGTTTTCTACTGATTAAATTATTCATATTTTCAAAGGACAATTTCAGATGCATTCTCAGCAAGAAAGTTTACTTTTTCCAGCATGACGTTTTCTAATTGCTGCCATTATTGTAAAATATTAATAGCGTAGGTGTAAGGGGGAAAGGTGCTGGTGATTTGTTTGAACTGACTACAAAAGCACTTAAGCTCAGGCGTTATTCAGCCGGACTGAGTGCTCAATTTCTTGCCTTCCATTTCACTCACTGAAAATAACAACATCCATTAATATGATTTTCCACAGTTTTTATACTTGTTGTTTATGTTTTCAGCCTCTTAGCATTTTCAATCTGTAAAAATGGCATGGTTCTTCCTTTTAAATGTGAGAATTCTTATTTGCATCAATATTTTATGCTGGGAACTTCATTATTTCATAATTAACTTTTGAGGCTCCACACGTGTTTCATTGTGTCATTAAATGTCAGTATGTCAAACCTTAAGATGACCCACTTGCTATCTTGGATTGGTAGTTTTTGATTCATATTTTTATCAGCAAATACACTAAACATTCACAATAAATGTAAATATCTTGAAAGCAAATAATGAAATAGACAGGAGCCTTCCTTCAGATTGGGAGGTTAAATTGCTCAGCAGCAAATTGTAATACGAAAAAAAGTAAATTTTTCAGATGCAAAGTCCTAGCCTCTTCGTAAATTTAACATTGTTATTTGTATAAACCTCTTCACTTGTATATGTGAGCTGCATTGTATCTAGTATGTTCTTCTTGCGCATCACAGTCCTTACTTCATGTTAGTAACATTACTTTACTCTGGACTATTTGGAAAGTCACCAGAGGTGAAAAGAGGCTGAGGTTGGAGTTCTAATGAGCATAATATCATCAACTTAGAGGTTGAGGACTTTTTTTTACCTCAGAGCTACTGATATTCTCAGCAGAAGGACTCAAATAAGGCAACAGCCGTAACTCTGGAAAGAAAATTTGTATATTATAACTATGAAAGGAAGGGCATATAAGTTTTCGGGATTGCATTACTTTAAGGAACCCTTTCTAAGGTTATTGAAGGAAACAGGTCATTGTTGATATCCTAGAGACTAAAACAGCTGTAATCAATGTGGACTGGGTTGGATTCTTTGTAAAGGCAGTCTCGTATAGCTAGTATGCAACACGAGTTTATCAATCAGGATGCATGTTAAAACTGCGTCTTGGTCTTGTGCCTTAAGTTTGGAGAAAAAAATCAATTTAGTTAAGATATTCAAAAGTTGAACTTTTGCTGTTGATTCATGCGTTAAAATATATGAAGACAGGCCAACCAGTACCTTATTATTTGGTTTTGAAAGACGCCCCCACACCCCCAATGTTACACAAAGCCATCACCATCCAGCTGCAGACATTTACAGATGCTACCAACCTCCTGTGGGATTGGCTTTATGGCTGTATGCCGAACCAAGGTGTAGAGTCAGCCTATGTGGATGTCCAGTCATTTCATCCTGGATGAGCAATTGACACATTTCCTAACATTGTTAGATTTATTGACAACATTTGCAGGATTCTATTGTCCAGATTATACTGGATGAGATACCTGGTGTGACTAATAGTTGCCTGAGCTATTGATGCGCTAGCGTTTGCAGTAGCACAACAAAGTAGAGGGCTACCTTATGTTACTCATTACCTGGGTATGTGTTGGCAAGCAACTGAAAGTGCAGTTCTGTTGTCTCAATTTTAATTATTGCTCCTTTACGAAGCCCTTACACAGAAGATCCTTCCATCAGCCAAACAAGATCTGGAGAGTACATATACACAGAAACAACAAAAAGCAGTTCAATTTGTAGAAATAAGTATATAATCTCAGACTAGTAATTTTCCACAACAAAACTAGAGATGGTGCTCCGTGTGCAAAGTGTATAAAGTGCTTATGCAAAAAAAAAGAAAAACAAGTATTGAAAGTGTAATATATGCAAGGTGTTAAACCATATTTCTTAAATCTGTCTACTATCCAGTATGTTTAAAATAAGGCTGGTTCGCGCATACGTTTCTTATTTAAATGGCAGCTCAAAGAAGTAAGGCAGACAGATATATGTGTGGACATTTCAACTCCAATAATCAAACGTGATATTAGAACATCCGGCAGGGCCTTTCTCAGGACAAAGATTGGAGACACCCTGTGAGTCAAAATGGATAACATGTTACTGCTACATGTATCAGCAGTCAACACTATCATTCAATCTATGTGGGTCACTCGCTCATCTAACTAAATGGGTGAAATGTTTGTGGGCTCCAAAATGTCACCTTTAAGATGTCATTGTTATGTAAAAAGAGACTTATTTCAGGTAGTCTTTTACTCCTTAAAAATCCAATATGTAGGTTTCGATGATGCTGACACTCAGTCATATGTCAGCTACTTTTAATTTGCCATGCCATTTCAGAATGAAGGCTCCCTTTACGTAGCCTGTCTGATAAAAACAAATAAAATTACAATTATAGAATTCTGTGGGCATAATACTTGTATCTAATTTTGTTTATAAAAAACGAAAGATTTTAAAAAAAATATATACTTTTATGTTATGGTAAAGACTTCTCTCTGCTCACCTCTTTTGACTACTTCATGTCCTCTGTCGGAAGATTGAGAGTAAACCTACCTGTCTGCCTCACAAGAGGCAGAAAGACTGTCTGGACCCTAAGGGTGGAGGACTGCGTTCTGATGCCAATAGAGCCAACCCTACACCAGATAGATATTACAAAAAGGAACTCCCTGGTGCCTAGTGGTGCTTTCTGCCTCCCTGTGGTAGGCAGATTGGGGAAAATTTAGATTTTTCACAGCCTGCTGGGCAGAAACTCTGGATTTTATTAAGGACACGGAGGCTAATATTATGCAAATCTCCTTTATTGCCACAGCTCAGCAGCAACAATTGAAGAATACAGAACTTCAATGAACATTCCAAGTAACTATATAGTCCCTTCGTGACCAGCCATCTTCCTTCTTTGTCAAAGTTGCGATGAAAGATCCATCAACGAGAAGAAACAGCCAAAAATGATTGAAGGAAAGCTTGTAAGGAGTGGTCCGAAGGAAGCAATTTTTTCATTCTGAAAGAAAAGAATAATACCACGTAATAAAATTTATCCACATAGGGAGGGATATACATCATTAGTGGTGGGATAATATTAGCCTCCGTGTCCTTAATAAAATCCAGATTTTCTGCCCAGCAGGCTGTGAAAAATCTAAATTTTATGGCACGACACGGAGGCCATATTATGCAAGTTTAAAGTGAATTAAGAACATTATCAATCACATTAGGGATTGGTCTAAAATAACAAGCCTTAAACATAGTATCATTTGACCAATCTGCTGCCCTAAGGATATCTTGAAGACCACCACCCATAAAAAAGGCCTTTGAAGCCGAAGCACCTCTAAGGGAATGTGCTCCAAAAACAGATACACCCACTCCGCTTTCATGCATAACATCTTTCACCCATCTTGCTAGGGTTGGAGAAGAAACTGCTTTATGAGGGGACCTATAAGAAATGAGAAGTTGTTGTTCGTTCATTCTCAGGTATTCTGTTCTTTTCTCATACTCTTTCAGACACTTAACAACACAGAGTCTTTCGTTTTGAAGAAAAAAGGGATAAAAGATGGAGGAAGACATAGTCTTGGTTCTCTTCTTGAGGAAGAAACAAGCTCCCTCAGGTTGAAAAGCCCTGCTAGAGATTTCTAAAGCTTTAACGTCTGAGGTTCTTCTAAAAGATACTAGACAAAGTAAAACTGTAAGTTTATAAGAAATGTGTTTAAGAGAAAGAGAAGAGTTATCTCCCCTAGAGGATAGGGTTCTAAGAATAAGAGTGACATCCCACATGGCGGTGTACTTAGCGGAAGGAGGGTTGAGAATTCTCATACTTCTCATTATTTTTTTAGTTAATAAACTTTGCCCAACGGAAATTCCGTTAATTAAAGAATGGCCAGCAGAGATAGCAGATCTATAAACATTAACGGTTCTATAAGATAGACCAGAAGTAAATAAATCAGAAAGGTAATTGACCGCATGAACTAGATCAGTTGAAATGGGATCATAACTTCGTTGAAGGCACCAGCGAACCCATTTATTCCATGCCAATCGATAAGCTTTCCTTGTACAGAGACCCTGCTCTACCAGGGGATGAATCTCTCCTTCTGGCCCTATGAGTACCTCTCTGAAAGAAGGAATCAGAATGGGGAAGTCGATAGACATTTCTAGAATTATTGGAAACCACGCTTGGGATTTCCATAGAGGAGTTATCACTACCATGCTCTCTTTGTAGCGACGAGCATGAAGAAGAAGACGGGGAAGCAAGGCAAAGGGTGGGAAAGCATAAGGGGCCAGACCTCTCCAAACTTGGAGGAATGCGTCTACTTTCTGAGCTTGAGGGTCCGGTCTCCAACTGAAGAAGTTCTTCAACTGGGTATTCAGACGATCTGCAAATAGGTCCATGTGGAAAGGACCCCATCTGCTCTGAATGGCTAAGAAAATCTGTCTGTCTAGTCTCCAGTTGCTGGAATCCTTGAAATTCCTCGAGAACCAGTCTGCTACACCATTGTTCAGACCAGGAATATGTTCTGCTACGACTGATATTCCTTTGTTCAAGCAAAAGTCCCAGAAACCTTTCGCTAGGTCCGACAGACCCTTCGAGTGAGGACCCCCTAGTTTGCTGACATAACGTACTGCGGAAACGTTGTCCATCCGTAACGTTACACAGCATTTCGCAGAATTCTGGGTGAAACAACGAATCGCGAATGAACCTGCTAATAATTCTAAGCAGTTGATATGCAATTTCTTCTCTTGAAGAGTCCAACGACCCCCTGTGGATGAGTTCCCACATCTGGCTCCCCATCCTTCCAAACTCGCGTCCGATTCTATTATAAGGTCTGGTTCCTCCCCAAAAATTGCTCTGCCATTCCATGCCTCTACGTTCTTCAACCACCAAAGAACCTCGCTCTTCGAGTCTTGGTCGAGGGAAATCAAATGGGAGTAGGAGAAGGTCATTCTCAGTGATCTGGATTTGAGTCTTTGAAGGGCTCGATAGTGTAATGGGCCCGGAAAGATCGCTTGAATTGTTGAAGAGAGAAGGCCTAGTATTTTTGCTAAGTATCTTAAGGGGAATTGGTCTAGTTTGAGTAAATTCCTGAGTTCTTTCCTCACTTTCCTTACTTTGTCCGAAGGAAGTTTCAGTTCTGCTTTTATAGTATCTACTAAGAAGCCCAGAAATTGTGTCTGTTGACTTGGGATTATACAAGATTTCTTCATGTTTATGATGAAGCCAAGATGCTGTAGGAGGCGAATAGTAAGATCTGTGTGAAGGGATACGGTTTGTTTTGATTGTGCCATAATGAGGATGTCGTCGAGATAAATAATCAGTCTGACTCCCCTCTGTCTGAGCCAAGCGGTGACGGGTCGGAGAACCTTGGTAAAACACCAAGGGGCGGATGAAAGACCGAAGGGAAGGCTCCGAAACTGGAATAATTTCCCTTCCCAGAAGAACTGAAGGTATCTCTGGTGAGGTCCCCAGATAGGAATTGTTAAGTAAGCGTCCTTTAGGTCTAGTCTGGTTAACCAGTCTCTCTTCCAAAGAATGTCTCTTAGGAGGTGTATCCCTTCCATTTTGAAATGTTGGTAAACTACCCATTGGTTTAACTCTTTCAAGTTTATGACGGGTCTCTGTTCTTTGTTTTTCTTCCCTACTAGAAATATATTGCTGATAAAACCTATGAAATTTGATTCTACAATCGCACCTTTGCTTAAAAGATCTCTTACTTATTGGGAAACCAGAAGTTTGTCTGTGTGTGAGAAAGTAATTTCTCGAGGGTGATTTGATTGGAAAGGTGTATGGGTGAAGTCTATCTTGTAACCTCTCACTGTGTTTAAGACCCAAGGTTCCTTGGTTACTAAATTCCAGTTGTTTGCGAATTGACGTAGTCTCCCACCCACCTTTGGAGGGATATCTGAAAGGTCTTTCAAGATTCCTACTTGATGAGAAGGAGCGTTGTCTGCGTTCTCCTCTGAAGGGACGTCGTCGACTTCTCTGTCTTTGGGGATAGAATTGTTGACTCCCGAAGTTTGAGTTATATCTCCCTCCACGGGACATGAAGGGTCTTGTAATGGAGTTTCCTCGGCCGGGAAAACGACCCCGTATTCTCCCGGCCCGGGTGAAAACCCGATCTTGGAATACCCTTTTTATGTCCTTTTGTGATTTCTGAATGGAATTAAATGCGCCGACGTATTTGGCCATGTCTTTGATGAAGTCTTCACCAAAGAGGAAGCCTTGTGAGCAAGGACCTGGGTCATTTTTTGCCAATTTGATTAGTTTTGGATCTATTTTAAACAGGATTCCCTTCCTTCTTTCGGTGTAAATAGCGGTATTGGCGTTTCCTAAAAGGCATATAGCCCGTTGGACCCACTCCCTTAGTTCCTTTGGATCAACTAGGGAGTCTTCGAGATAAGCAGATTCAGCCATTTCAAAAATTTTAGTAAGGGGGCCAATGGCGTCAAGAAGGCGGTCTTGGCATGATTTTAAGCCTTTATCTATCCCCTTCCTCGGGTCTCTTGCAGTTTTAATTATAAGTGCCACAACTTTGGGATCTAGCTCCGGTGTTGCAGCTATCTTGTTTGGGAGGGAGGGTCTCGGGCATTCGGAGCGTAATCTAGATCTCACTTCTTGGGGGATCTCCTTCCTGAGCCAGAAGGTGAGGTACTCCGCTATGTGTTGGGATGGGGTCCATTCCGGGGATAAGGGATGTTTGATTAATAAGGGATCAAACATTGGGTCTCCAAAAGGGTCCAAGATTCCCATGTTGTTTGTGAGGTCTTTGAAACCTCTTCGGAGCTTCCCGTCCCCCTTGGTGTGTCTTCAGCATCAGTATTGAAGCCAGAGGAGCAAGACAGATCGATTTCAGTGTCGGATTTGTCCTCATTATTGATAATAATTGGAAGCTCAGGGCCTATATCTTGCCCACATTGGGTGCCCGAGGCACCAGTCTTGTCACCGCCTTGCAAGCGTGAAAAAGGTGCGCTCGTTTTAGCTTTTTATAAAGCAGGTCTTTCTTTATCTCCATGCGACCTCTTTTTTGGAGCCTTACTTGCTCCTTCATTTTGTGTAGAAGTGGAAGGTAGAAGGGAGAAGGATTCAAATTTTTCGTTAATTTTGTCGTCAATTGAGCCAATTACCTTCTCCACTGCTTTATTGATGAGGTCTTCCAGTCTGTCATCAATAGATGGTTGGGGGTGGACATTATGATTATCTTAAGATTAAATTAATATTGAGTGACTAAGGGTAATCCTTTTTCTTTCCCCCTTTTTCTTTTTTTAAATTATTTAAGTCCTATCAAGGTTGGAGCAGTTGGCTGCTAAATAACGAGTCTCAGGCGCTCTGGTGGATGCTCTGGCGATTAGACGATAAAGCGGCAGTTGGGGAATAGATAAGCCTGAATTGTTCCCAAGACAGCAAAATGGACGCATCATTATGTTGGTGAAAGGATCCCAAAAGCTAAAATGGTTGCCACGCCCGCAGACGCGAGCGTGGCTGCCCGCTAATGGTCTTTCCTCTAAGTTCCGACTGCCTCAGACGCGAGAGAGACGTCTTGAAGCGGCCGGGTTGGAGGACTGTGCGGGCGCGGGAATGGAGCCTCAACGAAGGCGTGAATGGGTGCACGGGGACATTATGCGAGGTTACGAGCCTCAACGTCTACGGGGACATTAGGTGAGATTCACGAGCGGGGGGTTGTATAAGTGCGAGCGTGATCGCCGCGAGGCTAGAAATCAAAACATAATAATAGTAACGAGCGAGCTGGGGAAACAGCGAGCGCGAGCGGAAAGCGGCTAAAGGGAGACAGAAAAAGCGAGTGAATCCGATCCAGAGTGGAATCGGAGGGGAAAAGGATATCAAATAAGGGTTGATCTCTGAAGAAATACCACATTAATCTTTGAAAGAGCGCATTGTAAAGTATTACAAGAAAGTAGATCCTAACAAGGATAGAAGGTAGAGAAAGGTAATCCAGAGAACAGTATAGGGTATTAAACTATATAAACACTTGAATAAACACATATATAGAGAGAACAAATCAGGTACAAGTTGAGGAGTACTTATCTTTCTGAGCAGCAGCAACAAAGAAGGAAGATGGCTGGTCGCGAAGGGACTATATAGTTACTTGGAATGTTCATTGAAGTTCTGTATTCTTCAATTGTTGCTGCTGAGCTGTGGCAATAAAGGAGATTTGCATAATATGGCCTCCGTGTCGTGCCATAAAATCTGCCATCTGCCCCCAAGCCTGTCTGGTCACTTGGGGGCAAATCCACCTCCCCCCCCACCCCCCACCCCCGGGTCAGAAATATATAGGGCTTTGTAGGAGGGGAAACATATGCCCTTGTTGTAGGGGCACTCCCCGGATGAAAAAGGCCAAGGTGGTTGTAATAATCAAGGATGTCTCGTAGACAGGTGGCTTAGAACAAGTTATAGGTTTATTGGTTAGCCATAAAGTCCATGTAGATCTCATGTAAGGCCTCAGCTAGGCCCCTGTAAAGCCCCTGTAAAGCCCCTGTAAAGCCCCTGTAAAGCCCCACCAGGAGCAGCCTCCCTGCTGCTCAGCCCCATCTCTCCAACTGCCAACTCCTCCAGTCCCACACACCAACATTCCAAGTGACATCACTCATGGCTGAGCAGCAAGGGACAGGACAGTAATGAGAAAGATGTACAACAACAACAATAGATTATAGCACATCTCCCTTCCTTAGAAAAACAAGCAAAAGATATGCATTGAATCAAGATAGCACAAAATCAAAAAGGAAAAACATTAAGCAAGTAATTATACACCAAATCAGCAAAAAGTCGCAAGAAAATAACTATAACAAAAGAATGATGAACACCATCCCCCTCCCCAGAGAAACAAATTAGATGGTACACACTAGAACATATAACATTGAAATAGGGAAACGCACCTCCCTATGAACTCCAATCACTGTAATAGGGGAAAACACCTCCCTATAGGGGAAAACACCTCCCTTAGACACATATAACATTGAAATAGGGAAACGCACCTCCCTATGAAACTCCGATACCGTAATAGGGGAAAACACCTCCCTATAGGGGAAAACACCTCCCTTAGACACAAAGAACATTGAAATAGGGAAACGCACCTCCCTATGAACTCCAATACTGTAATAGGGGAAAACACCTCCCTATAGGGGAAAACACCTCCCTTAGACACATATAACATTGAAATAGGGAAACGCACCTCCCTATGAACTCCAATACCGTAATAGGGGAAAACACCTCCCTATAGGGAAAAACACCTCCCTTAGACACAAAGAACATTGAAATAGGGAAACGCACCTCCCTATGAACTCCAATTACTGCAATAGGGGAAAACACCTCCCTATAGGGGAAAACACCTCCCTTAGACTCTCCGGACTTGCAATAGGGAAAAATACACCTCCCTATGATACACTGACCACTGTAATAAGGAAGAAAACACTTCCCAAAACACACAGAACACACTACACCTCCCTATACACCTCCTTTAGAAACCCAAACACAATATAATGTTAGGAGATCGTACGTTAAACATTTAGAGCATAAGTATTAAAACAAAGAACACAAAAGCAAGAGATGAACACCGGTGAGCGAACTCTCACCCGAGGTCTTGACACGGAAAGAGCTGAGAAGAACAAAGAACGATGTCTGTTTGCATTATTACCGCATTTTACTCCTCTCGTGCACAGTACAGAAAACGAAAATAAATAATTCCTCATGAAGAATGTGCCACATCAGTAGACCTGTGGGTACATCGCGTCTCAAATGCGCTACCACGAACACGCAACGAGAAAGCAGGAGATCCTTCTGAAATCTCCCAATCCAAAATGGATGCCAAAAGTACGCGAGAGTTGACGCGTGAGCTGAACGTCTCACAGATCCACATGAAGCTGACGAAAGTAGAACAGTGTAGTGCGCACCATGCGCATCGCATCACGTTCCGGCCGCCGAGTCAGGAAGAGGATTCCATTGCGTCATCATTCCCAGGATGACAACGAAGAAGGAACATCTCTCGCACCAACGAACACCTTCTGCACCAACGGCCCGTCACAGCATGGCAACAGACATAGGTAAGCGACGTGGCTTCATGCTTCAAGCTTCATGCTGAAGAGCGTGTAACAGGCAGGTTTACCACTGTAGTCCACAGAATCCGAGACCAGTTGTAAAAACGTGAGCTGTGTTCATCTGATTACTAGAAAGCGCTACACAGTAAATTCAGGTGAGAGTGCGCGCGCTGATTGTATACGCACCTCACTGTTTTAAACTGCAAAACGGCAGTTGTCGAACGGACACAGTCCTACAGTACAATTCTACTTTCCTTTACATGAAATTCACCTTGTCAGTCAGTACCTCACGAAATACAAACGTGCCAAGCATTGTACACAGGGAAGTCAGACTTGAACTAAAGTTCGTTTTTAATGTAATTTTCTTTTAAAAACGCGTCGCTCTTCTCAAGCACCAAGGCACGAAGTCTGCCCTCGATCGCTACTTGTCACGGTGTCACAACTCCCCATATGCCTCTCTTTAGCGCACATCTTCAGCACTTGACTGTCTCTTAGTTGCATTTATGAATATGTAGGTAAACCCTCTACAAGTGCTGTTCCTATGCACTTCGATTTCACCATGCCACACAGCATCACACCCTTCTTAAGGACTTGGCCAGCATAGCGTGAACAAGTAAAATTTCAAGAAGCAATGACAAATGTCAAAATTCAAACAGAGTTTCAGGAAGCACAGTTCCTAACAGGAAGAGTAGGTTTAAACAAGAGCTTGTCAAAGTTGCGCTGGCCACAGACGCTCTTCCACATGAAAGGTTTAAATTACAAGTCACAGCACATTTCCAGGCTTCTTTTCAGTCAGTCAGATTCTTGTACATCCAAGGAAAATTCAAGAGGCACTTACGTATTAGGGCGACCGATGGATTGGTCACTGGTGGGGCTTGAGCGTCAGTTTCCTCACAATACACAATTACTCTTGAAGTTACTTGAAGTCCTTTTACTTGAATTAATCATGGAGTTCCTTTCCCTTGAAAATCCTTTAAGCTTCATAAAGCATAATCCAGCACACGCGTTAGTTCCTCCAAATCGTCGCCAGTGTAATAATCAAGGATGTCTCGTAGACAGGTGGCTTAGAACAAGTTATAGGTTTATTGGTTAGCCATAAAGTCCATGTAGATCTCATGTAAGGCCTCAGCTAGGCCCCAGTAAAGCCCCTGTAAAGCCCCTGTAAAGCCCCTGTAAAGCCCCTGTAAAGCCCCTGTAAAGCCCCACCAGGAGCAGCCTCCCTGCTGCTCAGCCCCATCTCTCCAACTGCCAACTCCTCCAGTCCCACACACCAACATTCCAAGTGACATCACTCATGGCTGAGCAGCAAGGGACAGGACAGTAATGAGAAAGATGTACAACAACAACAATAGATTATAGCAGTGGTCTAGTGGGTCGAATCCTGCACAGAAGTTGTCCTCTTGCGCTGATTCCCAAGCAGGAATCCACTTAGGAGAGGTACTGTTGAAAAGGGGAGGCACTTCCATTCCAACTGCACTTCACCCAAGAAGATAGGTGCTTGTGAGATGAGCTGTCTCCCCACAGAATGATTACAGTGAAACAAGCTGTGTGTGTTCAGCATTTACCCCAAAAATATAAAGTAACAAGTGTCAGGTGGTAAAAAGATTATTACAAATCCATCAATGCAAAGAGATATTGACTACAAGACAGGACTGGATGAAGTTATTACATATAAGGTAGCCACATGGCAGTCGTAAACATAAAGGTGCCCACAGAATTTTGACTACAAATGCTCCATAATGCCTTTTGTGTGAATTGCAGGGTGTGAGGAAACTCTGTGGACCTCTCTTGTTTCCCCAGAGAATTTGGCTGCTGGAAGTGCACAACTCATTGGGAATCACTGCAACGGAGACTGAGGAATTGCCTAGGGAATAAGACCAAGAATTATGGATGTATCTTGCAGTTCCTCATTTCTAAAGGGATTCTCAGGGTGACACCTGTAATCCCTTTTAATTTAGCATCTCTGGTGATAATAGAACCCCCTCAGTAGTGTTAACTCTGGGGGTGCACTATTAATAAACCCTGCACCGGTGCACTCATAATGTGACCCCACAGTAATAGCTTTCTGCAAAACTTTATAAATATCTTGACAACATTAGTTGTGCACTGGTATTACAGTGATATTATGTTGACAAGCACAAATTACATGCATGAAACTATGCAAGAGAATATGTTAGTGGTAATATTTGCCACTACTTTTATCAGAAACTTCTTTTCCTGTAGAGCTTTAACCCCGAAGTCTTTTGTCCAGTTATGTCAAATATAGTTTGATGGGCCTGCACACTACACAGCGCTCATGAGGTAACCTACAGAATGATATTGGAACGTTAGCTATACTATTCCACCCATTCCCCTCTCTTTGTAGCCTAGTGGCTCAAGGGTCAGGGTCTGTTGGCGGGCTGTCTCCAGGGTATACATATTCTTACTATCCTTGTTGTCTTTCTTCTCTTATTCACATTCTCTCTCTCCTCCTTTGCTTACCTTTGTTAAAAGGGTAATATTTTGAAAGAAATCTTTGTTTTGCTTCACCTATTCCACATAGTGAGACTCTGACTACTATAATTTCTCTTGTTGTACATGTTCAACACAATGCAGCCATAATTGAAGTCCTCTGATGAGAGCAGTTTCAGGCAGGCCTTCCTCTTCATCTAAGGAATAACTGTATCATGGAACATGAACCTGTTGGAAGTATAAGCAACATGTGTTCACCACACCTGGAGTGCTGACAGAAATATTAATAATGTTGCAGATTCTGTATATTCACCCCTTTTCTTCGATGTTATTTCAATTTAAGAAGACTATTTTGGTATATTTTACCCATAGTACATCTGACTCTGAGTTCTTATGGTATGTTCTGTGCCATGCCGCACCCAGAAAAGGGTTTTTCAAACCATGATCAGGTCTTCCCTCGTAAGACCTGTGTTCAAGACTCAATGTTGCTGTAGCCTGCTTGTTTGAGGTATCCCGTTCTGGTGGATATTTTCATCCATGCAAAACTAGCTTTTATGTCATTAGAATGCACTTTGAAATGTGGTGTCTTATTCTTGTTGCTGTTTCTTTTCACAATGTGTAGTGATAGCAGCTATATGCAGTTGAAGCAGAACATTGTCTGTCTTTGGTTTCTGTTGTAGTATGCAAGGCGAGGACAACTTTGATTGGAGTTCATAAATAGGGATACATTCAGAGAAATCATAACATTTTTAGCCTGTGTATGTGGCCTCTTGGCTGCAAACAATCAAGCCTTTTAATCCATCAATTTATATCTTTAAAGGAACTTTTTTATTGCCACTCCCCTGTATTTTCCAAGTAATTTTCAATACCTGGAACCAGAGTTTGTAACATTTTGTCAAGTTTCTAAAAGTGAAACGCTACAGGTGATTTAGTGTTTAGAGTCCATATGTTTCTATGATACTTTTGTACTTAATCTTTCTCTCTGTTTTCTCCACATCTGAGTCCACAGAGAGACTTCCTAGAATATTTAGAGTTTACGGTATCGCAGGTGACTCGCTCCTGTAAATATATCTATTTTCCTCTGTGGAGATTTGTTATCTCCTTGCCTTCTATTCACTATTACAGTTGTTACAGTTCAGACACTGGAATGTTCCTTTTTTCGTGTTGCGTTTGGCTATAATTTTATGAAGTAAATGAGCAGGAAATGTCCAAGTTGCTTGATTACAGTCATATTTTTCTTGAATCATTGACATGAAATAAATTCTAGAATATATATAATACACAAAATACTTATGCCATACTTTCTGATTAAAACATAATTGTTGTCATTAAATACAATTTGAGTTTTTTACTTTAAAAAAGTGTATTGTTTTTAAATAATTTTTGTTGTCACCTCATCAACATAAAACTAGGAAGAAGTTAGCAATCCATAATAGATAAAACACTTCTATGTATAATGCGAGATGTCAACTCTGACATCTCACATGCACAAAATAGGGACATTTAGAGATTAAATGGCAAATTGCAGTAGCATATGGTATAAAAACAATGCGATCTTGATAGAGTGGAGCAAGTTCCTAATAGAGTGAAAGGTCTTGTATAGTCCTGGATTTGAATTCAATGCTTCATCCCATCATTTGTTCTAAGTGTAGACCAGAATACAGTAAGCAATTTAGGAACCATATTTTAGGCTAATGTCTATAGCTGTTGTGGTGTTTGTTCTCTTTCCTGAGAGCAATTTCCACCTCCAAATAGGCTTCCAGGTGAAAGTTGGGAATTATCCCGGAAAGGGCTACTATAGGCTTTAGACAGAAAAATGCCAACTTTCTAAAAGATGCAAAAACAACAGTTGATGGACAGAATGCAGAACAATGTCATACATTCACCCCAGTACAGAGATCTGAGCCTAAATCTTGGCTTGGCAGATCGGGCTGGACTGTTCCCATGAGGCACAGGGTCAAGACTGATTTGCATATGGCCAGGTCTAAACTGGGGTGGCATGGTGAGCAAAAGAATGATGGATTTAACCCAGATCTCTTGACTGGGGGTGAACGTTTTGATTTGTTCGGCATTCCGTCCATCAAATGTGTGTCTTTTGCTTTCTCACCCTAAGTGCGCCAGGTATGCCCAGACATGGGTCCTGGGCTCACTGTGCCACTGGAATCAAGCTATCCTGGCTGAAGAGGGGTGAAACACCAAAACCGGTCCTAGGATGCTTGTTTCTGGTCCAGGGAGGACCTGGCTTGGCAGATCGGGCTGGACTGTTCCCATGAGGCACAGGGTCAAGACTGTTTGCATATGGCCAGGTCTAAACTGGGGTGGCATGGTGAGCAAAAGAATGATGGATCTAACCCAGATCTCTTGACTGGGGGTGAATGTTTTGATTTGTTCTGCATTCCGCCCATCAATTGTGTGTCTTTAAATTTCTAAAAGAGGCATTTTCAGAATAGTAATCTAAAGTCTGACTTTACCATCAGTTTAGATTTTGAATGCCTATTAATTTAATCGTTGAATAATGGTTCCATCTGTTCCAAAACTGAGCTTAGATATGCTAAGGTGTGGTATAATGTAACCCAGTGATTTTTTATGCGACAGCCAGCCTTGCCACAGTAAAAAACTACTTTGGAGCTTTTTCATTTTCACTTCAGGACAAGTAAAGCCTAAGTACACATATCCTAATTGTTAAATACTGTTCACCCTGCCCTATCTGTCTTAAAGGCCTGCCTTATGGGTGCCATATAAGTATTAATGTTGAAGACCAGGGTTTGGCAAATGTCCAGGTCCAATCTGCAGTTTTAAAACTGCACACTATACACATTTTGAATTGCTACTTTAGTGGTGGAACAATAGGTGCTGCAGTCCACTAATGACATTTAATTACAGGCCCCTGGTTACACAGTCACATAAACTAGGGACATATAGGGATGATAAATATGCCAATGAGGGATTAGTCAATTCTAAATGTTTTTAGGGGTTAGAGTACACACACTGGGCTTTTGATGGCAGTGCCCCAGTATTCAGAAAATCCATACACCAGCAGCATCAGTCTAAAAATGCAAAAGGGACCTTTCCCTACATATTGTTTTAATAGGTTTAACCGGAAAACCATGTTTTAATCAGAATTGATGCTTGGAGAGAAAAATGACATACTTGAGTCCAGGAATTTCCAAATATGGTTAGCAATAAGGTGCTGTGGGATGTGCGTTCAGATAAAGGCCCCAAGATACTGAGACTATATGTCCAGGTTGAGGCTAAACACAATCAAATACTTTAATTAAGTTTGAGTTGTGTCTGAAGCTTCTACCCATCACTAGATGGAATTCACATTGTCTCTTTCAAATATTAGCATGATGTGCTTCATAGCAACAGAATGTCATGTCACACATATAGGTAATCTGGGTAAACATATGTGGCAATATAGTAAAAGTAACAGCTGTAGAGCAGACACACAGCAATAAACAAAGGTTAAGATTAATACCATGACCTGCTGCACTGACAAACCTGGAACACCAGTTAAAGTGGCATTGAGTCAGTAGATTCAAAGAAAAGCTTAGCTGATATAAATCATCCAGGAAGGATAGAGTGGGTGAAAGTTCAAAGAAAGCTTTGCACACAAGGGCTGTCTAGAAGTCATTTGTGATGCATGCTTTACACTTTAATACCAATTAAAGTTGAAAGATCATCAAGAAAATGGTAAAGGGGTAGATCTTTGTTTTGAAAGGGCTTCTTTGATTGCCTAAAAGTAGGAAAAGCTCATGATGGGGGTCACAGCTTCAGTATTAAAGATAAGCTGAGGTGCCTGTTTGGCTTTGTGAATGCATGGGCAATAATATTGAACTTGTCAATTAAGGAAACAGTCTATCTGACAAGAATAGGACCGTCTAATTTCTATAGTAAGTACTACTTCAGCTGGAGAGTCCATGGGTGGAGTTTCTTCCAACATGCTTTCCATATGGTGGAGAAAATGCCGTCAAAGATTATGCAATAGATTGGGCACTGTTTGCGAAATCGGGTTACTGGACCAAGATTTGCCTTCCAGATTGGTTGGCAGGGGTTTGCTTGCTTCATAAAAGCAAGAGCTTATAAATGTAAATCGTTTAGCATAATCCTGGACAGTTCTAATTAATCTAATCTGCTCCCATATTGAAGCCACCCAAAATAGTCACTGTTAGGTGATGTATTTTTTGTTTTTTGATTACCTTGTTTTTTTAACCTTTTTACAGTGGTTGAGCCTCACAACTGCTAACTCACCCATGGTAAACACATAATAAATGAACCGGACATGGTTACCACCAGTGTCAGCCTTTTAGGATAAGGCTGCTCCAATGCAGCAAGGGTAAGGGGCACTTGGCTGGGTACACATGAGGTGTAGTAGGTGTCAAGGCTCAGTCCATGTAGGCATTTAGTGTCCTAGCTGCATACTACCTGCAACCAGGACATTTCATAGTGCAGTCTGGGTTTATTGTAGGCAGAGATGGCCTCATGGTTGGGTGAGGTAGGTTGTCTAGGCAGCAGACGGCCAGCATAAGATATCTGGTAGCAGACAACTTGTGAGTAGGGTATCTGGTCAGAACCCCCCATCACTTTTTTCGCTGACTAGGCACGAATACCCATTTGTAAGGGCACTTTCTTACCCTTAGTATTCAGCTGGTGATGATGTCTGTAAGGCGATGGGTCTTGCCCTTTTAAAGTGCCTGGATTTTTTGCTTTTTGATCACCTGGTTTTTGATAATTCTACTGTGGGTGACGCTCACAACTGGTGACTCAACCACAGTACACACATGGTAAATGCACCAAGAGTGTTTACTGTCAGTGTCCACTTTTTAAAGATAAGGCCACTGCGACGCAGCAAGGGTAAGGGGTATTTGACTGGTTACACGTAAAAACATGTGCACACATGTATGCGTTGCATGTGCAAGACTCCTGTTGTAAGCGGCCCGGTAACCGCGCACAGGTAGCTTGAAGCAGAGGGGACTCTGCAGGATTGGATATTGACCTAGGGTAGTGTCATAATGTTAGTGTACACTCATAGGGTGTGGTTTACTGTCTTGGCTGCAGTGGCACTCCATTATACACATAGGGGGAAGACTGCCTCAGAGAGAAGTTTCACTTCCCTTTGGCCTACCAGGTCCAGTGGTGTATCAAAATGGAGTGGAACGTGTATGCCAAACCGAATTTTGAGAGTTCCAAGAAGATATCTGTACAGTGTATGGGTCATACAGGATTGACATACTTCTCTGGCTCAGCTCGGGGTCAGAGGCCAGGCCTTTTGTCACCCTGCTGTCTCAAGTTAATTACATTTCTCTCCAGCAGCAGGAACAAAGGCCGCCCCACACAAAGAGAGCAATTGACAGTGCTTCTCTCAGCTCTTGAGGAGGAAAGGGGTGGGAATGAAGAATATGGATCCACCAATTAGCTGTGATCCTGCACCAGGGATGGGCCTGCCCAAGCCCACTGAACAAAGGAGGTAGCTGCGACCTCTGGAGCCAACATAGCAGGTGGCTCCAGTTTAAAGTTTTCTTGGGAAAGTGTGTTAGTGATGTCAGTGAGGGGTGTAGCTGAGGCTCCCAGAGGAGATGTGAACTGTGATTCCTGGGTGATGCCATTTTGAATTGTCCCAGCATGCTGTGCTGGAGTGTTGGGAAAGGGATGGAGAGGTGGTGTGGCACCCTACGAATTGCCAGGAGTGCCCTGGCTTCCAGAACTTTCTGCTCCTAATTAAAAAGCCTTGCACAAAGGGAAGAACTGTCTCTTGGTTGTACTTTATGCTGGGCACTGGGACTGGAGGCAGCAGTCATGGACAACTAGAAGAAGGAACCCCCTGATAGCCATCTGGACTAAGGACTCTGACTGTCATTGACCCCAAGACCAACGGTGCTCTCCCTAGGACCAGGAAAGCTGGTCCACTTGCAATTTCTAAGGACTCGTTGGGGAAAAAACTGGACTGCGAGTGAGTGAAACCAGCTCTCTAAGGAAAGTGTTCCAGGTGGCTAGGGATTTCTGTTATGAGCAAAATGAGCTACAGATGATGCCAAGGGCCCAAGGTACAGGAGGATAAAGGATTTGAACGTTGACACCCCCAGTGCAGTCATGGAGTGTGTGGAGCTTCATTGCGAAATTACTAAATATCCCTGGGGTGAGCCAGGGCCTAGGGGTTGCCACAAGGGACCTTCTTAATATTTGACCATGGGAAAGGGCATGCATGGGATCTCCTAGGCCGGGTTTTACTCATGAGGGCCCTGGACCCCATCCCAGGGCCTCCACCACCAGGAGGAATGTGGGGAGCACAGTCACTCCCCCCGAAGACTATGAGCAGGGTCCGTGATCACTGACTCCGGCCTGGACAAAGAAGAGAAGGACAGGGGAGCGCTGGTGTGCTCCCACCAAAGAAGAGAGAGGCGAGGCCCGGGATCCCAATTCCAGTCCTTTGATAATCTCAAGAAGGATGGGAGAGTGCTGCTGCACTCTCTCCATATGTGATGGGCCTACCCTCCTGAGCGTGCTGCCTGCGGGAGAACAGAGCTGCCATCTCCCGTGGTAGTGGGAGAGAGGCTGCCACATGGAAGCTGGTGGGACAACTAGGGGTGGGCTACTTGGGCTGTTCCCAACTTTAGGAGCACACAGGGTGCCTTGGTGGAACCGAAATCCCTGAGACAAAAAGAGTAAGGCAAGCCATGTGGTACGAGGCAACGCGGCACAGCCAAAGAAAATGGCCAGAGCAACTAATTAAGCATTTCACACTCCAGGGGGAGCACCCCATAATGCCCTGCGGGGCTTGATGTCGACATAGCAATTGCTGCTGCTTCTAGTGGCCCCAGAAAAGCACGGCCCACCACCAACAAGGAAAACAGAGTGCAGGGGAGCTGCAGAAGCGCTGCTGCTCCACTAAGGAGACCCCAAGAACTTTTCCTTAAAGGTACCCCTAAGTTAAGAGGGTCAAAAAGAAGACGACCCCCCTGAGCTGATGTCTGAGGTTTTCAAGCATTACCAAGGCTGGGGCTTTAGCTGGGAGTGCTGTGCAGCACCCTCTAGAAGCTTAGTTTGTGGCTGCAAGCTACGTGACCTGAAGTTTGTTAAGGATGATGCTTAGACATAGTGGATGTTGGAAAATGCTTTATTTAAAGATGATTGTCATATGGATTTGATCAATGCGTTGTTGAAAGTTATTCTTTGTGGGATCTGACATCTTTTGTGTGGTTCTCGCCTAACTTTTCACCTTCCACCCTCCTGTTTTTGCTGACTACATTTTTGGTGGCTTTAGAACTCTGCGCACTTTACCACTGCTAGCCAGTGCTAAAATGCTCTCCTTCAAACATAACATTTACATACACTAAATTGACATATTTAATGTACTTGTAAGAGTCTAGTTAAGTGGTACTATATGTGCCCAGGGCCTGTAAATTAAATGCTACTAGTGGGGCTGCAGCACTGATTGTGCCACCCAGTTGAATTGCCCTTTGATCATGTCTGAGGCCTGCCACTGCAGCCTGTGTTTGGGGTCAAAATTGCCATTTCGACGTGGCAAAATAAGCTTCTTGCAAGGCCTGATCCTTTTATTTGGAAGCAGGTAGTAATGTTGAAATTGGTGTCTAAAGAGTTGTAATTAAAAGCCCTCTTTAATGGTAAAGTTTGATTTAAAGTCACATCACTAGGTTTAACTAGCAGTTGGTCTTTGTGTATTGCTCCCAGATAGTGAAAAGGAGGGATGATAGGTGTTGGAAGGATGGGCCACTCTGAGTTGGTGAACGGAGGGAGCTGCCATTTACCATAATTGCATATCACAAAGCCTCTGCCTGAGCACACCTCCAAAGGGTTTCACACTTGTCTTTTGTGACCCCAGACAAACTGGGCTCAGGCCTGGGAGGAAGAGGGTGCCTGATGCCTACTTAAAAGTGGGCCCCAGGTATAAATATTGGACTCTTAGACTCAACTCTTCAGTACACATCTGTGCCTGTGGAGAAGGACTGTTGTGCTGCTCAGCAAGAAGGACTGCTACTCTGCTGTCCTGCTGCCCTGCTGCCTAAGTAAAGGATTGGACCTGCTTCTTTAAACCATGACCACCAGAGTGACTCACAGGCTAGTGGGCTGGCCTCCTGCTTAGAGCCTCAGGGACAAAAGACTCCAACTACCTTGAACACAGCACCTCCCAGAACCTCTGCTTTGGAGAAACTGTGCGACGCATTGCCTCCTACAAACTCCACATTGGAACTGATGTGCGATTCAACCCCAACTCAGGACTTTGCATCGCAGCCCTCAGCTTCATCGGAACTGCTGCTGAATGACGCACCCTGACACAGGTCTTTGCATTGTAAGCCCCTCGTTGGTGGCATCCTCAACGGCAATGTAGGACTCCACACCATACGTCCCTCAGCTTCCTCGGAGGAGGCATGTGCATGACAGATCTTTGATACAGGACTTTGCATCACAAGCACCGAGTTTGATGGCCTTGTTGACAATGGTGCAAAACCTAGTATTCAACCTCCCAACTGACACTGCTCAACTTATCTCCACACCAGGACCTTGCATTGCCTCTGCTTCATAACACATGTTCAGCTCAGAACCTTGCAACACTCTGCAACCAGAATTTAAGGTACTCTAGTTAAGCATGCCTAACTGGATCCCTGTAGCCGGCCTGTGCTCCATCACCGCTGGCCTGAACTTGTAACTTTGTCTTGGTTCAAGCCGACCAGATAACCACAGTTGTACTTTGTGCTTTTTGGAGCTATTTTCAATTAAATATTTAAAATTGCATCTCTCCGGTTCTATTTATTGGATTTTTGTAGTCCTGGTCCTAAATCATTTGTTGAATTTTACTGTATTTTTCTAAATTGGTATGAGTTTTTCTTTTGTTGGTTCACTTTATTATTGTTTGAAGGGCTGCATAAATACTTTATGCATTGCCTCCAAGTTAAGTCTGACTGGTTTTGTGCCATACTACCAGAGGGTTAAGCACAGCTTTATTTAAGGTTTGCTTTCGACTTCACCCTGACAAGGATTGCGGTTGCTGCTTGAGCAGGGTCGCACCCCCTTCAACGAGTGTCCCACTTTATTACATTCTTCATGACGGTTTGGCAATGCTTTCTTTAAAAGTATTATTCACCATGAGTTTAAGCAACACTTTATTCAAAGATGTCAGTGACAAAGCTTTAAAGGGTTGTTAATGCTGACAGTAATTAATGTTCCTGAGATGCTGCAATGTTTTATTACTGATGATGTGAGCACCTTATTGGAATGCCTCATTACTCATAATGATTGCAGGCGAGGATGTCATGCTTTACTACTGATATGGTGGGATGTCACACTGTATTACTGATAATGTTCATAATAAGTGCAGAGGGATTATTGTTACTGAAGTCAGTGATAAAATTAAGTACTTCCATAACATTTGATTCTAGCCTTGAAATGTGACATTTTCCTAATATAAACAGACACCCCCATATAAAGTTTTTTTGTGATATTGCACATAAATGGAGGTGTACTGTGAATTTGGGGCACATGATGCTCTAGAGGTGAGATGTAATGTTGCCAAAGCTAGTCTCATCAGCTCTATGTACATCTGTAAGTGACTGCGTAATATTGCGTGAGTGTGTAATATCTGTGCTTTTGCTTTTCTAAAGAAAAAGCACACACTGGACAATTATTTATTGAGTGTTATCACTGCGTACCAGCGAATGGTGATTATTAGCCCACACCACTTGCCTTGAGTAGGGCTTGGACTGCTCTGCTTCACAACCTAGAGAGAGTCAAGTGCAGTCAGCCCCCCCCCCCCCCCAAGGATACTGCGGCATAGATCTGCCAGTTGTGCAGCACAAACATGGGAATTTTGCAGCATTATTGCAGCACTTTAGTTTACTCTTAATCATTCCTTTTCAGCCTCAAACTTTTCGGTGCATCAGACAAGAGGGATCCGTCTGACACTACAGTGCTCATGTGTGTCGGGCGGCTTCCGTGCGTCTGATCACATGCCACTGGAAATCCCTCTGGTAAGGGCACCAGAGGGATTTCCTTTGTACCAAAAAAGCCCCTGGGCATGTAGGCAGACGGGAGATGTATTGTTGGAAAGGGTAGAATCTCCCCTTTACAACGGTACCTGTCCCTAGTAGATCCCTGATTGAGGATTGCCCCAGATGGGACCAATAACCCCTGATCTGCCCTCATGGGGGGTCATATTGTACACTAGGCATAAGGGATTATTTTGATTTGTGTATATAGAGGTGGCGGCTACCCAAAATGGGCAATGCCCCACCCTCCAAATAAAGGGACAGTCTTTCTGCCCCCAGGGGGGTAGGAAGCCCATAGGAAGACAGGGGCTATTTTCTTTTGTTGTCCAAAAATATTAGTCACAGTCTTTCTGCCTCTTCGGAAGGGAATGGGGGCAATAGTCCCTAATCTGCCCCTTGGGTGGGCAGAAAGCCCACTAGACACTTGGGATTTCTTTTATACGTAGGGGTGGCAGCTGCCCAAAATGGGCATGCCAGTGCCCCCCAACCCTCAAACACAAATTGCATAGTGTCTCGGCCCCCTTTGTGGGCCAGATAGAGGTTATTACCCCCAATCTATGCCACAGGGAGGGGCAGAAAATCCACTAAACACCAGGAATATGTTTATAGGCATGTCAGGGATCGGCCACACAGGCAAGGATCGCTTCCCTTTTTTCAGGGACACATTTTGGCTGTTGAATATTTTTAGGCTCATCTGACCCCCAAGGGAGGCAGAAAACTACTGGATACCAGGGAAAGTTTCTGTGTGTGTGTGAACTGGAGTTCAGCTGAAGGTGTGCGTGTACCGGTGTTTGGCATGCTGTGTGTGTACTGGCATTTGTGCTGGTGTTGTATGTGGAATTGCACTTGGCTGGCAGTGTGTGCAGACTAGCATTTGGCTGGTGGTGTGTGTGGATTAGCATTTGGTGGTGTGTTTAGACTGGTGCTTTGCTGGTGGTGGGCAAGGACTGGTGCTTGCCTGGCGGTGTGGTTGAACTGGAGCTTGGCGAATGGTATGCATGGATGGCGCTTGGCTGACAGTGTAAATGTAAATAAATGTAAATCCATATTTGTAAAGCGTGAACTACTCACCCTTACGGGTCTCAAGGCGCTGGGGGTCGTCGTGGAAATGAAGTGAGCTATTGCCCAGAGTCACATGGTGCTGAGCTGAGCTACCGCCGGAGCCGGGGATCGAACCATGAACCCTGTGCTCCAAAGTCAGCTGCCCTGGCCGCTGTACCACACCTCTCCAGGCAGTGTGCATGGTTGGCGCTTGGCTGGCTGTGTACGTGGATGGCACTTGGCTGGCAGGGTGTGTGTACTGGCAATTGGCTGTCGGTGTGCGTGGACTGGTGCTTGGCTGACGGTGTGCATGGATGGTGCTTCGCTGATGGTGTGCATGGATGGTGCTTTTAGCAGGTGGTGTGTGTGGATGCTGCTAAGCTGGTGGTGTGCATCGATGGCACCTGGCTGACGGTGCGTGTGTACTGACCATTGGCTGGCAGTGTGTGTGGAGCGGCAGTGTGGCATGTATAGATCCCCCAGTGTTTTGTTTACCCAGATTCCCTTCAAACCTCAAATTTAGCTAAAATTCTAATTTTCCTTAAATTTCTGTGTGGGACAGACGTAGGATCACCCCGCCGGCACACAATTTTCTAACACCCAGCGTTCCCCTGGGTCTCTCAATAAAAATGGTCCCAGGCTCGGCTGCCATCTAGGGAAACCTACCAAAACCATACAGTTCTGAAAAATAGACACCCGGGGCAGTCCAGGGAGGTACAGCATGCATGGATCCCCCAACATTTTTTTACCAAGAATCCCCTACAAACCTCACATTTAGCTAAATACAATTTAATTCTTGTCTTATTTCTGTGTGGCATGACCGCGCTGGCACGACTTTCCTACCACCCAATGTTCCTCTTGATCTCCGGAGTAAAATGATAGCTCACTTGTGTGGGTGGGCCAAGGGCCTGCAACTGGGAAGGGGTAAAATTCAAAACTCAGATAGATTGTGGAATAAAATATAGGAGCAATATATCTTTAAAAAAATCTGTGAATGGTGTTGTGCAGGAGAATTTCCTGTGTTAATGAGGAGAATGTCACAGGTGCAATTAATAAAAATATTCGATATTCTGCAATTTTGATGACTGCTTTTTTATGACGGGCAGATGCTGGAGAATGGACGCGGGGTTCTGCAACTCGCCAACGAAGTCACTTTCACTCTTACCGATTATAGAGTGCTAAGAGCTTCACAACATATACACAAGCGACCTTGTTGTAGAAGGATGATTCACTAGTGCACAATATGTGAGCATCATGTTATGCGATTTGTCTGGTTCACAAAATGTCTGACTTTTGTTTGAATGCCCTCTCTTCCCTTTCCCGTCATTGCTGCTGTGTTTGTGTCGTTAATGTAGAATGCTTTACGTTATTTACATTTCTTCAGGATAATTTATGGTCCTGAAGGAAGTCCTCGGTGGAAATGTCGTGAAGTAGTGTTCTAAAGTGACCTGTCTAGAGGTGACCCTTCTGGTTAGGGCCTCTCATGCACACCTCATGCAGTAGGACACTGGCATGCAGACTGCTTCTTGTTCAGAAATCCCGTTGCTCTATCACACTGGTGACCTAAGGCGAGGGCCAATAGCCTGAACCCCAGGATAATGGGCAGTGTGACATTCGTAAGTCAGTCATACCGTGCACTTTTAACACTCACTCATCAGCCTGTGCGTCACACTTACTGTCTGAAGCTGATTTCTGGACATTGTGATGTTCACAAGTCACTCATACGGTGCATTCCCGACTCCAGGTCTGCCAGTGAGTCACACTCACTCTTGTGTCTGAGGCGACGAGGAAACCTGTGGGTGATGGTCAGTCTGACCCTCATAAACTGACTCATTCATTATGTGCATTTCTGCCACTCCCTCCGTCAGCCCGTGAGAGACATTTATTCATTATCTGTCTCAGGCTGCTGCCGACAGCGATCAACCCTGTTTGCTGGACAGTGTGCCATTTGAAAGGCAGTCTTGCCTGCACATTTAACACTCATTCCATGCCAGCCTGAGAATCACCCTTTCTTAAGTGTCTGAGCCTGTGGCAGACAGGGAGAAGCCCAGGAGCTGGCAGTCATACTTTGCACTTATTACTCACTCTATGTCAGCCCGTGAGTCTGACTTACTCCTTTACCTGTCTGAGGCTGCTGCCCGTGACTCTTCTGTGGTGTATCTGTAGTGCCAGCGGGGCTGGGACAGGGTCAGTCTAGTCACATTCCAGGGTGAGAAGAGGCTGTTGCATGCCAGCCGCCTGTCTAACATGATAGGATGGACTTTCCCTGCCCTGCCAACCTTTCTGAGGCGCCAGTCAATGTCCATGTGCCAGCCAATGGGTTCGGCTTCCTCCTTTCCTTTTCACTGAGGGGGCAACAAGCCAGACAGGTGGCATTGTGCTAGATCCTGTGTGCTAATTCTCAGAGTCGGCTGTGGCAGCGAGGGTCCCCAGATGCGTCGCTGTGGGATTTCAATAGTGAGAGGGTATGGAGTGGTACGTTAGCATGTCAGTGGTAAATTTTGCGGCATTTTTGTAAAAAGCGCAACTTTTTTTTTAATACAAAACTGCAGATTTTGTGATTTTTTTGCAAATCGCGAACTTCTAGAGGGTCTGTACAATGGGCGTATGTGATCCCGTTATTTGTACAGGCCATACAACTAATGGCACATTTCCTTACAGTCACAGTTTCACTGAAATAGTTTAGAGGGTTAATTTTCTAACCAAATGAGAGAAATGTGTGTTTAATCTGCATGTTTCCTTTCCCGTTCACAGTAAAATATGTCTAGCTGGTTATGTACCTATTGAAAGTCACATGTTCCAATCCCTGTAGGATAGCTCTGAGTCAAATGCAAATCTACATTGGTTAATGTCAACGAAATAAGTCCATGTTAGTATGTTAATATTGTTGCCTCTACGCAGTGAACCGGCAACCCTTCCCCCGCTTTAACAATAGAAATATACCTTCCTATACTTAGCATGATGGATTTTTAGGAAGTAAAAAACAAACACATTTGCCACATTTCATTCTAAAGTTCGTTTCTGTTCTTAAATGGGGCAGCAGCGCAGTATTGCGAGGGGCTGCTCCTCCGCTAAAGTGGCATGACAAAAAAGGAAAAATAAAATTATAATAACGCAATGTCATTATCATATAATTTTTCTCTGCTGGGGCTGTTCTGTGGGGTGGGGCTAGGCTGTGCAGGGGATGGGGGAGTTCTGACACCCTCCTAAGCGCGCATGCATGTTCTCCACCCAGACTGCTGGGTGGAGAACATGCCCAGGCTCTCTTTCCCCATCTGAGCGCCGAACTAAGGCGCTCAGACCAATCACACAACGCTGCATTGCAGCTTTGTGATTGGCTTTGGGGAGCCTATCCTGCTTCCTGTTCTAACAGAAGCCAGGAAGACGACGGAGAGGACAGAAGAGAGGCCGCGGCCGGCCAGCCAGCAGGTAAGTGATTTTTTAAATTATCACCCTCCCCCTTCCCACTCCTCCACCCCACTCACCCCGCCCCACTACTGCTTCGCGGGAGCCTCGATTGAGTATGGCTAGATATATGGAGAGTTCAGAGCACATTAAAGACTTCCACCAACAAAGGGAGAGAGAAATCCAACTACCTGATCACATATCAAACCAATGGAGTGGAAGAGAGTGCATGTGTCTCTGCAAGGTTAGTCTGCGATGCATTAATGTGCTTATTGCTCCCTCTGTTCTCCAAGCCCTCCTGGAGACACAGGTCAAAAAGTATGTGCTCAGAAGTGTTATTGATTTGAACCAACACTTGTCAGACATCCAGGTAGACATACATTCTGGCTGCTGGAACACAAGACTAGCCATTTGCCTGGATGGGAGCAGGCCACACACCAGCCATAGCTTCAACCACGCAATCAGGACCTGCATTCCCACTTAGCAAAGAGAACACTTTTGCGACTTTGACACTCTATATTTGGCAACATGCCAATGCCACAGTAATACCAGCATGTGAATAAATAATCCTTTAGGGAATGTACCTCTACCTTTGTGGCGCAACCTCAGGAGAAGTTCATGATCTGAGGAAGAAGTGCCCATTTAACAGTAGTATTTTGTATGCACATCTCAACACCAGAATGCCAATGCAGTTGCTGGGAGCAAAGGGAGAATTTTGTGCTGGAAATGAAAGTAGCACAGCTGGTATTAACATGCTGTGATGGAAAATCAACTTTCCTGAGATCGCGAATCCATGACGTTGTGTGCCACAGATGGTCCAATTAATGAAGCTGCCAACATTAATTAGCAAATGCATGTTGAGAGCCAAATTTAGGCATCACAAACACATGTTTGAGCTCCTCAAAGGTCACTGGTATTTGATGCCAAAGAAAAGGCAATACCTTTGAGAACAGCAACGGTTTTGGGTTATAGATAATTTGTAGATATATATATTTTATAGATTACAGCTAAATACTATATTTGCTTGTTTGCCTTGTAAAACACTTTTCAAGCAGTACCTACCTATTCTAAATGACAGCAAAGGTTCTAGTATTTATTTTCTCTTGTTGTGACAACATTGCAAATTACCAATATAAATGCAATGGGCAAGTGAGTGCAACGAGTTAAAACATATTATGAAGTAAACACTTTGATTATCCTGCCTAGGATTATTTGCCCACAATCAAGTTTTCAGCACTGTGTGCACTTCCATTAAATATTATATGCGACTCTTCTATGGGGGAGCACTTTATTAAGGGATCTTAGTTTTTGCAGTTTAAAGAAACCATTCAATGTAGAGGGAAACAGTTCTATTACCCTAGTCCTGCGCCTCCTTTAATCATCAACAATATAGCCTTATAGCAGGCCCCCTGCTGTGCTTACATGGGAGCGGGCTTTTAATGTCTGAGATAGCCTGCTACACAGGGCTGTAAGTCTATTAGAACATTCTGCCCCTTAAGGGTAGAATGTTCTAATTAGAAAAAAAAAGGCATCAAAAACCGAGGGGATTGAAATCCCAGAGGCTCTGAAGCCTTTCTTTCAAAGCTGTTGCTGTGATTGTTTAATAGTAACAGCCATGTGCAGGGCCATGGCTATTTGCTGTTGAACAATCCCAGAAATTGCTGTAAAAAGAGGCTGAAATCAGCCCCTGGTTCTCCCTGAGTTCGGCTAAACTGCTTTTCCCATTCAGCCAAGCCAGGGAGACCCAGGAGCCGAGCAGCATCCTTCCTCCCTCTTTCGAAAGCACAAGTGACTGTGAGATACAGGAGAAGGAGGAGAAGGCTTCTGAGTACCCCGCAGCACAGGTTTTGCCTTTCGTTTTCCCCTGTCCAATCCATATATTTTGGAGAGGCAGGGGGAAGAGAAAGGAAGAGACTATTTATTAGAACACTGAAATGTTGAGAAAAGCTGGCCGATACCACTTTAATCAGAACGCTGTTGCTTCACTGTCTTCAATGGAGCTCTCAACATTCCAATGTTCTTATAGGCGTTATAGAATGTTGCTTTCTTCAACAGTCAGCATGGGCTTTGAGGTCTGTTGTGACATCATTCAATGGATGATCCCTTAAAGTATGTCTAGAATGCAGCTGCTGAATGGGGTTTCATCTCAAGAAGTAGGATCCAGCCTCTTATTTCTATCAAACACTAGGATTGTACGGCAAAACCCTCAGGCTAACATTATGCAACATCCTTTATTGCCACCACTTTAGCAGCTCCTTAAAAGAACACAACACTTTAGAATACTGACTAAAAAAAACCATAGAACACCCAACACACAGCCTTCTTTTTTGCTCTTGCTACTTCAGATAAGTAACTGTGTGGAGAGTGTGAGGAGATCAATGAGAAGTTGTACGGAATGTATGAAATTATATTATTTTTTTAACTAGTTGTTCCTAAAACTAGTCATAAAATTGTGTGGAAGAGGTTGATTACTTTTGGTTAAATTGTGATGCGAGAAAGCTTTTTTAGGTTGTGTTTCTTTATTGTTTAAAAAAAATGTGACCGTCACGTTTATTTCCTGACTGGGACGTAGTTGTACGGAATACAGTTGTTTAGAAACGTATTTAGTAGCCCGGGGCCATTGGTTTGTTCAGTTAACCTTAAGGCCTCCGTGCCCTGCAGACCCTCGAGGTCGGCCATTAATGAAGAGGTGCGAGTCATATCAATGACGTATTGCTCCCTCGTCTGCTTTGTCTCTGCGGTCGCATGAGGAATGGCCTGGATGTGAAGGAGGGCACTTCAATTGGGTTTGAACGTCTTCCCGAATTCATGCAATACGAGGCAATTTTTGTTATTAAAATATGTTGAGCTGGGACGCATGTATATTTGGATACTCGGAGGTTAGGCTATTCCAGATTTTAAGGATACTATGAAAGTAGATTTGTGATGGTTCCGTCTATGTGAAATTAAACGAAGGTAATTATTTTTCAAAGTACACGACAGACATTTTAATAGATTGGGTTAACCCAAATGTATTGTTATTGTAATGTGTCTTTCAGGAATATCAGTTGTCTGACAGCTGAAATACAACCTGGGGCTTGTTGTTGCACAGTTGAGGTAGTGACAGTTGAAAGAGAGATCAAATAATTTGGTACTGCATCAAGGATGGTTGGTTTTTTGTGTTGAACTTTGATTTAATTGATTTGATTTTGAAGAAGAAGGTTTTAGGATGATTGAGTGCGGAAGATCCCAGTTAGATGAGGCTCAGTTTGAGCATAAGTTAGAGAAAAGATATGGAGAAAATGTCTGAGGATTTAAGTATGCCTATTGAGAAATAAATGGAGGCTATGATTGCTAGTGCTAAGGCAGTGTCGGAAGACGAGAGGTTTAGATCAGCTGGGAAGGTTTCTCAAATTAAGAAAAAAGGTAAGGTGGCCAAAAAGAGAAAGCACCTTTCTGCAGATTTTGCACATACAGAAAGACGTAAGTCTGCGTTGGTGGACCATGGCAGCAGTCTGAGCCCGAGGCATGCTGGTGTTGAGGACACACAAGGGTGCAGAAAAAAGGCCCCAATAGAATGAGTGGATTGAAGGTTGCTGGAAAAAAAAAACACAAGCATACTGCTGTATTATGTGATGAGTCTTCAGGTAGAGCCGAAGAAGAGATTAGTTGCTTCTCAGAATCTTATACTGGTGAGTCTGGCAGTGGGGAGAGAATTCATGTAAGGGAGAAGAAGGCGAAATTAGAAGACTCAGAGGTTGAGATAGTAATGGAGCCTTCAGGGGATTCAATGTTGGATCCTTACTTGAGTAGGCATCCTCTGTCTCCAGATTGGTCATCACTTGAGCGTGTGGCTGAATACATGCCTTCTTGGATCAGGAAACAAATAACTAAAGAGATAAGGCTCAGGTTGAGGTCAGAATGCCCAAGACCTACTTTAGAGGATAAGGTTATGGTGACCCCAGAACTAGATCCAAAGATATTGATGTTCACTGGCAAGGAGGGATCGTGATCCCAGGAAGGGATTAGACAAAGGTCTTCATATGTGCCAGGATTGGCTTTTAGACTTTTCCAGACCATTGGCAAAAAAAAATTAGATTTGGTGGAGGTAGCTCATTTGAATAAGGAAGTTGTTGATATGGAAGAGTTGCGCCAATTGGTCCAGCTGGCGATTTGTCTATTGGGTTATTGCAAACACTGATTTGTCAGTAGAGCACAGAAAGAGCATTTTTCTCAAAATTGACCTAAAGGTGGTGGACTTGGCAAATAATGAATCTGGTCCTTCGGCAAAAGGCTTATCTGGAGAAATGTTTATTAAGTCTATGTCGAAGTTTGTAGGGGCATATTATTTGATTAAGAAATCCCAGAGGGATATTAAGAGGGTCTTCAGTGACCGTGTTTTTGGTTGGGCTGGAGGATCAAGGGGCTGATTTCCAAACCGAGGACGTGGGATAATGAGATCGTCATTTTTACGTGGATATGACCCCGCGCAAGGACAAGGTTTATGGAAATCTGCTAACTTCTACCCTCAAAGACAGCGCTTTAGGAGTCGCGGAGGACGGAGTGAAAGTCAGTTCAGAGGAACAGGTAAGGACAGGCCTTACTTCTATCCCAGTAAAGTAGGGCGGCAGACTTGCTCAATTTTATTACAATTGGTGTCGGGTAACAAGGGACCTTTGGGTTTTGGAGACGATACAGGGTTATCGCATCAAGTTCACAGAGGAGCCGATTGCCAGGCATCATAAGGATTAGTGATACCGATTCAATTCCATCTCAAGAACCCCTCCAATTGTGCAGTGTGTCAAAGCGACCTCCCCTCCCATAGTGGAGTTTGCTGTGTAGGCCTTCCAGCCCAGCCAGTCATACGTAATGCTGCTTGCCAAGTTAGAAATGCTACAATAGTTGATTCTTTAAAATGGTGGGGAAAAGGACCTCCGGTAAAGCAGACCCATGATCCGATCTAGGCCTAATATAGGCAGTTCAGTACAGTAGGCTGGGTCATTCCACCCTCCCTTTTAACCAATCATTGATCACTAGGAACTGGGAGACCCAATAGTATAAACGTATATATGCCATACCCAAACTCACATCATACGTTGATTGACAACATTGGTCAAGGGCTATATATGGGGCCAAGCCAGCCAAGCCCAGAGAAAGGAGTGAATCGGGGACTTGAGGCCTCAAAACCATGTGGATGGGATCCTCAGTGGAAAATCTTGCAGCGTATGCAGAAAATGGAGAAGGATCATCATTTTAAACAAGGCAATTCTACTGAGGTTATGAAGGTCGAGCTAAAGCCAACGTTGGAAACATGTTTCATTCAGGTCGTGAGAGGAGTAATACTGAAATTCCAGGTAAGGCTTGATTTAAAGTGATATAGAAATACACAGATATTGTAAACTAAGTTGCTTTATGGGGATAGAATCATGCCATGAAACTATATCATAATCGCCCTTAAAAAGAATTTGAAATTATTTATTCCCATTACTATGGAGTCCTATGGCCTCCTTATACAGAGCAAAGATCTTGTGCCTTTACAAATAGGAAATGGATCAGATTGTATACCATTAAAACACACTGGTGCAGTTGGGTTTGACTAAAAAAGCGTAGTAAGTCTCCAAAATCTTCGTCTGACTTTCATGCGCACCAGGACTTTATCCAGGAAGGTCCAGTTGACGGACAAACACCTTCCTAAAGTTCACCAGCAGGAGTGCACATGGGTCTTGTATGCAATGGAAGTAATCTAACGTGACTTGATGATGAGGAATACAGTGCCAGGTACTACGGCCTGGCATAAGGTTACACTGATCGGGATGAATGAGGGTAGGCAGCACCTGTAAAGCCTTTTGGCAAGAGCCTTTGCAAATTTCGGAATTGATCAGGGAGATCAACCTGTAGAAGGACAAATGATTCCTGTGCCATGTTTTTTTATGAATAACAACAGTGTTGTCTAGATGGAGCTCTGATGGGAACCTGTCCTTTGTCCCTGCCTTGTAAAAGTCAGAGGTGAGGAATAAGAGTCTCATGAATTTTGGGTAGTACTCAATTGGGAAGCCATCCAGTCCCGGCATTTTGCCAGCTTTCATATCCTCAAGGGCGTCACCTATTTTTTCGCCTCATTAGGGGCTAATCCAGCTCTTTCATTTGAGCAGTTGTGAGCAACGAAAGGGGAATGTCCATCAGAATCAACGTGCACTGAGCTCCCCCAGATCACAGTTGGTGCTTGTACAGGGAATGGTAGTAGTCTGCAATTGTTGCTGCAATGTCAGTAATTTATGTGTTGCCAAAGCAGTTGAGGGTCTCAGAGACTATTCTCAAGGTTAACGTTTTGGTGGCAGGCCAGGAGAGCCGTTTTCTGGCTGTATTTCTGTGTTCATACACTCTCCGTGACGAGGCCCTCCAGCATTGGAGGGTCTCTTCCAGGGATATCTGCCACAGGGATGTTCTGTGGAGCTCCAGCTGGTGCCAGAGGAGTGGGCCAGACACTGTCGCTCTAGTTCAAGAATGTGAGTCTCCAGTTCAATTTTCTGCTTTTGTTCCGCTGTCTCCTGATCGCTAAGGTATGCCTTGCCGAACCGCAGACTAGGGGCTTTATCAGCTGCCACAATGTGCTGGAGGAGGTGACTGAGCCCGCATTGGTTTATAAGTGATGTAGCTTTGCAGTGTGTTCCATAATTTGGCAGCTGCCACAGAAAAGTAGTGTGAGCCCCATCTCACCTTTCGAAATTTAGGAGCAGTAGCTTTACTGCTGAAAGCTGATCTTAAATGCCTGGTTGGCCTGTACAGATGAAAGGCTGACCTGTTGGCCAGTGTGCCCTTGCCGTTAGGGGTGGGTGGAATTTGCATAGTCGCGTTACGCAAAGTTCCGCAGAATGGTAAAAAATGTCCACGAGCTATGCAAAATTCTGCGAGAATGCGGAATTGCTTTTCCGCCCGTTCGTGATGCGTTTTTCCTGTTTGCGTGCTCGGGGGTAAATATCTCGCAAACTTGCCCATGCGTTCGCCAATTGGCACCGCCATCTTGTTTCACTTGTCCCACCCTGCTGCGATGCGTGTTTCCTGTTCGCGAACGCGGATGTCTGATGGCGCGTTCGCACACACTTGCAGGATTGCGCGCCCAGCTACCAATGGATAGGGAAACTAGTCAGTGAATGCAGGGATCCCGCACGCTTGAACACGCCTTTTGAAAGTGTGAACAAGGAAAAAATTTTGCTACGCCACGGATCGTGGAATTTTTGGCAATTCGGCATTCGCCGCAGAATGCAGAATTGCCAAAATTCCGCGAGCAGAACGGAATTTACCACCCAAGCCTACTTGCCATGTAGATGTAGGTGGACTGTGCTAATTTCCTTAAACAACCACTTCTTGACTGGAAGCCAGTGAAGATTTCAAAAGCCTTCTCTCACTGAATGGCATTTTAGATTGGTGAGAATGAGATGAATGGCTGCATTTTGTACCCTGTGGAGTTCGTTCAGGGAGTTGCTGTTGATGTTGAGATACAGAGCATTACAGTAATGTAATCGCGAGTTGATCAGCACGATAGCCACAGATTTGCAAAGTTCCTCATGGGTAAATGGGGAGATCTTCCTGAAGGCTTAAATAATGAAAAAGGTGCTGCTCATGGTTCCATTTACCTGCTGATTGAAGTTGAGGGAATCCAAGGTTCTCTATTGACTCCACAGGGGTAAAGAGGCGCCACAGGATTCTGGCCACCATAGCTCTGACCAGATAGAGTGCTGTGCTCCAAAGTCCATAACTTCGGTCTTGTCAGCATTAAGATTAAGGAAGTTATCCTTAATCCAGCTGAGTTCCTAGCTGGGTCAGAGGGTGCATTAAATTCCCCTCCAATAATTGTAATACCTTGAAAGAAGCTCAACACCACGGTGTTACATACCTCTAGAGCCAACTTAGATGCCTAGGGAGGGACATAGACACATAAAATGGAATTGCTAGACAGCCTTGAGCAGGCCTTCTATCTGCCTTGAGGGTCAGAAATAATGAAAGTCACATGCAGGGATAAGGATTGCCACCCCACGTGATCCCCTACTGAACCCAGTGTGAAAAACTCAATTGTACCCGTATCAGCAGAGGAAGGAACATTTCGAGCCCAGTAGGTGAGTTTCTTACAGCATAAGACCCACAGGTGTAGTCCGTTTGGCGAATCAGAGGACAGCAATCTTCTTGACACGATCAAGTAACCTATTAACATTCCAGGACTTCTCAGTAAATTCAGTCATGTTGATTCCAGGTGTATTAAATATGGAAAACTGGTGCACTAGGCTTTATAGAGGTGGGACGCCCAGTAGTAAGAGGGCCTGTGTAGCAATGATCAGGACTTGTATATGTGAAGATGAATGTTAGGCATAACAACTAAATATATACGTCTAACACAAGAAAACAACTGTAAAACCAACTTCTTCAACCAACCAACAACCCCCACCCCACACTTCCACCCCATAGACATCTGCCAGCCAATAAAATTAAATGGAACAAAACAGGATAAAAACTTCAAAAAAGCATTAGTAATGGCAGGGCTTGAGTCGGGGGTACACGTGGGTGGATGGCGTCCACCCACTATTTTCACAGGGTAAACGCCGTCCAGCCTACCAAGAATTTGGGCCCCACTGAATAATGTGCTGAACTCGTCCTGGTGTACTTTTCAAACACCTGCACATTATCTGCTTTCCATCTGCAACAAGCAACAACATAGGGGAAGGGGCTTTCTTATTTCACACTCCTGCTGGGCCCATACCAAAGGTCAAATTTGAGGGGTCCTTAGGACTCCTTTTGATTGAGTCTCTTTGCTGGTAGCAGTCAGGAGCCTCACACCTGATGCAAATGAAGCAAGGGGAAACTAAGCCTCACATCTTCTTAGCACTTCACACATACTTAAGAGAGGCAGCTTTTCACTTTGTTCAGTCCCTGTTTAGGAGATATGCATGCACTTTAAGAATGTCAGATGTGTTGGTCTTTCCCAGTATTTACACAAAACAAATGTCTTTTATATAGAGCTTAATTCCCCTGAGGAGGCATTGAAATAATTTAAGTACTACTATATTTTCTTGTATAGCCCTACTCATCCCAATGCGGGTTGTCAAAGCGCTTTACATCAACATGTGCCTATTTCATGTACAATAAATTATATAAGTTTGTAAATGAATGAACAAGATGTGTAACATAAAACAGGGGGATAGCAAGGTGTAGAAGTCTCATATCATCTTCCATAGCTCACTGTGCTATTATCCTCGCAATGCGCTCAAACGTATACATGATAGACCTGCTAAACATATATGTGAAGGCTTTAGATCTTTAGTCACTTCTTGTGGTGCCACTTCCTGAAAAGACGTGGCTTGTGATGCCACTTTCTATGATGTCAATTTCTGTGATGCCATGTGTGATGTCATGCGCCGTGATGTTGTGCGCCGTGATGTCGCGTGCCGTGATGTCGCGTGCCGTGATGTCGCGCGCCGTGATGTTGTGCGCCGTGATGTTGCGTGCCGTGATGTTGCGTGCCGTGATGTCACTTGCATACTGCCTAACTAGGTTAGTCCCCCCACTTCTTTTTTTAGGACTTGTGCCCTGAGTACTGGACATCCTCATAGTCAGGATAGTGAATTAGAAAAATGTAACAAAGATTATTCATGTGGAAACAGCAAAAAATCATATTTTGGTTCAAACACTGAAAACCGGCAGTCTCATAGACCAACAGTGTTCCGGGGACTAACAGGCAAAAGTCTACATTTTATGGGGAAGTTTCTCAGCAGGGTTCAGCTATATGGCTTCCAGCAGAGTCATCTGGAGGAGGATCTATGAGGTATTTAAAGATTGTTAGCATACAGTAGCCCATAATAGAAGATGTGTTGCCACTTCATGGATGATGGACCTCTTTCATTCACACCCATGGGGCTTCAACGCCATTTGAGATCCAAGCTTTCTGTTGTGGCCAACATCCAGCTAATGGGGAAGCCAGTCAGTTTCCTTACTGGAAAAAAGTGTTTGCCAAATATAACGTCTCCTTCTCATGGCGCCATCTACCATCCCTGACCAATTTTTAAATGTTTCCGAATCCATTCTTTGCCTTATATGTCCTGGAGTCACACCACACTCCCCTTAATACATTCCATCCCAAACATCAAAGTTAATAGATGGTCTAGAAAGTAGCAAACCACACGCCAACATCAACTAACATGTAAAAATAACAGTAACTTCTAGAAAGAAAATACGACTGCAAAGAAAAAGTGCAACATTTAAAAAAAAACATAAATCAACATTTTATTTTATATCTACTCCTAGGAAATGTTTACATCATATACAATCAATAATTGAAATTAAACATCACACCTGACTTCAACATTACAGAGCTGGTCCATTTAGTCATACGCGTTCTTCCTTTAAGGAAAGCATATACATAAACATTCAGGAATCATAATAACCCATCAACCTAATTATTCAGTATAATCTATCTATCTATCTATCTATCTATCTATCTATCTATCTATCTATCTATCTATCTATCTATCTATCTATCTATCTATCTATCTATCTGTCTGTCTGTCTGTCTGTCTGTCTGTCTGTCTGTCTGTCTGTCTGTCTGTCTGTCTGTCTGTCTGTCTGTCTGTGAAACACAGGACACTGTGATTAATGACCTCTTCCAGTGGAGGAGTGCAGGTATGCTTGATGTCAGAAAACCATTAAAAAAAATACGTTTCTAATCCATTCTTAAATTGAGCTGCTCATCTAAACGTCCCAAGAAAGTGGTTAAAAATTCTGCTTCAACATGTGGTCTTTAGTTTAGTTGCTTGATTTTCTGTCGTGAAAAAAATTGAAGCTCAATCCAAAATGGCAAACAAAAATCTCTTAGACTTGAAATAGTGAGGGCAATACCCACTTGGCATTGTTTCTGTGCCCTCCTCAGAATTAAAGTTGGGTGTGTTCTGGTCTTCATTGGCCGATTCACAACCACTCGATTGTGACAGATCCATTTGTTGGCTTTAAAATGTACAGTTACCCTTGACAACTGGGTGTTTTTTCACAATGGGAAGTTCGTTTCACTGTTTTTTTCAGAACCATGGGACTTCGAGGTATCATAGCTAGACGCTGTTTTTAGGTCTCAGCTTTTCTCTGTCTGTTAGTGAAAGGCGTTTGTGGACCATGCCAAAAACCTACAGTAAGCTTACAGCCTGCCCATTGCTTACGACCGATTGACTCTCCTGTGCCTTCTTCCTATTTGATGATTTGGCTTTCACTTCTTGTATTTGACCCCCCCATCCCCCTCCCCTTCGTGGAGGATTGGCTCTTCAGCATCCTTTTGATTGTCTGGAATATTCAGGCAGCGAATTTTTCTTTGCCTTTCAGCACTCCATGAGAGTGTGCAGGTTTTCTATGTATCTCTCTCGTGTGCTGCATCTCCCACCCCAGATACACTCTCCTATGCTATGTTTTGCTCCCTCCTCCCTCCACTTACTTTCGCACTCCTATGCTGCTTTTCTGTTCGATGTCTGCCCCATCATCCATGTTCTCCTTATTGCTTCTCTCTTCCCATACCAGCTCTACTATTATTTAATATTACCTCTCTCAGGCCTAAGACTCTTCGTTGCTTCCCCCTCTTCGTTGCTTGCCCCTCTTCTTTGCTTCCCCCTCTTCTTTGCTGCCCCCTCTTCTTTGCTTCCCCCTCTTCGTTGCTGCCCCCTCTTCTTTGCTTCATTGCTCATTTCACTTGAAGTGGAATGGCCTGTGCAGCTCCCATTTGCTTTCAGGCCATTCAGCTTTAAAAATACACTTTTGCGCATATGAAAATGTATTTTTTCTTTTCACCTCCAAGTAGCAACCCCCATCTTGGACCGCTAAATAAAGAAAATAAAACACCAATGCGCCATTCAGTTTGCGTGTGCATGCTTACCTCATCAAGCATGCGTGCGCCTACTGGAAGATACAACACCATATTGCATATGCACTCATGCGCACTGCATACCATTGCATCTTTTTTCTTTCGAATTTACACGTGGAAGAAGAACGTCTCCCGGGCGTATATGATACGGCGATTTAGCGTTTTTTCGGCCGTATACTATTCAGTGGTATAGCGTGGCACCTATTGCGCTAAAATTTTGCGAGGCTACCTTTCGCAAACAACTATCCTTTTTTAGTGACAAACTGCTCATTTCTGATTGCTGGCTTGTATTACATTGTATTTTTACTGAAGCTATATTGCTAGGACTCTGCAATAGCTTCCTTCAACCAACACTGGCGACTTACACTCATTGGACCACTCTTTTACCCTGAAGAAGCCCGCAAGGGTGAAACGCATTGGCTGTGTTGTATATAAACCAAGAATAAAGGATTTACTACATCAAGCCTTACTTGTTCCTGTCATCGTCACTCGTCCATGTGTTGTGGACTGTTTCCAAGGATTTTTGTGATTTTGTCTCTTTACATGTGCCTCTCTTACTTTTGTGTTTATATGTTTCATTTAAGACCAATAACGGTGGCTGGTCTTTCGAGGTGGGCAACTTGTGAGAGACTGTATAGGTAATACCTATATTACTGTTTGGAGAATACCGGTAGTAGTGCGGCGGCATTTACCCTGCCATCGTGTTTCTGTGTGTTCCATCTTTTTTCTTTTGTTTTGTCAATTTTGCCTTTTGTTGATGCTGCACTGCATCAGCAAAACATTGGTAAAACCAATAAACCAGAAAGGAGAGACATGTTGCCTTTACCAAGGATTGTTCTAGCTAAGCTGACCCCCGTGCAGTTGTGGGAGTCTCTAAATGTTTACAAAAACTTAGAATTAATTCCCTGTTTACCTCATTCTTCCTTTAAACTGCCGGTCTGACCTCTCTGAATCTTTGATGCAATTTCCAGCTGCTTCGCCTCTTGTCATGTCCTTGGCTACCCCTTGTATCGCACCGAGTTCAGCATAAAAAATGCAACTGCTCCACAAAGAAACGTTATCAGTGCTAATCAATCCCCTTTATTTCCTTCTTTACTTAGCACATGGTGTGTTTACCTCAAGTCAATATCTATGGATCCTGAAATATGTTTACCTCCAACCGCATATATATATATATATATATATATATATATATATATATATATATATATATATATATATATTTATATATATATATGGAATTAGAGTAATGAGGGTGTTTGTACAATGTGCAGCAGTTAATGTATATGCATTGAATATTGTAATTTTCATGAAGTTATAATGCAGTGTAATTAATATAAAACAATTAAAACTTCAAAAACAAATAAAATAATTACAGTAGGGATTTTATAAAATTCCTTAGTTAAGTCTCTCAAGATTCAGGAGGGCTGTAAATTTGGCATGTTTCAAATCATCTGGGAATCCAGCACCTGTGTCATCTATTTACAGAGTCGTGTTATATTTGAGCGAGCCAGGTGCGTCGTCTTCCTTTTCCTAAATTATCATTTATTTAATCACTATTGACGTTGCTATGGAAATTGCAGTGATGCAGTGTCAAAGTCGCGTAACGTTGATATCTTTTTTCTCTTTTCTTGTTTGAACTTGTACATTTTAAACTAAAAGCAAAGTGGATTAAAACGAGATTCCAATTAGGTGAATTTTCATGTGAAACATTTAAGCAATTTAGACTATGAAAGAAGTCTCTGTTTTACGCACACCCGCTGCTGCTGGGAGGCCTGCCTGTATCTTCCTTCACCCTCCCTGCATGTTGCCACATTGCCCCTTCACCGATATTTTTACTGTTTTATCTGCAGAGAAAAATTGAGAATTGACTTTTCCACTTGACATTTCTCAATGGTTTGATTTGATTTGCTCCTAACTGATTTCCTACTGTGTGTAGTGGTGGAAGGTGATTTTATGGTCCTGTCACCATACAAGGGTCAAGGAGACATGGCTGCCTACTGCATAAACTCCTGTGCCCCATACTTTCTGGCAGTGCTTAATTAGTAAAAAGATAATTACCAGGGTCCTTGTCAGGTGACCACTGCAGATTGCACCATCCATTGCCCCTACTAGTACCAACACTTCTAAGAGTGACAATTGTGACTATTACAGGCCATAAAATATATAGGAATATACATTGAATCAATAGACAACTGTGATTGTGCTCATCCCTAAATTAGACAAACATTGCCACCATGTGGCAGACTGTCATAGGTTTTTTTTTTTCTTTCTTTTTTCTTTGTATTCCTCATATTCCAAAGCGGGCATTCTAGATGGGGAGACCCACCCTCTCTCCTCATCCCGAATGATTCTGATCCCAGTATTTAAGGTCTGAGGGGAGATGGGAAGGAGACACCCTCTAGTGGCAACTGTTTTCTTATTCCACTCCGTTCCATTCAATCTGTTTGACACTTTGATGGTTTGGAGACAAAGAACCAGCAGTGTCCAGGTGAAAATCATTGGAATACTCTCATCTGTTCCGCCATGCCACGAGGGCCGCCCAGATCTTATCATGGCTTGTGCTATCACAGGCCATATCGGATTCACTTATGTATATGAGGTACTTTAGACATTCTGAAAAATTTGGGGCATTTTCGCTTTTCCAGGCCTTGCATATTTCCCGTCGTGCCAGGATGATAACGTAGAAAATAAATTTAGAAGCCAGACCGTTCAATTCGAGATGCGGTGTTAATCCGAACATAATCATCCCGGTTGTAACTGCTAATTGTCTGTCTATAACCTCAGACAAGAATCCTTGTATTTTAAGCCAATAGTTCTTTAACATTGGGCATTCTACAAACATATGCAAATCATTTGCGGCCGGCAGTTTACATCTCGGGCAATAGTGTTCTAAGCCTGTGATTTTAACTAATTTTTTTGGTGATATATACACTCTGTACATTGTGAAAAGATGATTTCTTTTTAAGGGGGGAGACTTAACCACCGTATGGAGCAACGTGAAAGAGTCCGCCCATACATCCCCTAAGATGTTAACATCTGAATCTATGACATTGCCCCACAATCTTTGAAGTTCGGGCTCCGTCACACCCTCCATCTCGATCAAAGCCCAATACCAGTAGGATAACTCTTTTTTCCATCTACCCTTTTTATTTACTAGATCGAACTTCCTTCTGGCGTGAATCTCTAGTCTTTCCATGTCCATCTGAAGTGACCTATTCTGAGCTTTTAGCTCCGATATATCTTTTACTTGAGCCTGCGATACTTGGGCGAGAGCGGCTACTTCCCCTTCCAAAGCCTCTGTACGAGAGCAAATATGATCTAGTTTACTCTCCAAGCTGGTACACTTCTCATTAATCTCCTTCTGGGTGCCTTCCGAGATTTCAAACTTAGGCAGTAATTTCGAAAGAAGATATTCACGCAAAGACTGGAGGAGCAGCTCAAGCTGAGATTGACTAGTCCCTTGTTCTACAGCATGGGTCACCAGGGGCGATGATGGTGAAATATCAGGAATAGGGCTGGCTTCTGGCGTTGTACTTTGCTCCAGCAATATCTGCCGTCTTAAACCATCCTCTACCGCAGATGTGGACTCCGATTCTACAGCACAAAGGTCGATCGGGGAGGAACATGGCGGCGGGCTGACGCCGGCTGCAGGAGCTCCGTCCCCTGACTGAGAGAAAACTGCCGAGATGCACGATTAAAACGAAGCGGTGAGATTGCTGCGACTTTGGCACAAGTAAATAGACAGACATACGAAACTTTACCCTATTTTTTATTTTCTTCTCTCTCCGCGACTTTCACGGCGTCTCCGATGGCTTCCTCCCGGTGAGACCTGAGGAAGAACGAGGAGAAGGAGGAGCTGCCGATGGGCGTGGAGATGTGGTCGTCAGTTAAGGAGGACTGGCTTGGAGGAGCCGGAGCCTGCAGCGGACGAAGTGCAAGGCACTGGCGTAGAGTCCGCACGGCTGTCATAAGGTTCCGACCCCGGTCTGGTGCCATAAGCCGATTTGGATCACAGACTATAGAAACGAGGCCGGTGCCGGGGGGTCAGGGGAAAGTCGTTTTTGGTTGGGGGGGCGATGACACTCGGAGGGGTAGTGTCTATGTGATTAAAGGCCCCCAGGGACGGCTTGAGTCCTCTGTTGAGCCTGGATACAGGTGTGAGAGATACGGAAGAAGTAGAGGGATGGACTGGGCGACAGATCAGCCCCAATTAATCTCCCCTAAAGAGTGCCCCGCGGAGCAAACATCCCATCAGGGAGGGAAAACAGTCGAGGTTAGGGAAGGAGAAGTAGGTAGGATAGGTAGTATACAGGCACAGCTACCTCAAAACCAAATAGCTCCATTAGAGGCGAGAAACAGATACTTACTTCGTTCCCAGCCTGAGAGGGAGCAGCTCCTTCCCCACACCGGCAGGATAGGGGGGCCCATACCCATTACTCTCCGACAGAAAAAGAAAGAGAAAAGCAAGATAGGTGAAGTGAAGAGATCTAAAACCTGCTTAAGCATAGTTAAGCCCACTCCTTCACTAAAATCTTACTTTGGGATAATGGAAAAAATGACGGCTCAAAAGACGCCTATAAATACCAACCCTACCGCAGCTGTTTGTAGAAGTAAGGCGGCTAAGACGGGCAAGCAAACTCTCCCCTCTACAACCCCACAGGTTTCGTCCACCCAGGTCACTCAGGCCAATAGATACTCCCCATTGCTCGCAGACCCAGAGACAGACTGTCATAGGTGCCGGTGTTGACAATTAAGTGTCGGTGCCGAGCCCCAGAAACCACTAGCTCAAATTAAGCACTGCTTCTTGGGAACCCACTTGCTATTCTAGATGCTGGAGTGGGGGACTTTGCTTCGATCCACAGGTAAGTAATTTGCCTTATAAATTCACCCGCATACTATTCTTCCATGATGGATCGTGATTAGACCCACCACTCACCCATCCAGTGCTCTTGTATTCATTCCCTGGCCTCCCCACTTCACAGAGGCCCGAGGCAGCAGAACAACTGCTACAGCGTAAGTGCTGAAATCTAAACAGAATATGTCAGTTGCCCAAGTGATTATTTGGCTGCCTTTTCTCCTGATGCAGTACGCTCTGACTACCATCCTCTATTGAGTATTGGTGTTCTCATCTGCCGTGGTTTTGTCTTGTTTGCGTAAGGGAAAGCTTTCATAGAAGACTAGGCCACTTCAAAAGACCTTATACTCTCTCATAGCTAGGTGGTGATAAATGTGTGGAAACATTGATTTGACTACGATGTCTGACTTTCTGAAAAATCTCTCCAGATCATAAACCTTTTGCTCCCTTGTCAGATTCATATCATTTTAACAGAAAGGGAAAACCTTGTGTTCCCAGATGGTACCCCATGACTATCAATATGAAACAAAAATACATATAATGTTTTAAAGTTCCAGTTGCACTTACCACATGTGAAATGGGTGGATTGATTTGCTGATGTTAAACTAGGTCTCATTTAAATGGCCGCAGTTTTGATTCAGTAGAAGAAGGGTGGTAGCGAGGTAATCGACTGCTCAATCTAATTACTGATGACAGTTTAAATATACTAAAACTTCAGTCATTGCTTGTGATTAGATTGTGTTAATAACTTTAACCGCTATTGGAAATACCTTTGCCGTTACTTGTTAAAATGTCGAAAGCAAAAACGAATACTATTAAAACAGTGATGATATTCTGAGGGTAAAGTCCACTTTAAATTAAAAAGCATTTACTGTAGCACATCGTTTTGTAGTCTGGGCCGGGGGAGGCAAAGCCAGACCCATTAGGGGCCCGGGCCAAACGCCGGCCGGAGGCGGGAAGCTCCTTCCCCCTCACATTTAAATAGCCCGCTCGAAAGGGGGCGACCAGGATTGGTCGCCCCAGGGCAAGCACAAACCCCCCAATCTGGGGGCGAACTGACGAGGCAAGGGGGGGATAAATAGGGGGCAACAGGCCCAAGCAGGCACAAACCTCCCCCCTCCTAACCGATAGAAGAAGAATCGTCGCGGCAGATGCAGAAGAGGATGCAGAAGTTGCCTACCTCCAAGACTGACTCCCGAAGCCACGAGAAGACTGCATCCAGGAACGACTCCGAAGAGAATTGCTGCCTGCATTTATAGCAGGTACTGGAGTTTCCCCATAGCCTTGAGTGATTGGCCGCTCAGCAGTTCGACGTCACAAAGTACTGCGGTGAGAATTATGCAATAACAACAGTTAATGGACAGAATGCAGAACAATGTCATACATTCACCCCAGTACAGAGATCTGGGCCTAAGTCCATAGTTTTTTTGCTCACCATACCGTTCCAGTTTGATCCCAGCCATATGCAAATCAGTCTTGACCCTGTGCCTCATGGCAACAGTCCAGCCCAAACTGCCAAGCCAGGTCCTCCCTGGACTGGAAACAAGCATCCTAGGACCGGTTTAGGGGTTTCACCCCTCTTCAGCCAGGATAGCTTGATTCCAGAGGCATGGAGAGCACGAGCCCACATCTGGGCATACCCTTCCCACTCGGGTTGACAAATGCAAAAACAACAGTTGATGGACAGAATGCAGAATAATGTCATACATTCACCCCAGTACAGAGATCTCAGCCTAAGTCCATCGTTTTTTTGCTCACAATGACCCTGTGCCTCATGGGAACAGTCCAGCCCAAACTGCCAAGCCAGGTCCTCCCTGGACTGGAAACAAGCATCCTAGGACCGGTTTCAGTGTTTCGCCCCTCTTCAGCCAGGATATCTTGATTCCAGTGGCATGGAGAGCACGGGGCCCACGTCTGGGCATTCCCTTCTCACTCGGGGTGACAAATGCAAAAACAACAGATGATGGATAGAATGCAGAACAATGTCTTACATTCACCCCAGTACAGAGATCTGGGACTAAATCCATGATTTTTTTGCTCACCATGCCGTTCCAGTTTGAACCCAGCCATATGCAAATCAGTCTTGACCCTGTGCCTCATGGGTACAGTTCAGCCCGATCTACCAAGCCAGGTCCTCCCTGGACTGGAAACAAGCATCCAAGGACCGGTTTTGGGGTTTCACGCCTCTTCAGCCAGGATAGCTTGATTCCAGTGGCAGGGAGAGCATAGACATTTTCTCACTGCTGGAAGTGCACCAGGCAGGTTTAGATTTAGTGGCGCAAGACAAAAAAGAAGGGCAAGCCCAGAGTAGAAAGAAAAGAAAATTGTCTGAATGCCTTCAGAACATTAGCATGTGTTTTTATTGAGAAATTTCCCCAAAGCTCAGCAGCACTAATTTTATATGAGCAAAAAGTGCACGAGGTGCAGCAGCAATATCAGGGCGAAGCGTGGCTGATACGATGAGGGTTTCAGGTAGAAGATGCGGGTGTGGCCGAAAATGGGATGGGATTGCCAGGACATGGAAGGGTTCATGACGCACATGGTGGCAGCCAGGGAAGGAGCAGTTTTTTCCCTACAGGAGTAAGGGAGAAGATGAGGGGCAGGGAGAAGAGTTCAAAGGAAAAAACCAAGGCAATAACAAATCAGGAAAAATATGCTGGAAGTTTGAAAAAGACGATTGTAAATGGGGGACGTCATGCAGGTTTCAGCACACGTGCGGGGCATGCAGGGGGAATTACCCCACCATTCATTGTAAGCAGGACCCTGGGCCCACAAAGAGAAAACTGGCATGAGGTAGTGAGGTACAGGCCCCCCCACCCCAAGACGGGACCAACAGGGCAGAGGCAGGGGGGTTGTGGTGGAAGGGGGAGCTCCCGCAGATCGTGAAACCGTAGGTAGTGTGGCAGAAGGAACACAAGAAAGGTAGGCAGAAAAAGAGAGAATTACTAAAAGGTAGAGGGATGGCTCATACAGTGTCCTTGGAATGCCTCATGGCAGGGGCACTGTGGGAGCTATGGGAGGCCTACCACCTTGGAAAGAGTAGATGTAATGTTCCCGCAGGACCCTTGGGATGCCTCACGGCTGGGGTACTGAGGAAGCAAAATGGAAGGACTCAGCCTCATGATAGATAGACTAGATTCTCAAGCAAGGTCCTGGGGGATGCCACATGGCAGAGACCATGGGGAGCAAGGAGGGCCATCAAAAGGGCAGGACAAGCGGAACGGCACTTGCAGCCCGGGCAGGTCCCAAATCGGTAGCAAGTTGAAGCCTTGACCCGGGAAACAGAGGCCCAGACAGAGGGGCACGTTCCGTCCCTGTAACGTGAGGAGGCTGGGTCCACCCAGTAATGGAAATAATTGCAAAGACAAGGAAGTATATTTACAGGAAGATTAAGAGAGAAATAGGATAACCATGATTAATGTTGCAAATGTATAAACGTGTTATGTTGAATAAACTGCAACATTTTTTGGCACATAAGCTCTATTCAGTGGTTTGATTTGAGGGGCGCAATTGTTCAAAGCAAGGGGGGGGACAAATTGCCTCCTGGAAGGGGTTTTGAAATGCTTTTGGATAAGAATGCACATTCAGGTTTTACCTGCTTCACTAAAGCCCTCATTATGAGTTTCTTGTAGTCTCCAGTGTGTCTAGTAATGGTAGTTACTGGGCCCATTTGTATTTTGAGTAATGCCTCTAAATTAGCCGTCCCTGACACTACACCTCGGGGGCTCAAAGCAGGTGAAATTTGAAGGCAAAATGTGAGATAGACTAAGCAATTACCATGGGAATAGGAGGCAGAAAATCCATTTCACCAGCCTTTTTACAATTACTGGATCCTCTAGATCCAGCGCATGGTGGTACTTTTATTTCTGGCCGCTGCGGGCAGTTCGCGTACGAGCTGATAACTATAACTCTGGGGGCCCGAATTATCAGTAGATTTAAGGGTTTTAAGTGGGTTAATTTGCTGGCACACAACATCATATGTAGGTAAGCATAGTGGCCTGCGTGGTACTATGTTACACAATGCGACAGCTATGTATGCTCTGTAGGCAGTGCATCATATATGTGTACTGGGAGTGTTATCATAAATATTTGTGCAATGGGTGGGTGAAGGAAGGCACATACCACCTGTGTGTGCATCTTTCCACATCACTAAACCCTCACATCCTTTGAGGCCAGGTCTGCTCTCATTTTATATGGTCTGGAGTTCCCCGGCATTTGCTTAGTGGATGAAGGATGCTGGCCAATTTCTTACTGACATCCATGGAGCAAGAAAAGGTTAACCAAATGGGAAAAGACATTGGAGAGACTGCAAAACAGAGTTTGTTTAGTCTTTCTCAGTACTCTGTGGGGAAGAAATGAGTAGACTCGGTGGGCATAGTGCTCGATTTGTAAAAAGAAAAAGGCAAATTTAATAGGCCTGGCCTTTTCCATTGCTGCAGTACCTCACGTATTTAGCAGATGCCCATCTCAAGTCAAAAGCAACAGTTTGAAGTCTTCAACGAGGCTGTCGTGCCTCAAGACTTCACTAGATGCAACAGTGTCAAGTCCTCACAAAGCTTCAGTACCTTCGGCCATTATTAGTTTTTTCATTTTAAAGGTTTTATATAGCGCTGGGTAGACCCAGGGGTATCAGAGCTCTTTACAGGAGTGTTAGGAGGTACAGTAATCGATACATTTGGTCAAAAACATTGCAATAAGAACCAATATAAGGAAAGCAGATAAATACGAATGCTATTTACAAAAGTCAAATACTAAGCTCAAGTGCGTAGAGAGTGATTAGGTGAACAGGAGAAGATAAAGGAGGGGGATAAGGAGGGAGGGAGATAGGGGAATAGGGGAATGGGAGATCAGTGGGAGGTTTTGCGGGAGGCTGGATATCATAATTGAAATTAGAGGCAGGGAGTGGGGTTACGGGGGGAAGGAGTAGCGTGAGGGAGGGGAGTTAGGAGGGAGAATGGGGGGAGAGAATTGGAGGGCAAAAGGGGAGAGCCTGATGGGGTGCAGAGTGGGAGATGTCATAGGAAGGTATTATTGACCCCAATATTTGTTGAGGAGGTACAATTTGAGGTCTTTTTTGAAGTTGATGTAGGAAGGGTTACAGTGTAGGTCTTTTGGCAGGGAGTTCCAGATGGAAGGAGCGTTTCCAGAGAAGGAGCGAGCTTGTGTTCATTTCTTTTTTAACCGAGGGGGGATAAGAATGAGGGCGTTGGTGCTCGTCGGTCGAGCGTTTTGTGGAGTTTGTCAGAGAGGTAAGGTGGTGAGTTTTGGTGAAGGGTTTTGTTTGTGATACATGCAATCTTATAGGTGGATCTGCCTTTAATGGGGAAGTCATTTGAGGGTTTTAAGTGCGGGGGAAATGTGGTCAAAACGTTTGTAGTAAGAGATAAGTCTATCAGCTAGATTGAGCACAGATTTGAGTGGTGCAAGGTGGACTTTGGGTGTTCTAGCGAGGATTGCGTTACCATAGTCTATTCTCGACAAGACCAGTGATTGGACAACAGTTTTGAAGTCATCAGCCGGGATGAAGGCTTTAATTTTCTTGAGATGTCGGAGAGTGAAGAGTGCTCCTTTGGCTGTGGTTTTTATGTGGGAGGAAAGGGCAAGGCCATTGTCAAAGGTAATGCCTATAGATTTAACTGAATTGGAAGTGGTGAGAGAGCATTGAGGTCAGATATCCAGTCTTGTATGGGGAGTGGGTAGTTTTTAGGGCAGAAGAGAATGATTTCAGTTTTTTTAGGGTTGAGTTTGAGATGATTGTGTGGAGCCAAGATTGGATCTTGGTCAGGGTGTCATTGAGGTGCAGGACATCAGAGTGGGATTTAATCTATAGTAGAGTTGAGTGTCGTCGGCATAGAGGTGGTAATTGATTCCTGCTTGCCTAAGAATGAGGGTGAGGTGTTCCATGAAGAGGTTGAATAGAGCAGGGGAGAGAATGGATCCCTGGGGGACAACGAGGGAGATTGGAGTGGGGTTGGAAAGGCAGTTCTCGATTTTGATTTGTTGGGTTCTGTGTTGGAGAAAGGAGGTGAACCAGTTGAGGACATGGCCATTGAGGCCAAAGCGGCCTTTAAGAGTGTTAAGTAAGGCAGTGTGGTTAAGTGTATCGAAAGCAGCAGAAAGGTCAAGGAGAATGAGTAGACAAGACACGCCATTGTCAAGTGACTGATGAATGTCGTCCACTATATTGAGCATGGCAGATTCTGTGCTGCATCCTTTTCTGAAGCCAGATTGCATTGAGTCAAAGAGTTCGAAAGTGTTGATGTGATTATCCAGTTGGAGCAGGGCGCATTTTTTAAGGGCTTTGGAGAGGAGAGGGAGGTTAGAGATAGGTCGGAGGTTATTTGGGTCTTTGGGATCTGCGTTGGGCTTTTTGGGGATGGCTGTGATTTGACCCAGTTGGAGGGAAGCGGGAACACACCCTGTGGTCAGGGATGAGTTTATAATGGTGGTCCAGAGTGGGGCGATGATATGTTTATGGTCTTCGACTAGGTTAGAGGGCATAGGGTCTTTGGTGTGAGAGGATGGTTTAAGCTTAGAGAAGATGTTATAGACTTCGTATTCTGTGACAGGGTGAAAATTATGCCAGGAGGCATTTTTATGTTGTTGGGTGGGAAAAGGGTAGGATTTAGTTGGGAAGGAAACGGATGAGAGGCGGGAAGGGACCTGGGGGGCATTAGATGGGGATGGAGATTCAGGAGAAAAGTCATAAGAAAGTAGTGCGCTGTGAGAGGGCGGATTTACGAGGAAGGATTGATCTATTTTAGTTATTTTATCAGAGAAGAAATTAGCAATTTCTTCGCATTTCTCGTTTGTGGCCATCAGCTTTTGGGGGGCAGAGGATGTTTGGCTTTTGACAATGCTGAATAGTTCTCTAGGTCTATCTAGCTGTGTGCGGAAGAAGGAGGCCTTTTCATTGAGGATGTTTTTTTTGTAGTTGAACCTAGCAGATCGGAGGAGGGCTAGATGGGAGGGGGACGGGTGTTGCCTCCAGGTTCTTTTGGACTGTCTAAGAGAGCGTCTTTCGTTGTTGAGATCAGAGTTGAACCAGGATTTGGAAGGTATGTTTCCTTGTGCTTTTAGTTTGGGAGGGGTCACTTGGTCTAGGACCTCGGCAACTGATTTATTATAATGTTCGGTGAGGGCGTTCGCATTTTGGGAGAAAGGGGCGAGCAGGAATTGGGCTTTGAGTTCGTTTCTAGTTTGCCGGGGGGATAAGATGAAGGTTTCTGGTCAATTTCTTGTGTTTGATGCTTTTGGCGTGGAGAGGGGGGCGTAGTGGTGAGCGTGAAAATGGATGAGTTGATGTTCAGACCAGTCGGTGGGAATGATGTTGGAAAGGGAGGCCAAATCATTATTGGTGATAATGGCATCAAGAGTAGCCACTTTGGTGTGAGTTGGAGAGTGTAAAATGTGTTTAAGGTCACAAATCGCCAGCAGATTCATGAGGAGATTAACAGCAGGGTCTTTGATATAATTCCAGTGGAGGTTGAAGTCTCCAAGGAAGAGATTTTTAGAGTTGGAAAGTGAGGATTGGGTGAGGAGGTCAGAATGTTCCTCTGCGAAGGGAAGGGATTTGCCAAGGGGATGGTAGATATTATGTAGGTGAATAGGTGGGGCACCCTGAATTTTAAGTTCTGCTCCAAGGTATTCAAAGGTGGCGGGGTCAGAGTTCTTGACCAGCGAGATTTGAAGTTCGTTTTTAAAGATGATAGCTAAACCACCTCCAATTCTATCTGGTCTATCTTTTCTGAGTATGAATATTAGATGTGCCTCTTGAGTCATATGCAACTGCTTCAAATGTCCTTCACAAAGTGGAGGGTGTTTGGCTGCAACAAAATAATTTACATATACGCTTTTTCTACTCTAATGGATTGTGTTTGTTTTCTATAGCATAAGTAAATATGATAAAGATGGTTTATGATGATAAATCACTGTTATAACTTTAAAAATACCTTGAGTACCATAACACACGTGATGACACTCCTGTATACATGCATACTAGCATTTACTGGTAAACTCAAAACTTCTTATTCTTAGGAGAATGGTTTTTGTATAGCAATGTACATGTGTGCCCATTCTCATATTTACTTATATTTAAACCCACAGCCCTAAGCTCTACCATACGGGAAGAAGAAACAAAATAATGATGTCAGTGCAGCAAAGAAATAAAGATATTTGATTAAATATTATGTACATTATATCTATATATATATATATATATATTCACTGAAAAAACCATAGGTTTCACACATGTTATAGTTAGCTGGACATTTTACTGATAAAAAACCAATGAAATTCCCCCGTTATAGTTACTGTAGGCAACTATAACTCACGCGACCGCAATCCTCTGCTGATGCTAATACTGTATTTAGACACTTATTTGCCCATGTCTTCTTCCATTAAATTTTAGCTATACATATATTACAAATATTTTTTTTTCATAAAGACACATATGTCATCAGCAGAGGATTACGGTCGCGTGAGTTATAGTTGCCTACAGTAACTATAACGGGGGAATTTCATTGGTTTTTTATCAGTAAAATGTCCAGCTAACTATAACATGTGTGAAACCTATGGTTTTTTCAGTGAATTAGCAAGGTTTTTTAAATGCTAATTCCTAACTATAACGTGTGTGAAACCTATGGTTTTTTCAGTGAATTTGTACGGTTTTTTAAATGCTAATTTATTTATGTATTATTTTTTATATATTTATTTTACAATAAACTACGTATTAAAAATTATTATTATTTTTTTTTTTTGGTTTTCACCCTGCGAATTATTTTTTTTTTTTTGCAAAAAAAAAAATTTTTTTTTGTGTTTTTCAGGGTGCGCGCACTGTGCGCGCACCCCCGCGATTTTAAAAAAAAAAAATTTTTTTTTTTTGCCTTCGGGATCCTTCAGGGACCCCCTGACAAAGGCTAGGGGGTCAGGAACTCTCTACCCTGCCCCCTTTTCACGTTCGCCACCTTCCTTTTTCACTCTCGCACTGAAAACAAACAAAATGGCGGCCGACACTTCCTGATTTCGACCGATTCGAACGTTGACTAACATGTAACCACCAATCAGAATTACGCTCGCGCACGTTAGGGTGCTCGCACGGTGCTCGCACGGTGCGCGCACCCTGCGCGCATATATATATATATATGCTTTTAAATGCTATTTTCTCCGGAAATACTGAACAGATTTACACCAGACCTACAAAAGGCACTTCCTTGACCTAGGGACTACCTCTCTGCCAAATTTTGAGTAATTCTGTTCAGCCGTTCGGGCTGTAGCTCGTTCTAAAGGTCCTATGGAAAAATGCATGGGAAAAACGCGTTTTGGGACCCCCCTTTTATCTCAGCCCCCGCTTGACGGATCCCCCCGAGACTTTCAGGGTAGGAGCGGAGCGTAGCGCCCCACCTATTTTGAGAAATTCGCGAGGATTCGTCGACCGGCGCCAAAGTTATTCAAAATAGAATGTTGAGGTTTTCCTATGGAAACGTGGTCCTAACTATAACTACCTACTGGCGACCGCCAGTAGGTAATATATATATGTGTATATATATATATATATATATATATATATCCACTGCTCATATAAATGATCACTATATAATAAGTACTAGTCATCTTAAAAATTGAGAATGATAATTTCTCCCCTTCCCTATTTTCTCATTTTCTTTCTTGCCAAAATTGACATTTAGTGTAGAGGAATTTATTTATTTTTGGAATGACTTAATCTCGTGGTTCATGTTTTTTTAGCTTTTTAGTATTGACAATTTGCACCTTACATCCTAAATTCTATGTTACCAAGAGCAGCCTATAAAATATGAATTGAGAAGGAACAGTGATCATAATGAAGAGTGTACTTTACAAATCACTGTCCGAACAAATTGACATCATAACATTTGCACTAGTCACTTTAATTATTGGACCTCTTGGTTCTTGTTCTTAGCACAAAAAACAACAATGCACTTTACAGTTCATGACATGTTCTCATAATAATAATAGAAACAATCATCTGAAATGCTTTACAAAGTATTCAAAAATCTTGTACCCCCTTTTAAGAACTTCTGCACTACTTGCACATTGATATATGAATTTATATGTTACTACTTCAGCCTGAATTGAAACTGTTTGTAAATACCTGCACAAAGCCTTTTTTAATCAGGATTTTTGTAAGCCTAGTCTTTCTTCTAATAGAAAGAAATGAGGGAAAACTCACTGAGCACTTTAAATGAGAAATTCTAGGCACAAGGACTCTATGGTCCAGTAAAAGGCTGGGAGCCGAAACGTGTAGACCGTCCTCTACCGTTTTGTAAATTGCACTATGGTTGAATAAAATTGCACGTACTTGAAAAACCTTCTGAATGTGGTGCTGTGATCCTTCATCGACTCCAACTGGAACAGAGGAACGGAGGAATTCAGAATATATATATCACATTACCATGGGTATTTCTTGTTGCTGACAAGACATTCGTAAATCTACAATACCTCAGGCTGTTACTAAAGGTTCCTCTCATGTCAGATCCCAAATCTTTAAAATTCGAACACAAACCTGCAATACCTCAAGTTGTTACTATAGATTCCTCTTCGTCAGATGCCAAAGCCAGGAAATTCTTTCATGAACCTACAGTACCTAAGGTTGTTACTAGGTATCACTCTCAAGTCCGATTCTAGTGCTTCAAATGACCTTCAGAAATCTGAAGGGGGAGTGGCTTTAACATATAAATTTGCTATTTAATTTATTTGTGCTTGTTTTTATAGGATCAAGAAATATGGCAAAGTGGGTTATGATAACGAGTGAATGTTGCAGTGCTGAATACATTTCTTGATATCAAATTAAGTGGCGACACCTTTTTATACATAGGTATCAGAAGTTGATAAATGCAAGTGCCTTCAAATGTATAACATGGCTATTTTTTTAGGTGGATATATTTATGTGCACAAGCAAAGTGTAGGCAATTAAATTGTAGGTTTTCAATGGCTGAAGTGCGTTGACCCTGTGTTCTATATTGGATGGTGTGGTTGGAGGGAGCTTAATTTGAGTGACACCTGAGTAGCCCTGTGGCTAAGGAGGGTTGGCTAGAATCCTCTATATACTTTCATTGTTATTATGTTTTTTATGTTTTTGGGAAAACATGTGGCTGGAAACACAGCAAAAGCTGTCTTTAGGCAAGACCTAAAAATTGAGAATATGGCTTAAAGTTTTACTTGGAAGACCAACGTCAACAAACTAGACTGTCTAGATTTCCGAATTCTGAGCCCACATAGGCTTGATTCTTGCTCATTTCTCTTCTTTCCTCCAACTTACTTTTTAGTTTTTTATCTCAGTCCTGACTGTCATTTCATCCTTGCTTTCTCCATTTGATGCTGTATTCCTACCTGTAACTTCCTCTACCTTTCTCCCTTTGCTATCTTGCTCTACTTCTGGGTTAAAACCTGTTGATGAAGAAAAGATTCCTAATTATCAAAAATTAGTGTGGTGTTTCTACAACCTGCAATCCACTTCACAAACGATGCACTGAATGGACATCTGTCTGGTTAATTTGGCAATGCCATATTCAAGTTCAACTATACCCAAAAATACAGTGCATGTGAAAAAGAATATTTGTATTATGGTACTAATTTCATATGCTGCAAGTGATTACCTGCAACCATTGACTTAAATCTACTTTGTGCAGCTTCATCATAAAAAAAGACATATGTATTTTGCTACTCTAATGAATTGTGCTTGTTTTCAATAGGATAAGTACATTTGACAAAGATGGTTAATGACAGTGAGGTAATGTGTGATTTTGAATAAGTGCCTTGATTACTAGGGAACATTTATGATGGCATCCTAATGTACATACGTGCTAGCAGTCATCATCATCAAATTCCATTATTCGGTTTCATGATCAAGAAGACCATAAAAGCACAATATAAATACCAAGATAAAATAGTGTGATACAATAAATACATTCTCAGGAACAAGCCTTTGTGGGTACAAAACTCAAGTAATAAATACGAGATGCATCAAAGATACTAAACACCAATAATGTTGGAGTAAAACTACTAAAAACAATACATTTGAGTAAATAGCCCGGTCCGGGCCCTAATAGCTAAACAAGTACAAGGGACCCAAGAATAAAAATTAGGGAGCAATCCAACTAGTCGCAGCTCACCCTCAGTTTAATAGCAGATTTAAAAAAACTTAAAATGTGAAATACGGTATTGCCCGACAGCATCTGGAGAAATATAAATGCAGGCCAAACTTGTTAAAAGTTGGCATGTTTCAAAATGGGCATTATGTATGATTTTCTCAGGGTAGCATAAAAAGGACAAAACATAGTAAAATGGAGCGTATCCTGTAGAGATGTACCATTGCTGCTGCAGGATGGGCGAGGAGTTGGCCTAACGACTAGGGCGGTCGACCTCGAATCTGGGGAACTGGGTTTGAGTCTCGGCAATGACGCTGAACATCCTGTGATTCTGGGCAAATCACTTAATCTCCTCGTGCCTAACAAAAATAAATGTGTGTGCATATGTAACGTAACTGGTGCTATGTAAAGCACTCTGATACCCAATTCGGGTCAAGTTCGCGCTATATAAAACTCTGCAAAAAAAAAAAGAACTTGCCCTCTATTTGCACCCCGAGGATAACAGAAAAGTTAATAAAACAAATCAAACCGAAACCTGGTCAGGATGAATCTGTCATAAGAGTTCACTAGACCAAGTATGTACGGCTCCGCTTTCACTGTGGACATACGTGCTAGCAGTCACAGGTACATTCAAATGCTTTCCAAACTTATTTTTAGCAAATTGTGTTTTGTGTGGCACAATACATGTGTGCTGATGTTCACAGTTACTTATATTAAAGCCCATTGCTGTACGCTTATTCGGTGGTAGTAAAAGCAAAATGCCAATGTCATGGAGTAAAGCAATGGATACTTATCTGAGATGAAAATATCTCACACAAACTAAAAAATTAAACTTCTTATTGCTTATCTTTCATCTTGGAAGTGGAATATTTCCAAAAGATTATCAAAAAGTTATGTGGGGAAGGGTTTAAAATTTTTAAGCTGCCATATTGATGTTTTACGCACTGTTAGATTAAACTCACATAATCCCGCCGTCAGCGAAAACACTGCTCCAACTGTGCTTTTTTATGTCTTGCTCTATGGTGCATGGACAGGAATATCTTCTCTCTGTGGATTTATGAGCACTATTTGAAATTATTTCCGAGATATTCTGGTAACACATTTTTAAGGCTGCAGGATGACTTAGTGAATTCAATTCATACCACTGACATATGCCGTGAATTGCTGGTCAGAAATTCAATCGATCAATCATTTATAGAGCACGGCAAATCACCCCTAAGGGTCTTAAGGTGCTGGAGCTGTTTGCTGCTGTGTAGAAATGCGATCATTCAAACATTCAGGTCTTTAGTTCTGTTCTGAATTGCTGGAGCAACGATGCAGTCCTGAGGTGCAGGGGGAGGTTGTTCCAAGCCTTGGCTGGCAAGTGCGAGAAGGAGCATCCTCCGGTGTTGACAAGACAGATCCGTAGGGTGTCTGTGATGAAGAGGGAAACTGATCGCAGGTGTCTGGCCGGTTGGTGGAGGTTCAGGCGTTTGTTGATGTATGCTGGTCCTTCGTTGTACAGGGCCTTGTGGGCGTGGGTTAGCATCTTGAACTGCCAGCTCTTCTGAATCGGGAGCCACTGTATTTAATTGAGACGTGGTGTGATGTGGTTCCTTCTGGGTGGCTTGGGTATGAGTTATGCTGCTGAGTTTTTGCTTGCCATCGTCTGTCGAAACCACCCCACCCGGCCCCACTGCTCTTACCTGCACAGGCCAGGGCTGCTCGTCCCCTCCAACCCCAGCCGGGCTTCTGGGGGCTATTAGTACGCCACTGCCTTGTAGAGGCTAATTGAATATTTGGAACAGCAATGCATTTTGCCCTAGAAGTAGGAGCCACAGACTTCGCCCACTTCAGTAATACTGACTACTCTAAAATATAATGTTCGGTCCACTAAAACAGCAATGAAGTTAATATCATCTTTAGGAAGCTCATATATTTGTTTTTTTTACTGCATCTTATGTGTTAAAATGTGTAACTATAAGGAAGTCAATGATTTGCCCTGTGTAGTTTTATTTATTTGCTTATTTTGCACATTACCATGCACTGATAGCAACTTTTCTGTACTTCTAATTTTGAGGAGATTGTGGATATATACTGCACTTTAATAATGCCTTCTTTGCACTTTACATTCATTGCACAGTTACTATACATTTGTCACTTTATGTGGAAATTTGCATATTGCTAAATAATGTTAATGGAACATTTGCTTGGCATCGAAAGGGGTTAAACCTGTACACTATAATGCATTTTGCTCATTGTATATGGCACCTTTTTTGCTATGTAAACTAATCTCTTTGTGACCAAATTTTTACTCCATTTGTTTTGCTTATATGGTTGTATTGTACAAACCGAAGAAAGCTTTTGAACCGAACCGACTACTCATATTAAACTCATGTACTAATACATGCTCTATTTGTTTGGTGGTTGGAATAGCAGCATAGATCAAATGTGAGGGGCAGGCATAGACAGAAACTCCTTTCCAGGGTCGTGCAAACTAAAGTACTTATTACGCCAGCTACTACGCAGGCAAAGTATTGCGCAGATCCAAATCGTTGGCCTTCAAGGCTTAAATTGTCTGTATTTCTTCACAAATGCTGGTTGGTGCTAAAAGTAAGTGCGCTGTTTTCATTGAAGTTGAACCCCTCGATTGATGCCGGCAGTCTTTTATTTTTCCCCTAAAGTAACCATGTTAACGTGGCAGTCCACGTGCACACACCTGTGCCGCACCTCCCAAAGTGTCTTTACAAAGCCGATCTCTGTAGACTTCCTGATGGAAAACGATAAGGCGTGTCAATGAATATATTTCGAAGACAGGAGGCAGCAGCATCGCGTGCTGAATCGTGGGAAGTTGAAATCGCCGAGCGTGGTTTGTAATGGGAAATCGCAGAAAGTGTTTGATAAGCAGACCTATTCTCGGCTCTACATTTCCTAAGCAGGTCACGTGAGGTGCGCTTCGGAGAGCGTTTTACAGTAGACGCGACTGGTGTGAACAGGCTAGTCGTGTTAGACACATTTGCGGGAGTTATTTAAGGTGACAACATGTCTAGACGAATTCATGTTTTATTTAAACAGATAATGCCCAAGAGATTATATTTGAGGCAATCCATGCGCTGCTCTAATCTCCTTTGCTGTCATCGCTGTGAAATAATTATTTATTTATGGGTTGCCTTTTCCGAGGCATTCGTGGCCTGGTGCCAAGGATAGGAAAATTGAAGCATGGCTGCGTTTCTAGATTGTGGGAGTGTACCTCGGGGAATGCTACGATTTCGCCTCAAAATGTCTGCATTGCCGCACCCTCCGTGCAGCGATGTTAGGGCCTGGTCGCCTCCCCAAATCATTTTTACATATAACAATAATAATATACATTGGACATAAATGTTCAAATGTCTTGATATAGGAGCTTGAAGGCACGTTTGGTGTTCTAAAAACATGAATCAACACTTGCAAATGTACGTAATTAAAAACTAAGTACAATGTCATTTTGCACGTAAAATTTAAACCCTAAAACCCTGATTACAAGTGCAGGGCTAAATTGTGATCCCTGTTCAAACACACGTTTAAATAAGGCTCGGAATTAGGAGTTGTGTAATAATTATCAAACCCTCGCAGTATCCCCCCCAAACATTCTGCCAGGTCAAACCTCCCAATATTTATTTCTCTAAAAGGCCTGTGAAATGGCAAAAGATATGCATTCGATGAGTTAAAATCCTTATTCCGCATATTATTGAAATGTATAAAGTCGGGATAGGAGGTGTTTACTGCACTTGGCAAATACATCACTCTGTGGTAATGGAATTTACCATGTTTTGTGAATACCTTATCCATTCCACCTAACTTGTAATGAGGGCACTGGAGCCTCCTCATGCATTAAGAGCTAAATTCAAACTCGATGCAATACAGCCTTTTCCCAGGGATTGTAAAGGCCAGATTTTCCATCCAGTAAAATTGGTTCCAGTGTTCCCATACCTGGGTAATATAGGTACACGTAAGGGAACACCAGAACACCGATAACAGTCCTGATGGGAATTCTGCTCTGTACTGCTCGTAAACAGAACTATTGGGGTACATTTACAAGTGAGTAAATCTCACGCGGGCAGTGGGCGATGTAGGGCAAGGTTGCTTAAAAAAGTAGGTGAAAAGCCACAAACTTGAGAGTTTATAGTTACCAAATTGTGTAAGGCACATTCCCACCCTGAATACAGTCCGTGATATGCTCCAGTCTGGGGTGGCGGTGACTCTAAACCCATGTTTTAATAGTAGTGAGAGCACCCCATAAATTAGTGGGGGTTGTAGGAGATTGAGTATCTCTATGGGGAAACATATTTACCACAAAATGTTGTGAAGTTCAATAGCATTTTTTCTAAATGCACACCTGCTGCTTTTATTCACAAGCATTGCCACAGTTTCACAGGCAGCCCTACACACTTAGGTTGATTCTCTGTGATAAGCATAGGAGTCTGATGAATCCTCTGTCAGCTATGGCTTTGACAATATTACTGCCATTGTCAGTGGCAACAAATCAATGCAGAAACATCTGGGTTGAAATCACACATAAACTTTGGTATTAAATTATTCCAAGAAGTTAGCAGCTGTATATGATTTTTCTATGAAGAACACTGCAACAATGGAAAGTTGCTGAATACCTTAGAAGGCATCCTCAATGGTGACACAAGTGGCTATCATTTGCTTAACCCCATTGTAGGAGACCCAATGTGCAGTGATGCACATGCAGTGTTGCTTGACAGCTGGTCCAAATGTCTGTCGTGAGGTAGATGTCCTGAACAGTATTCTTCTTCATTGCTTCACTAACCAATTGTACCACTTAACAGCATAGCGCGAGCACAATAATGGTGAAAAGACACGGTGTGGCTTGAAACCTTCCATTTTGGGCAGTGGGTCTCCACAAAATCCCGAAATACCTATCCTTCCACCAAAGAAAAAGGCAGGATGTCAATAGGTAATACGTTTGCCACTTTCTAGTTGTGTAAATATTTTCATGGTTTCAGTGGCACGGCAACCCCTTTCTGGGCATAAATTTGATAGTTGATTGCTGTGACTGCTTTCCCTCTCACATACATCCACAAGCGATGTAAGGTTTGTGACTTTTTCCATCTTTTCTTTATGCCAAGATTGCTTTGGGTGATGATTGCACACACTAAGCCATAGTCACAGGGCTGCTTCAAGTGGCATCTTCCTCACCACCACTTCATCTATCCATTCAACTTTTCTTCTTTCACCAGCAGCTATCTTTCTGAGGAGTTTTTGGCACACAATTGATTTTTCAGATGGGCATGGTCAGGCAATAAAGAAGGAAGTAAGAGGCTGAGACTTGTCAATGTTGGTCAGTGCAGCCATTATAATCTTAATAATATTATAAAAATAGCTTAAATGAAGATAAAAGAATACTGGTGTCCTGCAGAGTCTGTGGGGCCCCTATAGGAGGCAGGCAGAACTAAATAATAAGTAGTTGGTGTCCCCCAAAAACTCATGTAGCTGCTGTGGGAGGTGGGATGCAGGCATAAAATTTACTAACTAATTTAAAAATAACTTCTATCCTTCCAGGGCCCATAGACCTGGTGTCCCTCCAGGGCCCATGGGGCCCCCATAGAGGCAGAGAGGGGCAGACAATAATTGGAAAAATTAATATAAAAATACCTGGTGTCTCTCCAGAACCCATAGGCCCTATCGGAGCATCGACAGGCACAAATGTAATCAATTAATTAATACATATTTGGTGTCCCTTCAGGGACCATGGGCCCTTATGCGAGGCAGTTGGTACAGGCAAAAAAATGGAATACATTGCTATAAGAAAAATCAGATGTCCCCAAGGGCCTCGGAGCCACTATGGGACTTTGAGGCAGGAAAAAAATATAATAAATTAATATAAAAATATCCAATGTCCCTCCAAAGCTTATGGGGCCCCTGCTGGTGGCTCACAAAATCAAAAATCCAAATCAAATAAATCAATTAATATTAATACTTGATATCCCTCTAGTGCACATTGGAGGTAGACAAAAATTGAATACATTAATTAAAAACATCCACTGTGCACTAAAGAGTGCTACAATCAGCCAAAAGCAAAAATATCAGGAAAGGTATATTTGGAAAAAATTAACAAAAATGACATGGGCTTTGTAGGAAACTGGAGTATTGTGTGGAATTGACAATTGTCTCCCTCAAAGGATTAGGCCGCCACCTGCTATATGCATTGCAAAATAAATTAAATAAATCTGCGATCAGTCCTTGGTAATGTATCACAAAGCAGTCCTGCCTAAGCAATGTGTAAAGTATTTAAGCAGTGCATAAACAGTAGAAAAGTCGCACAAAACTCTATAAAATCCCCCATCAAATTTATAAAACAGAAAGGAACATGGTATGAGTACAATAAGATGAACATATCAAAATCCAGTTAGAGGAATCAGATATATACTTTTTTAAAGAATTAAAATGAAAAAGAGACAAGGAAAATATAGCTCCCAATGTATGTTAATGGTTGTAGTAAACCGGGATAAAGATGTAATTTCAGGCTGACTGCGATGGAGCCCAGGTTGGATACACCAAGTGGATTAGTCCCAGCGAAAGTATGGATGTCAAAAAGTTCAAAAGAGTTCTTAGTTCCCATTTCAGAAAGGGATGTTGTCACTTTTTTGACAGAAAATATTGAAATATCTTCTAATTGCAAATACAGAATGAGACTTTGTCACTTTTTGAGACGAAAATCCTTTACGTGTGGGATGGTGCTGAAGCGATAGCTGCGGCCATGGAACCGAAGGATAGATACCTGAAGCAAGTTGAGCCCATTGGCGTTCTGGAGCTTTAGAGATTTCTCAATTAAAATGTACTAAGTCCCAATGCAGTATGGGACTTAATTATTTTTTGGAGGTGCAGATATCTTTGTGTGGGATGAAGCTGGGGTCCTATGTGATTCTATCCATTCTGATGCTGTGGAACTGTTGGCCGGATATATTTTTTCAGCAAGTCCCACTGATTTTCCAAAGGTTTCAAATATTCTTCTGGTGCCCAAACAATTATAGGAGTCGACATCTTAAGCTGCCAGGACCTCAGGTGAAGGGTGTCAGATAGAGTCCAACAGTGAGGTCCAGTCAGAGTCAATGCCACTGGTCCATTGGTATTCTTCACAGGAATGTCATCTTCAGCTTTTTTGTAATGCTGCTTGACCCAACTGTGGCTCAGTCTTATATTTCTTGGAGCGCTTCATGTCCTTGGATTACAACTGGAAGGGGTTATCCAACCTTCCAATGAAAGCCCCTTTGCTGGAGAAGCTATACGCTATACTAGATCTTTTAACATCATAACCATTCAGGTTTGTCTCATAGGTCAAAGATGCCAAGTGCACCAGGTTCAGGCCTCCTGGTACCCTTTCACAATCCAGCAGTGTTCTGAGAAAGGCTGGGATGGGATTGGGCCAGTTTTGTAGTATTCCAGAGCCTGCGGGGACACCCTAAGACACTCCTAGCCCATCTCTGACCTGTAGAGTAGATGTCCCCAGGCCCTGTCCTGTCTACTTTTGGAGTAGTTCATGTAGTACTACAAACAGGCCTAAAATGCAATGCGTCATAGCAAATCCAAAAATGGCCAAAGTCTTCAGCAACGCTGAACTTGGGGTCTAGGAGCTGGGGTGTGTAGGAGATTGCATTATGAAAATTGCTTGTGTCCTCCCACATCTAACACTAAAATCCAGTTTGAATCAGTCTCTGGACCCACAACTGAAAATGGGATAGAAGTCTTGTAATACAAGGCAGGGTCCTTCAGCAACCTGACCAGGGATACACAAGAATTGTGATCTTTTCCTGCATGATCTCTTTCAAATGCACCAAACGTTTTACATGTGCCTCAGACACGCCTGTCATGCTGGGTTTGAAACAGTCATGCCAACAGGAGGTGCAGCAGTTCACACTCTGAGTGTTCTCCTGACCTCAAGAAAGCCATCCCTGCCTATTCAGGTCGATCAGTCAGTCAAGGGGCTCTACTGTGTGGCTCCATGAAGGGATTCCACACCTCATTACAGGAATGGCAGGGCCAGCCTGCAGCTGCAGCCTGAGACTAATGACCCAACAGTGGCTTAGGCAAATAACTATACCTTTTCTGACAGTTATTTTTCCTAATGGTTGGGAAAACTCTGAATTTACCAATTAATTAGATTTTCAAAAACAGCTAGGAAAAGTTATTTAACATTTCCTGTAGCTGTTTCCTACTGTATAATGCAGAATTAGTGGTTTCATATGTTTTGCTTTACCAGCTTTTCGTCTGGGAACAGATAACCCACAATAGTTGTAACTACTTTATCCACACGCTAACATTAATTTAGGCATGTACCACTTATAGGTACTGTGAATCCTACCTTATGGGCAGTAAAGTCATTTTAGGGGTAACTTATTTGGTGGTTAGTTTTTATCAGCTGTTCCGTAAACATAAGAGTTTGCAGGTATCAAGGGACTAGGCCTCGGTGGAGGCCTGTGTTATGGTTTCAAGGTCACAAGGTAGAAGAAACAAAACAGTGCTTCACTCCATGTGTGCCATTTAATTTTACATGCCTTAGTTGTAGTTTATACACCATACACAATGCCCTTATAGTAAAATTAACTGTGCCAAATGGAGTAAGGCAATTTTGACTTTATTTTATGGGTCAGAGCATGTAGACTGAGTGTAGAATAGCAGTTTCCCAGTGGCGGAGTTCAGAATTACTCAGCAGGTGAGTCTAAAAAAATCTGAACATTGGGAATGCCCATCCAAAATAGAACAAAGAAAGAAGGTAGTGGTGGTCTGAGCAGTCGCACATCAATTCTATGCAATATATATCTTGTTAATTGGCATTCAAACAGTAATGGTGCCCCTCAAGGTAACAAATAGAAACACCCCACTACCAAGGATGTTACCCAACGGGAGTTCAGCCGAAAACCAGTATATTGTGCTAATAAATTATTGTACCTCGGCACTCTGAAAATTTAAACTCTCTATTTCTTCAAGTATTGAACATAAGGCCCCCTAGACAAACTAAAATATCACAAATATTAACTCACAGGAAATATCAGTCAGAAAGGTGTAGTTGGCACAGAAATCTGTATTTAATACAAGGTGATGCAATATATATATATATTGTGTCTCACTTACAGGTAACAATCAATTATTTAGAATTAACACAATTTTGATGGTATTCCTAAGAAACTTAGGTATCTGCTAGATGACTAAGGTACATTCGCCATTACGAGGTCCTGTTCCTAGAACCTCCTAGATGGTAGCAAAGGATTGCAGCCGCCATGTGTTTTGTTACTTTCTTGTAACTTCCTCAAGGCTCCATCTAAAAAAGTACTGATTCCTGTTGATGGCAAATCACCTCAAATCAGTGATTTGTGGTTTTCCGAAAAAAAGGGAAGAAGAAAGGCTCTTGATATGGTGCCTATCTAAGAAAAAGGAGGGGTATCCTGAAACTAGTGAACCAGCCTCAAAAGTCCTCTGGTTGGAAGTCCTCTATTGTTAAACAATTGATTGTTACTTGTCAGTGAGACACAATATATTGCATCACCTTGCATTAAATACAGATTTCTGTGCCAACTACGCCTTTCTGACTAATATTTCCTGTGAGTTAATATTTGTTATATTTTAGTTTGTCTAGGGGGCCTTATGTTCAATTCTTGCAGAAATAGAGAATTTAAATTTTTGGAGTGCCGAGGTACAATCATTTATCAGCCCATCCACAATAGGCTTACTTTGAAACAGACTTCTTCTAATATCAATGCTCCTTGAAACTGACTTTTAAAAGTGAAATACATTGATTAATAATTGAAAACTCCCAGTGGCTGCACTAAATGGTGGTTGCTCACCACATGGCATTGACCAAAAGGAAGAAGACATAGAAAACGAAGACACAATGGCTGCCTATGAGTGAGAGTCTCTCTCTCTCTCTCTCTCTCTCTCTCACACTCTCTCTCACTCTCTTCTCTCTATCTCCTCCACACCGCATGTCAACCCTTCTTCCACATCCTGCAACAAAAAATGCGGGGGAAGGATTGCTCAAATAAACACCTGATATGTGGCTGAACCGATACCTCTGCATAGTACACCACCAATAAAGCAGCAACAATAAATTCAACAGCACAGCAAAATGGAAACACTTAGGAAATAAACTTTAACATGTCCGAAACAGAAGCAGCAATAGGCAAAGATTTCCACTGGAAAATACTTTGAAAAGTTGAAGAAACACAGTTAGCCAACCATCTCATACAAACACACTGAAACACAAATAGAGGGCAAACATATTGGAAAGACAAATAAAAATGTCTGGCTATGGCTATGTGGGTCTGAACAAGTGCATCTACCCTGACTCTACCCCCTTACAGGCAGCTGTAGACAAAAATAAACTAAACTTGGCATGAATACAAACCCATCCACAAACCCCTTAAATAATGTAAACTATTTCTAGCAAACAAGCAGTGAAAATGTACCTAAGTCCTTAACTAGACAGTGCCCTAAAAAAGTGAAGCACCATAGTATGAAGACAAATTTAGACAACGTTCACAAAAACAAAAGGAAAATGAGGAGATGAAATAACCCCTGGCCATAACTATCTTCTCTTAATTTCACATTAGCCTGCCATCATACTCCCTAACTTAAACTCCAGGCCATCAGCAACAAACAAAAGGAGAAAAAACCCAAAAAGGAATAAAAAATAGTGGTTCCTGCCAAAACACAGTTTGCAGAGAAGTTCTCTCAACTTGCTTGATCCCTCCCCCCACAAATACAGGTTCCAATGTTCAAGGGGGAGGGGTAATAAAGCAGAGATAGCAGACCAAGGAAGCATTATGCACTTCCTCCGAAATCTAAATCCATAATGTCCAATGGCTGGACAAAACACAGTGAGGTGTCTTTAGGACAGAAAGAGGAAATTGATACTATATGTATAGTAGCCGCCACTTTATGGCACTTCCTTTGTGTAAACCCTAAAAAAAATTACAAAGATGTAGTTTATCTTTGTAACTGCTGGAGATGTGGGTTAGGAGGGCTATGATCTCCCACAGATTCTCTGGCACTGTATTAGACCGTACTCGACTGCCGTCTTGCCTGATTTGGAAACAGTGCCCAGGCTACATGTATGCAAACTAGCACTGTTCCACGATATGGTAGATGATGTGGTCCCAACAAACATGCAGGACTGACTGGCAAGGGCCCTGGCTACTGCCAAAGTATGTGTTAGACCGGGCTTTCTCTGCAGGGTAACCCCAAACATTTTGCCTTCACTCCCATCCAGTGCTGAATACTTTTTTGTTGGACTTTAGCGCTCTGTGCTCTTTCCACGAAAATTACACCAGGGCCTAATTGAGGAACGACTAGTCACTGAGGCATGATTTTGCCACAACAAACCCCACTTTATCTTAATTTGGGCTTCAGCAGGATTCCAAACTGTTAAAATTTGATTAGCCCCATGGATGTGGAGAAGTTTGCTAGATGAAAATAGGTATCTAAACAATGTGGAACAATTTAGTGAACTGTTTTCCTTTCCAACCCAGCCACTGTAATTAGATCCACGAACCGATTCAGTTGTATCCGTAAATTGCAAAGGCATATTTCTTAGAATACATTTATTATGCAAAATGTTGACACCAATGCACAATGTAGTTTTTGGACAACCAATGAAACCAGCCTGAGAGTTGATCTGACCTAAGCGGATGTTAAAGTTGTGCCTGAATCTATGGAACAAGAACTGGGTTAGGCAGTAATGATACCAGCCGCGGTCTGTGCAGGTAACAGCGGTGGGGCCGAGGGGGATTTCGAGGGACCATGCCGAGGGATTTAATTTTCCCTCTGCATCGTCCCTCGAAATCCCTCCCCACGCGGCCCCTCTGCCCTACCACTGTTACCTGCACGGACCGCGGCTGAATGATACGTGTTTTGCGAAACTGCAAAGAAAAAATAAATAATGTCACAACATTCCCCTTATGGGCCATTTCTCTGCCTACATGTAAGTTTGCCGGTGCATGACTCAATATTTGTTTAATTCCAGTGCTGAAGCAGTTAGATCCTTTCTGACGGTAAGTGTCATTTCACTGGGGGATCTAGTGTTTAAATAAAGGCATGGTCTTTAGTCGTAAAATGGCAAAAAATAATTAAAGTGTGTTGTTTAGAATGATGTGTTGGGGTAGGGATTTCACGTTGGAAGCACATTACTGCAGAGGTGATATACTCTGGCAGATGTGGCTTAAAAACTCATTCTCTTGGGTGGAACGTGTTGCTGTATACATCATAATGTTTGATTATTTTCGTGTGGTACTTGGAAATGTGTTCCCCGTTAAAAATTAGATATGCAGCTTACATGCATGAGGACGAGTCCATGATGTGGTGTACGCTGATGCAAACAGTCATAGCAAAAAGCATTTATAATCTCATTCTATAGGTTTAAGATACAGAAAATGCACTGTGTTACTATAGCTTTTCTAATATATACCATATTAAATCGATATCAGCTGAGAGAACTTTATGTCTTACTTACACTGTGATCTAACGGGAAAAGGCCTTTTGGGATGTATCATCCCAAAAGGGCATGTCATATTAGAGAATCGCAAATTTGCGATTCTCTATTTTGCGATTGCATTTAAGGAATTTCAAATTGCAATTCCTTAAGTGCGATGTAACAAGCACCCAAGTTGTGAGATTTCTCCTTAAAAAAGCGCAAATTACCACCAACTTCAAGTTGGTGATAATTTGCAATTTCTTTGAAAGATGCATTTTTTGGCATTTTTCAAAGTTTCATGTGGCGCACATACATGCCTTTCAGGGTTGCATCATGGTGTCCTTATGACACCCTTGAAAATATTCTCAATTTGCGATTCTCTAATTGCGAATCGCTAATTGAGAATGTCTTCCCAATCATTCCTATGGGCCTCCTGGCCCATAGGAATGAATGGGAAGGTATTCCTTAATTGCGATTCACAATTTGCTAATCGCAATTTAGGAATGCCAAGGAATCGCTAACAATTTGCGAATTTTTACTTACATCTCGTTTGCGATTCCCAAATAGCGATTCTCAAAAAATCGCTATTTGAGAATCGCAAATAGAGAATTTGATACATATGCCCCTTGAAGTTGGTGGTAATTTGCGCTTTCTTAAGGAGAAATCGCACAACTTGTGTGCTTGTTACATCGCATTTAAGGAATCGCAATTTGCAATTCCTTAAATGCAATAGCAAAATAGAGAATCGCAAATTTGCGATTCTCTAATTTGCGATGCCCTTTTGGGATGATACATCCCAAAAGGCCTTTTCCCGTTCGCAAACGGGCCGATTCTTTTATTATTTGAATAATTAAAATCATTTCAAATTAACAAGGTCAACAGAAATACATGATTTAAAAGACTGTTGCACGATTTGATTTGAGGTTTTTAAGATCAAAAGTCAATTGTTATTAAATTATATGAAAGCCAAAGTGTGGGTACTTTGCACATATCGATATATGAGTGCAATATTTACGTTACAATTGCTCCCGCATTTGTCTCATCTGTTGAGCATTAAATCGTGCCAAACAGAATTCCTGATGATGTTAGTTAAAGTGCAAGAGTACTCGGGTGATCTCTAACAGATTGGATTTTAAGGAATATTTTATTGTGGCACTACATGCTGGGGGATCTTCAAGCAATCTTTGCACCTGGTACAGATATTTAGTCCCCTGGCACGCCAAGGGGATGGAGTCTCCGCTCAGTCAATAAATTACAGCTTGCTTGCAGGTGCATACTTGCTGTTGTAGAAAAGCAGATTTAAGTAGGTTCTTCTTGTGCACTAAACGTCCTGGACATCCCATAAAATGTGAGTTAGTGACTCATGTTTATAGCCACATGGGCACAGCTTAAACTTTGTGCCGATTCGTCCAGGAAGGGATTAGGTCTTGCGTTTCTAGCTGCCCAAAACGCAACAGCACAAGCTGTTGCTTTAGCATGGGTAAGAAATTAGCTGTTAAATAGGCTTGGCGCTTTAAATGTTCATATGAGGATATAACCGTCCATGCGTGGCACTTGGCAGCCAGTGTATTCATTTCTTGCAGCTGTGACAAAACTTTGGCCAAGGTGTTGCTTAGCCAAGTGAAGGATGCTTTTTCCATGGGGAGGGCCCTGACCTCCTTTAGACCTAGGACTGTGATTGTTGAATGCAAATACGCAGTTGTTTAAGTGTTTGTTCATCTGAAGCTCGGTTTCCCCCCAACATAAGTTGTGGAGGAGCCTTTTTCTGAAGCACAAACAGTCCAACATAATTTTATAAATGTATTCAGTCTTTGCAGTAGTTGGTCTTGAGGCCAAAGTCTAGCCGCACTTGAACTTGTGAGTATGTATGAGTGATGTGAATAGGTTGGCATGAATGTGAAGTTCAGTAAGCACATTTACATCACAAAGCATATGTGGTGAAAATGTGACCATTGACGATATTGAAAACAAGATTATGCCTTTAATTGTAAAAAAAAAATCATTATTCTGTTTTTATGTGGGTGGGCCACTTATATGGTGTGTTGGAAGGGTGCCTAGTATTACACTATACTGTAAAAGAAATAGGCTTCATAGACTCAAAGTTCACATGGGTAGATGTTGTTTTTTTGTTTTCTGCAAATTGCAGGCCGATCAATTTTTGGGCCTATGGAGGTGTTTCACCCGTAGCTCTTCCAGCGAAGGTGTGTTTTTTGACTTTTAAAATCTTAAGATTGGATTGGCTTAACCTTCTTGCAAGGCAGTATTTGAAGATCTTCTGAACTTGACACGGCGTCTGATTGTGCAAACATTTCTGTTTCTGAACTGTAGCCATTATTGTGACCTAATGTCTGCTGAATCACTCTACCTGATAATGGAGAAGGTGCATTCTCGAGGTCTTTTAATTTAGCAATTGGGGAATAGGGAGTCCCACATCAGAGCATTTGCATAGTCAAGCTTGGAATTTTCAAGTGGCCCTACATTTTAGTATGCTTGGCTAAGGAAGTGGGAGGTTCAAGCATGGCAGGTGCACAAGGATATTACGGAGGATTGTTTTGAATTTATACCCGTTAGGAGCAGGGGCTTTAGGCCACCATGATTCATTCAAGAAGCATCTTGTTCTTTTTAAAAAAAAGAAAATTGTTTAACTTTACTTTTCCAGTTTACGTCGTAACAAAAGATATATAAATGCCAATTTGTTCACTAACAATTACAATGACATTGTCGCCCAATCAGTGTATACGCTGTAGAGTACAAATAAATGCAAGTCCTGGCCAGGCTAGTACAATGGATACAGTGATGTTATAATTACAGTTCACCTGGAACCTCCCTGGTACCCAAACCCCCTTCTCCTAGTATTGCAACACTCCCGATACATCCAAGGGTGAAAGCCCCAGTGCCCGGGGTGTACTATGATTCGTGAATGGTGCCTGTCACGATGTGAGTCTAGTATATTTAGGCTGTCACCCCACTCCCTCCGGGACGATTCCATCTTCCAGTTGGGAATTGGAGGCCTGTCTCGAAGCCTCTACATAGGAACGATATAGGCCCCATATGTCTTTGGGACGAGAAGAGCTGGGCATTGTGTCGGCATAAAGCTCGCTATTCACATTTCAATTAGCCAGACTTTTCAGCCAATTCTGTACTTTAGGAGCTGTCCTCCAATGTGCAGTGGATGTGCTTCCAATAAATCTGTAGATGTGGGCATGTCCATGCAAGATGTGCGAAGTCAGCTTGGGGCGCAGCACATTTCAGGCAAGTGTGTGGTCTGGATGAGTCTATCCTATGCGTTTTGCGGGGTGAAGCATGTGCGTCGCAAAAACTTTAAAATGGAGCAGTTTGTGTTTACTGTTAAGGGACACTTCCTTGGTGGCCACACAACACTTGGCCCACTGCTCATCAGTTATTGGGCAGCCCAAGTCTATTTCCCAATCACTGCGGATCGTGTCGTCGCTGATGGGCCTCATGTTAGCACACACCTTATACAATTTAGAAATTTAATCGCCCCATTCGTGTTCTCGATTATCTTAGTTAGTGGGAAGAACGATTCTGGTTTGATCGGGAAATTGGGCAGTGTGGCGCGCAGAGCCGACCGGATGCACCCTTGGACAAACCTATCCATGAGGCTACCATCTAGGAAGCGTACATCATCTTCTAGTGAAAAGGCATGGCCCCCAGGGTATAGGTCTCCCATTTTGGTAATATTGAATGTGTTCAAGGTGTGCTGCACCAGCCGTTCACACTATATAGGGATCCAGTGGGCGTTCGGGAGAGGAAGGGTGGAGGAGTACAGCGTTGTTGCACCGGATAGCCGTCTGAGTTTCTCCCATGCCCAGCTAGTAGTGGACACGGTTTGTATGTCCTGGGGATCACTAGGGATGCCTTTGGGCAAAACTGTGGACAGTTGCTCCGGCAATACAAAATCCGACTCAGGCCGAAGATACGGTATTCTGGCGTCGGGGTGAAACCATGAATGCGCATAGCAGCACTGGGCCACAAGGTAATATAATTGCAGATCCGGTACCCCGTACCCCTCCCTGCTATATGGTAAAGTGAGCACTGGCCAACGAACCCAAGGCTGTCTTCCTCACCAGACCAGATGTGTAAGGTGGGTGGGAAATTTGGGAAGTACCACCATCTTTAGAATAGCCACTCTTCCTGCCATTGACAAGGGTAATCGCAACCATCTCTCTACCTGAGTCTCCAGAGTACCGACGGCCTGTCCGTAATTTAAATGAATGATTTGCGTAGTGTCTAGATGTATATGTACCCCCAGTTATTTGACCGAATCCGTGCACCATTCGCACTTCAATTGTTTTGTGTCTGAGGTTAAGGGGAAAATTACTGATTTGTGCCAATTGATGCCAAGGCCGGAAAAAAAGCCAAATCTGAGTATCTCTCTAATGAGAGGCTCCAGATTTACTAGGGCTCCCTGACATAAAGGATTGTATCATCTGCGTAAAGCGAGGCTAAAAGTGGGCCTGTGTTAAACTGTATCCCTCGCTGTAGATGTCGTTCCTGAAAATGCCTAATTAACTGATACATGGCAAGAATGAACAGGAGAGGTGACAGTGGGCAGCCCTGCCGGGTGCCACGTGATAGCCTGAAGGGTCGGGTGAGTGTACCAATCAAGCAAAGTCTGGCCATGGGATTGCTGTATAATAGGGCAGAGGTGGCCACAAATCCCATAGGCATTCCAATACGGCGCATCACTGAAAGGAAAAACGGCCATTCCAGGGAATCAAAGGCCTTTTCCTCATCAAAAAGTATTGCGCAGCTGGGACTCCGGGATCTATCCTGTGGAGGAATGCAAATAATGTCCTAAGATTCAGCGAGGTGGAACGATGGGGCACGAATCCCAATTGGACTGGAGATGCTATAAACTCCATCAATTGCGATAGGCGATTAGCGATGACCTTGGCCAATATTTTATAATCTAGATTTAGGAGGGACAACAGCCTGTAGGACCCACATAGAGATGCGTCTTTACCAGGCTTGGGGAGTAATATAATAACTGGCTCCTGGAGCGTGGGGGGAAGGACCTGTTTTTCCAAAGCCTCAGTGTACACCTCGATCTATCGCGGCGTAAGTAGGTCTTTGTAGTCTTTATAAATATCACCCGTAAAGCCATCTAACCTGGGTGCCGAAGAGCCATGGAGGGTATTGATGGCACCAATGAGGTCTTTGGTGGAAATGGGCTTTGCCAAAAAGTCTTGCATGTCCTTTTCAAGATACACCAGCCCAATCTCTGATAAGTATTCTTCCTGTGCAGTGCGATCACTCCCTGCTTTAGAGGTGTATAATGTAGTGTAATAGTCCAGAAATTCGTCACGAATCTCTGAGTTTGTGGCAAGGATCTGGTCTGTGGCGGAGCGAATTTCCGTGATTTAGGCCTTGTTGTACGGCAGATGCAGCATTTGCGCCAGCACTCTGCCAGGCCGCTCGCCCTCTCCGTAGCGTCGGGCTGTGTGATATTTACCCATGTACAATATCTCCCGGTCCTCAGTGTCTCTATACTCAGTCAGAAGGGCCAAGCGCCGCCCCCGTCAGCAGGGTCAGAGGATTCCACTGAGGAAGCATCCAGGGTTGCATTGTCTTGCTCGATGCATGTCAGCATGTTACGGAAGTCCTTGAGAACCCCGGCATGTTTGGAAATACAGACGCCCCTGATGACTGCCTTAAATCCCTCCCATAAGGTAGCCCAGGAATCTATGTAGCCCGTGTTGATGTCAAAGGTGTCCTCAATAGCTTCGCGCACCTCTGTCTGGAAGAGGTCATCGTGCAGGGCGCAACTCGGGAAGCGCCAGCGCCGCTCGAAACCCTCAGGACGGGGGACTTTCAGGTGTAATATTATTGGGGAGTGGTCGGAATATGTCCGAGGGAGTGTACTAAGCATATCAAACCAGGCAGCCGCTTCTGGTGTCAATAGCCTATAGTCAATTCTGGTCCAGGTGTTGTGTTAGCCGGAATAATGTGTTTAATCTGTAAATGCGGGATTACGCTTTCGCCATATGTCCAATAATGTAAATTGTTCACATAGCTCTATAAGGACGTGACACGCACGAGTTTTGGTATCTGGTGTCATAGAGGGGCTGTCCAATCTGGGGTTAAGTAGCATGTTAAAGTCCCCTCCCATTAATATCAATTGCGGCTCCAATTTCGCTAGTTGGGCGTGTAGAGTGTGGAAAAAGTCAGGGGAGTCGGTGTTCGGGGCATATACACATTCCAATGTAGTCGTTAATCCCCCTAAGGCTCCCGTGAGAATTATGTACCTACCCTCGGCATCACGTATTACGACGTGTAGACTAAAGGGAACCCATTTGTGGATAAGAATGGCTGTACCCCTGGTGTAGCTACTATAATTTGCGAAGTATCAGTGTGCACCCCAGATTGCCCCAAATCGTGCTACATCTGTAATGGGTAGGTACGTTTCCTGTAAATAGGCTATGTCTACGTTATGTCTCAATAGGTAGTGAAGCACTTGTCTTCTCTTGCGATTGTTGTTGAGACCACGCACATTCCAGGATACTAGAGATAGGCCAGAGGGGCCCGGTATGTTACCCAGCCGAGTCAATTCAGGCATAGTGAAAAGGCGACATGAATAAAGATGTTTTGACAGTGAACATTGTTGCATATAAACCAAGATGGATCGATAAGTCTGATCAACCCCCCCACCCAACCTCACCCCAACTAGAGCGAGGCAAAACCCGAATGCGCAACAGAACATGAAGTACCAATTGACTTTATATTTAACTGTCAATTCCCTAGAACAGTACCCCAGTGTGAGGAATAACAAACCTAACAGATACACCATGGGGGTGTGGCAACGCAAGAGCAATCAACCAGCCTAGTGCAACATCATAACAGAATGAATAACATTTTCCCAAATTGTGTTACATCAATGTATCTTATGCCCTGAAAGAGTGTTAACCAGCGCCTGATCCAGAGAATAGGTCAGCGCTAGCGTCTGAGCCACTATGCTGGGGGTCAGGCGACTCCCACCGCTGAGGCCTGATTATTATTTTGGTTGTATGTCTGGCAAAACTCCTGTGTCTCAGTGGGAGTGTCAAAGATGCGCGCCCTGCCACCAACATCAACTCTTAGTCGCGAGGGCTAAAGCATTCCATATCTGAGCCCAAGGTTCCTGAGGGTGGCCTTTACCCCATTGTATTTGCGACTGGCGTCTTGCACCATCACGGTAAAGTCCGGATAGAAGGACAGCTTGGAGCCCTGACAGGAAGTGTCCCCACGCTCTCTGGTCAGTCTGAGCGCTGTATCTTGGTCCCGAAAGTTCATGAGACGTGCAATGATAGGCCTGGGCGGGAGACCAGGATTAGACCGAGGCCCAAAGGATCTATGCGCTCTTTCCACCACAAAGCCTGCAGTGAAGGACTCCTTACCAAACAGTTTAGTTAATAGGCTCTCCACAAACAGGTCCATGCGGCCGGTGGAGGCTGTCTCCAGGACCCCGAGGACACGGATGTTGTTGCGGCGAATGCACGCCTCAAGGTCCTCGTTTTTGATGGCCACCTCTTTAAGTATTCATTCAACACGTTCCAGTCGTTTAACTGATTGGGCGTTCCCATCTTCTATGTCGCAGTTACGTGCCTCAGCTACATCTAGTCGCCTGTCGTGTACCTGGAGTTTGGCCTTACGAGTGGCAAGGTTTTTGTCAAGAACATCAAAGCGGCTATCTAGCGCCTTAAAGCCCTCCCTCAGCTCCTGCAACATGGAGGCGGTAATCGTTGAGGGGTCAATTGCGTGGTCTAGGGCGTGTGCGCCTTCCGTCATGTTGGAGCTGTCTACGGTCGCTTTGTCTTTTGCTTGGAGTCTTTGTGGCCCATGCCGCGAGTCAGTGGCCCCAGTGGCAATGGGCAGTAGCTAGAACAGTAACGGTGTAATTAAGCGTGGTAGCGGGAGGCATGCTTGAAATCAGGCCTAGCGTGGGACTTCGTCCAGAGAGGAGGCCTCAGTGTTTGCGTTGCCCGGGCGGTGAGAGAACGCGTGTGCAGCGCTAGATGTGCTGAGACCTAAGTAGTGGCGAGCAAGGATGTCTGTGCCAGCTTGTATCTGTCCGACCCCTGTCGCCCCTCAGTTCAGGGTGATCTCTTGGGTCAGGAGCCAGTTCAGATATGTGCAGTTGTCTTCAGACTGGTGGGCTGGTACTAAACAGTGGAGCGGCGATGTACAACAGCCTGACCTGTCACAGCAGCCATGGGGCATCTGCCCATGTAGGGCAGCATCCAGTGGCAGTCTGAGGCTGCATAAACTGTGTGTCCCAGGGGGACCGGCCTGTGCTGGAGTCAGTCTGATGCCCTAAAATGATGAGGGGTGGCCGCCGAGTGCCTCGAGGCGATGTCCACGGGTCTCAGCATGCCTCGCTGGGAGAATGTAGGAATTAAATCAGCTTGCCTGCATGTTGCGTGGGGCCGCGGGCCCCCCGCCAGCCCCTATCCCCTTGGTTATGCGCCCCTGCACGCCTGGGCGGGCGCAGCATATATTGGCAGGTGGGCCCTATCCCCGCCCACGGAATGGAGACAGGGAGGCGCAATCCGCCGGCTTGGGAGCCGCCAGGGACAGTCGCATCTGTACCACAGCAGCGCGGTCAGGGAGGCGGGGGTGGGAGCAAGCTCCCCCGCGACATAACCGTCGGCGACTCACCACCACTGCAATCTTGGTGTCTCCCACGTCGGCATCTCGGATCCACGAGGCTGCCGGTTGAGCTTCATGTAAAATGGCGCCTTGTCACACCGCTGTGGGCCCAGCCTCACAGCCGATCTCCTTGCCGTATCTCAGTTCGCAGGGCTCATTGAGGTGTCTGGATCACATTTTCTGGAGCCGGAGGAATTCCAACACTCAGCACTGCCGATTGTGGGGCATTGAAGCAGCGATTTACTTGGGTAAAATGCTGATCGACTGGGACGCTCTGTGGAGCTTCAATGCCAGATGGCCATCTTGGTCGCCAGCTTGGCCACGTCCCCAAGAAGCATCTTGCTCTAGTAATGGTTATAGAGCCCTAAAATATTTTTGCGGCCCTTTGACAGACGTATAATTGTCTGTCATTTGCGCAAGAGTGGTATTGAAGCTGATGTCTTAAAGGTTCTGAAACTGGTCTCCTGAAGAAGTCAAAAAGTAGACGTGGAAGAAAGAAGAGACCCTTTGTGTTTCTACATTCCAGCTTATTCTATGCCATTTGAAATGGGTCTAATTTAATTTTTTGGATTCTTCTGACAATAAGCACCTGAACCATCGGATTGGATACAAGAGGCCCCATTCATAGAATGGAAAGCAGAAGGCTGTAGTCAACAGTGTTAAATTCAGCTGAATGGTCGAGGAGGATGAGAAGAGAAATGTTTCCATTCCAACCAAGCTGTTTGAAGAATGTATCAGCCAAGACAAGAGGTTGCATATCTGCGCTAATGCAAACTCAAATGGAGCATGCCTATTGACTTTGATCAGTCAGTATTGAGTAAAGCCTGGAGCTGATGCGGTCATCTATAATCTCTTCAGGCCTGATTTGACTGCACAACTTATTGTTATCAATGTTTTCAAATATATAGAAAGAGGGCTTTATCTTTGACCATTGGTTTATTTCTCTCTCGCCCTATTCTGTTGACTCGTGGGTGTAATCATCTTCTTCCTAGATAGAGATTTCACTGGCATGCATCAGACATTGAATTATTTATCTCGTATAGGAATTGTATGTCGAAAACAATTTGTGGCATTTTTTACACTGCAGTAGACTTTAAAAACATGTTTTAGTCAGGACTCGTGTGCAGGCCTATCTTTAAAATAGTCATCACATTGTGTTGACCCTTTCCGGAACTGGACAGCATCTCCCCAAGTTGGCTACTCCCAAAGTCTTGCAAGGTCAATACCAACAATCACAATTTTGCAGGACCGTTGGGGCAGTTATCTTGGGTTTGTCAACCTTTTTCACCAATTATTCCAGTAGCTTCTGCACTGGAAGTTGCCACGCACTGTGCCATCTGATTCCCTGCTCCCCCCGGCCTCCAGGTATGGCACAGTGCACTACCCAGCAATGTAGCCATTTGGCCCTCTGTGGTCCCCTGTCATCTTTGTGGTAGAACTGTTTTCTAATGCTCAGCCGAGCAGTAAGAAGGACGATTTTGAGTAAATGCCTACCAATCTCTTTTGAAAATGGCAGCCACTTTGGTACACTGCTGAAATGATCTTCTAGAGGAGGTTGTACTTATTTTTTTTTTATTTATTTATTTATTTTATCAATTTATAGGGCGCAACAGCTACCCAAAAAGGGTTTCCCGGCGCCTAGACACAGCTAGATTGAGGACAGAGAAAGGAGGTGACTGTTAAGTGGTTATTGTTCATACAGCCAGGTCTTTACAAGCTTTCTGAACCTACAGTAGTTTTCTTCCTTCCGGATACCGGGGGGAAGCGTGTTCCACAGGGAGGGTCCCAGATAGGCAAAAGATCTGCCACCTGTTCTTGCACGTTTAAACCTTGGTATGCAGAAACAGGCTGCTGTCTGTGACCGGAGGTTTCTCTTGGGCGTATAGAGGCAGGCAAGAGATTGGAGATATTTTGGTGCTATTCCTGCTTTTATTCTGAACATGTAGTTCAGGGCCTTGAAGCGGATTCTGCTCTCTATCCTGAGCCAATGAAGATTCCGACGATGGTTCGAGACTCCAGAGTTCTTCGGAATATTACAAAGGAGTCTGACCGCAGCGTTTTGCGCTACCTGTAGTCGTCCGATCACAGATTTATTTGCGCCCAGATAGAGGATGTTGCCGTAGTCAAGCCTTGATGTGATAAGGGCATTGACTACGGTCTTTTGCGTTGACACTGGCAACATCCACAAGATCTTCCTCAACCATTTAGCTATGGTGAGACAAAGGCCGGTTACTTTGCTGGCCTGTTTGTCCATGGATAAGGCATTGTCCAATATAAAGCCCAGATTTCGAGCATGGGACACCGGGGTAGGAAAACTGCCCATCTGGTCCGGCCAATGTGCAGGGTTCCAGAGAACTTGATCCTTACCCAAAATCAGTATTTCCGTCTTGTCGCCATTCAATTTTAACTGGTTTGTTGTCATCCAGTTCAATATTTTTAATAGTCCTTCCTTGAGTAACGACGGGGAGTGGGGACAAGATTCAGATAGGGAAAAAATGATTTGGGTGTCGTCGGCATAATTCATAAGCGTTAGACCTAACTTTTCAACAAATTCTGCCACAGGTTTAAGATAGATATTAAAAAACAGAGGGCTCAGGATGGACCCCTGAGGCACTCCATGTGATGCAGGTAGGGTGTCTGACACGGCTTGTGCAGATGCGATCTGAAAGGTTCTATTTGCCAGGAAGGATTTGATCCAATCCAGAGCCTTTCCTCTTACACCATTTGTATATAGCTCTTTAATAAGCGTTTCATGAGAGATGGTGTCGAACGCCGCACTTAGGTCCAATAACACAAGTGCGACCGTCTGGCCTTGGTCAAGAAGTTTTCTGATGTGTTCAGTGACACCTAACAGGGCGGTTTCAGTCGAGAAACCAGCCCTGAAGCCAGATTGCGATGGATGGAGTAGGGAATTTTCTTCTGCAAAAGTGGCTAAAGTAGAGTGTACGTGTCTCTCAAGACATTTAGAAAAAGCAGGGAGCAGAGATATAGGTCTATAATTGGCCAGTATTTCTGGGTTTGCAGTAGGCTTTTTCAAAAGGGGTGTCACCATGGCATGCTTCCATAAGGCTGGGACAGTGGCGAGATCGAGGGATAAGTTTAAGAGATTGGCAATGATTTCCAAAGACTGGTCATCCAATTTTTTAATAATTTTAATAGGGATGGGGTCCCTAGGGGAGCCGGATTTAACAGTTTTTAGGATTCCTTTCAATTTCTCTAATGAAAGAGTCGGCCAGGCTTCCAGTAAATTTTCACCCAGAGCAATGGGTTGAGGCAAAAATGGGTCAGAAAGAGGGGGAGGGTCAGGATCAGAATTATTTGTCTTGATGTCTGAGATAATTTTATCGATTTTCTCAGTAAAGAAACAAGCTAACGCCTGGCATTGTTGTGTGCTTAGTGGGGGTGCAACAGCTGTGGTATGTGCGCCCGCCAATTCCTTGACTTTGGAAAAAAGAGTTTTAGGCATGTTAGTTGCTTCGATAATTGTTTTAGAGACAAAAGCAGCTCTCGCTTTTGTACAGGCAGCATGATAATGATTTCTGGCTTCATGATAGCTTCTTTTGGCATTAGGGTCGTACTTTTTACGCCATTTGCGTTCTAGTACTTTGCATTTTGATTTTTCTATTTTAAGGCTGTCGTTAAACCATGGGGCTGGAGGACGATGCCTACTCCCTTTGGTGCGAGTAGAGGGCAGACAATTATTTGCTGCATTTGTTAGCCAGTTTTGTGTTTCAATTGCTACGCGGTCCATGTTGGAGTTTAGGCTTGGAGGGTTATGTTTTAGTGCCGCATTTAAAGCATCGATGTCGACTGACTTACAGTTTTTCCTGAAAGTGACATCAGTGTTTTGTTCCAAACTGGGGGAGGGTGGAAAAGTAATGCTAAAATTAATGAGATGGTGGTCGGACCAGCCAGAAGGTATGGTGGCAATGTACGTAAGTTCCCTGATGTTGGATATTATGGGGTCCAACAAATGGCCCGCTATGTGAGTAGGGCTGGAATTTATTATGGACAAATTTAGTGCAGCTAGGTCTTCCAACAGATTAGAGCATGAGGGGATAGTGGGATCTTCTAGGTGTAGATTTAGATCACCCAGCAGGGAAAAATTGCTTGATGACATATAGTAGGGAGTAATAAAATTTGCAAAGTTTGATACCCATTGAGAAGGGTTGCCTGGAGGTCGATAAATCAGAAGGCCTGACATTGTAAAATTGGGGTTCAAAGAGATTTTGAAACGACCCGCTTCACTGTCTGGAATTGATACAGAATCCAAAGTGCATTTGAATTCTCTGTTAAAAATGATAGCAATCCCACCCCCTACCTGTTTTTCCCTGTCTATTCTGACAATGGCGTAGTTATCGGGGAGGGCAATAGCAACATCCGGGCCGGCGCTGTCATGCAGCCATGTCTCAGTTAAGAAAACAGCGCTAGGACTTTCTTCGGTAAGGAAATTGAAGATATCATGCTTATGTTTGGGCAATGATCGACAGTTTGTACTATAAAATACGTATGTTGGCGGCACGTTTTTACGTAACAGTTTGCATTTCCTGTGTCTCCTAGATGGGTCGGGGTGGGGTTGATATACGGTGGTAGACAGTTTACATTCGGAGCAAACATGAGTTCCAACTTTGTGAAGGTTGAACAGAGAGCAATTCAGATTGGGGGTAGGGCGCAACGCTTTCAGAGCGGAAGATGTTCTTACCAGCCTAGGGGGTGAAGTGGGAGTGGGAGCCTTGGCCTCGTGCCCCGTCCTGGCACGGACGGGCACAGACGGGCTAGCCTTTGGCGTGTCTTCGGCGTGCTGATGGTGTGCCCGCTGCGCTCGACCGCTGCGCTGTCGAGAAGTGAGCATGATAAAGAGGGGATAGAGGAGTAGGCGTGGCTACGTGGGTGGGCGTGGCCCCGAGTCACGTGGGTGCAGTGACGCTGAGTAGGGATTTTGGTCTTCCCCCTCGGCGCTGTTTAGTGCAAAAGAGCAAAGCAGCTGACTAAGTGAGTTTTAAGTCTTTTAAAATCAAAACATGAAACAAAGTGCAGTTTGACAAAGATTAAAATACACGCTACTTACTGATAAAATCAACTGAATTTAAGTGTTAAAAACAGTTATTTACCAAGCCAATGTATTAGTTTGCTAGGAATTACATTAGTGATTTAAATGTGTGCCTTTTTCAATCAAATTAATAATAAATAGCCCTTTTCCTATAGCTCAATTGATCCTATTTTTAAAACCTTGGCTAAAAAAATGACACATTTTGGTGATAGATGAATTCTTCCTAGCCTTCCTTGAACAGTAGTTATGCACTGGGAAGCACTCTTCTTTGCCAGGTGACAGTCAGGTTCTGACAGTTTAGAGTGGCTACTGAAGTTGGTGCATTTGGATTCCAACATCAGTTTTGCTTCTGTCACCTTGCCTGTAGCACCGCATCGCCTTGAGCTCAGTGGAGAGTATTTGTCCCAGACCTCACCCATTGCTATTATGTTCCTCTTGAAAAAGCTAACATTGATTATACTCTTTCTGTTGGATCAACCTAGACAATAAAGATTGATAGGCTCTTTTTTCTATACAAAAATGATTTATTTACCTACTATTGTCGATTGTGTGCCTCTTTCAAAGTAATCTATAATTTGACTTTATTATAACAATTCTTTTCCAGATATTGGGTTAAAACAATAACGTTACCCTCACACACACTGAGTGGCTTACTTTATCATTGAGGTGCTCTTTCTCGAGTGCCAGCTGCTGTTTGGTGGGCTCATCCAAAGCTTTTAATTATTACCAAGTCTTTTTTAAGAAATACGAAGGGTTGTGAGTGTGATGTAAAATTGTATTGAGAGTAGGATGGAAGTAGTAATTTTATTTAGGTTAAATCCTATCTTATACAAGATTAAAATCAAATAGATGTAGTGGGATCCGTGGTATTTATTAGGCTATCTCCTTACTTCTCAGTACACTTGTTTCTGCCCTCCTTAGCATGTACATACATCACTGAGCTTTCATCACGACCAGTGTGACCCAGGTCTAAAGTGCACCCTACCCTCTGATTGTGTCACTGTGGTGTAGGAACAAAACCAATGTGACTTATCTGTCAGTATGATCTGATTTTTAGAATTAAGCGTAAATGCAGGAAATTTCAAACTACCGGTGACTGGAGAGTGGAGACACTTGTTTATCCCATCTATTAATGCTTGGATTCCGTTTTTATATTTGCTCTCGCCATTGGTGCCCATGATGAACCCCCCCCCAGTCCCGCTTGGTCCAAGTAGTTTGAGATATCATGGGAATTCTCCCAAAAAGCGAGATCTAGGTGTGGAACAAAAAAATAAACCCACTAAAAGACCATGGAAAATAATATGCAAGAGATACTCCAATATTTGCTTATTCCAGGAAATTAGACCTACAAGGTCCATGATCAATTGTGTAAAGAAATGATCACCAGAGTAGGCTTCTTGATTGTGAACAAGCTAGTTCCATTCTTTACCTACTTCTCCTACATCCCCCCCTCTTTTGGCCACCTTCGCAAACATTTCTCCTTGTTGCGATAGTTCCATCATTCAATGTGAAAATTAGTTGCTTTGTTTTTACTTATTTTGTAACAGAAAGCCAACTTGCAGAATGCCAACATAAAACCTAAAATCTATGGGACATAAATGTGGTACCCCACGTTTCAGAGTGGTGAGTGTGCAGAGAATACGGTTGTCATGGAACAGAAAGCAGTCATACTGGCTTCTGGATTGCCATCACAGGTTTTATTGCAATTTTGAGACAAGGATTTAGACCAGCTGACACCCAAATTTTACACAGCATACCACATGTATTTCCATAAAAGAATTACCACATCACTCCAGATAGTGATGTCAGACTCAGATGAAGTTTAGTTGTCTTCATAATACCCAGCAGTGGATATCCTCATACTCTTCCTCAACCAAAGGTTTGGGACCCTTTTTTTACCCTGTCATCTGGTAAAACATAAGAATCCTTCCTACCCAGTGGTAACGTCTTTTTCCTCAGCCATTTATTTGAGGATGACTTGTGGACTGGCAATGACCCCTTCATGCTCATGGTGTACAGTTGTGTTCCTCTGCCTTGGTATTTGGATTGATATACTAACTTGATTTCTGGCCCTAGCATCACGCTAATGTAGCATGTGTACAGAGGCCTAGGCTTGTCCCTTGACAAGAGCAAGGTCCTGAATTTGTCCAGTGACCTGGATGGGTACACCATTACCATCATCTTATTAAAGTTGAATAGAAATTCTACTTCACCAATCTACTTATACTTAACGAATCGGACCAAAAAATATTTTTATGATAGTGAACTCCTTCACTCACCCTAAAATACTTCAACAAGATATTCCGCCATCACAGATTCTATGCCATCGTATTGCTGATTTTGTTTAAGAGAAAGTTCAAACTCTGCAAAAAGATTTTAAAAGGCCCCTCTCATTGCTCATAGAGGTATTTCCTAATTATGCAGGTGATAGATTGACCCTGCAAGCTTTTCAAACCATTAGCTTAGAACAGTCATGCCAGGCCATTCTCTCCTGTAAATCAGGGCCTATGTTTGACCCATGCCCCCCACAGATTCTGCATGCTATTATTTACACTTTTAAACCAGTCATGAATAAGATATATTAAATTCCTCCCTCTCACAAGCAGAAGTACCTGGGGAATGGAAAATCGCGGCAGTCAACTCCTTCAGAAAAAACAACTTGCAGACCCTACCATTCCCTCCAATCTCCGTGCTTCTGTGAAACAGGAAAATCATGGAGAAATTAGTCAACAATCAACTTATGTCCTACTTAGAAGAGGCGAATATTCTACATCCTAGTCAATCAGGTTAGAGGTCCCAGCACTCTACAGAATCAGCATTACTATGCACCGCAGAAACCCTTAAATCTGCTTTAGACCAGGGAAAAAACGCGGTGCTGATTCTATTAGACTTATCGGCCGCATTTGATGCAGTCTCCCATGACATCTTGCTGGACCGTCTCAAAACATATGGCATTTCTTATCTAGCCTTGGTCGAAGACAAGTTGTCACTCTTGGTCTCTATCAGTCAGCAGAAAAACCCCTGTTCTCTGGGGTTCCACAGGGCTCCATTCTAAACCCTTTGCTTTTTAATGCGTGCATGGCGCCCCTCATCAGACTGATATCATCATTTAACAATGAGACTATCTCATATGCGGATGATACACAGCTAATTTTGGTATTACACAAACACTCCACCCAGGCTGAAGAAGATCTACAACACTGCCTTAAAGCAGGGTTTCAATGGATGGAAGTGAATAATCTGAGGTGTAACTCAGAAATAAATGTGATTACGCCATTAGGAAAATCCAACACCTCTCCCCCAGCCTATGGTGTCCCAAAGACATTCTTCCCCCCTCCCAACACAGTGAATGTAGTAAAGAACTTTGGGGTCAAATTTGACAAACTCCATGTGGTCCAACATGCAGCTGCACGGTAAGTCTTAAAATGGCCCAGAGGCTCTTCTGCCTCAGCTGCCCTAAAATTATTACACTGGCTGCCTATCCACAAAAGAGTTCTCTTCAAGATCCTGGTAGTCACCTACAGAGCTTTCAGATCCTCAGGTCCCTACTACCTCCGGTCCAGGTTTACTCCCTTTGTGACACATCGCCTCCTCAGATCCTCATCCACAAGCCTTCTTAAACTCCCTGGTTTTAGGTGTATCACCAAGTGCGTAAGGTCAATTGCGGCCCTAGTGACTAAAGCATGGAACCTCCTTCCTAGTCATCTTTGTTTTATTCAAACAGAGACCACCTTTAGAAAAGCCCTGAAAACCTGGATTTTTATTGTGCTGATGCTTTTTGTCTATCACTCATTTGAGTCCCTAGCTATAGCTTAGTGTACACATTAGGGCCCCCCCTAGCACCATGATACTCCTTGGAAAGTTGCGCTTTACAAATACAATATAAATATAACATAACAAAACCAAGAGTGCCCTCTTTGACAGACAGCAAACGACTGTTCCTGGGTGTGGATTTTGTAGGTAGAGTTGTGGATGCAATGCACTGTGCTTTGTGACTCCTTATTTTTTTTAAAGTTTTTTTTTGCAGAGTTTTATATAGCACAAACTTGACCCAAATCCAATCAGGTATCAGAGCGCTTTACATAGCACCAGTTACATTACATGAGGCTACATTCATTTTTTGTTAGGCATGGGGAGATTAAGTGATTTGCCCAGAATCACAGGATGTTCAGGGTCATTACCGAGACTCGAACCCAGTTCCCCAAGTTCGAGGTCGAGCGCCCTAGCTGTTAGGCCAACTCCTCTCCAACTTGTGATCAAAGCTCTTTTATGTGTCAATGAAGTGGAGCCTACTGGCCCACTCATGTAAACTTATGCTTCTCTGTGTTTACCCAACCCACGCTAACATCCAAGCGTATGTTGTGCTTGTTTATTTGTGTAGCATGCGTTGCACATGCATGGCATGTGTGAGTGAATCAGAGTAATTGATACCACTGGGATCCATTTTGGCTATGCCTGGGCTGACCTTTGCACAAGATGAAGATAAGGTCTTTTTTCAATTTGAAGGTAAAGCTGGAGGTAGAAGACTTAGACAGTGAATCAAGGGAAGTGGAAACAAGGATTGCTAGAACCTCTTCCACGGGGCAAGAAGGGGCTACTTGGCCCAAGTGTTTGGGTTGAGGCATTTTACTCCTGATGTCAAGGGGCCCAACCTACCATCATTCCTCAGCAATTGGGCCAAGTACCCCTTCAGCACTTGACTCTCAGTAGCAGCGTGGGTCAAGCAGTAAAAGGCTTCTTGGGGGGAGGTAGATGCAGGGGGCTAAACTCACAACTCAAAATACGTTCAGTAGCAGCAATAAATAAATGTCCAGTAAAATACTTGCTTTTATGAAAAAAAAGAGTATTTATACATGACCAAAAGGTAAAACACAGCATACACAAACAATACATATAGTCCCCCTGTCAGGGCTTTAGTGTTCAATAGACAGGTCACTGAGACCCACTTCCCTGTCACTAATGGAAGCGGTTATTCCCATTCACTATAGGTGAGATTCAGGTTACCCATGCTAGTATTCTTGGTCTCAGAAGAGTTGCAGTTCCCCAAGAGCTATGTGATAGAACATGTCCCACCAGGCTTTCCATCCCTGCATCCGCCTTACATGCTAGTGCAGGGGTTGTGCTACTCGATTCCCCAGGAGCGTTTCTCTCTCAGAAGTGCCAGAGGGCTGCAGTGGCTGCTGATGGTGAGTAACACTCAGGGCTCTGCAGGGGCAGCAGCTGGGCGTCCACAGCACTTCCTCTGGTGAGACGGTAAGTTCCTCCTCTCAGCTGCGGGCGGCGATCACCTGGATTCCGATCCTCAGTCGATGCTCAGGCATGCGCAGGCCACCACAGCATCCTCTCCTCTCAATGACAGCTGAACCAGACAGGATGATAGAGGTACGACTGAATAAACCACGCGTGCCTCTACCACGCAGCCTAAACCATGAATGCGTCTTTACTAGCATTCCTTTACCATGCATTCCTTTACCACGTAATTTTGTGGTAAAGGCAGGAATGGTAAAGGGGTATGCGTGGCTAAGGTTGCGACCCCCCCCTCCCTAAGCTACAAACTCACCACCTGCCCCCTCCCCGCCCTGAGGTCCTAATACCCCTACCCCCTCCCAACCCCCACGCTATCCCTAACCTGTAAACACTACCTGGACCTCCTCCTACCTCCTTGTTCTGTTCCTACAACTACCTCAACCCCTTCCACTGCCCTTAGACAAACCTCTATTTTAAAAAACGACCCCAACTCCCAGCCCTAAAAACTACCCCGCCCTCCCCGAAGCACTAAAAACGACCCCAACTACCCATTCCCCTCCCCCTGCCCTATATCCCTGTCACATAACCCTGTCCCTTAACCTTACCCAACCCAGCCCTAAAAACAACCCCGCTCTTCCCAATAGCCCTAAAAACGACCCCTACTACCCATTCCTCTCCTCCTGTCCTGAGGTCTTATACCCTAACCCCTAATTAAAAAACTAACCCGACCATCCCCAGACCTAAAAACTACTCCCAACACCCCAATCCTGAAAACAACCCCTGATCCCCCAGCCCTTAAACTACCCCGACCCCCAGCCCTGAATACTAGCCCCGAACCCCCATTCCAGAAAACTACCCTGACTCAGCCCCAACCCACAAAACTACCTCATTCCCCAGCCCAGAAAGCTACCCCCGACCCATCCCCCAGCCCAGAAAACTACCCCGACCATCCCCAGCCTATAAAACTACCCTCGACCGCCCCAGCTCAGAAAACAACCCCCAGCCCAGAAAACTACAGCCCAGCGCCACTTACATCACCGCGGATCTCTTCCTGTGAGGTCTTCCTGCTTCTGTCCCCAGCCGCTAATCCGCGCATTGTCTTAACCACGCATAGTCATGGTTAAGGTATCGGAGTGGTTAAGGCAAGTGTGGTTTAGCTTACGGAGTCAGAACACTCGTGGTTAAGACCGCTGTGTTCTGACTGTTTACCATTTGAAATTGTTACGAATTAAAGTAATTTTTGCCTGATCTTGAGTTTGGCGGAGGGTTACTCAGATAACTTGTCTGCATATCCTATGGCACTACTTGTAAGGTGGACTGGATATCCGTCACGTTTGTGACAGGATAATCCACCCGCAAATCTTGCCCATTGATTTAGCATGTTCAATTTGTTATTAGGCGTTAGTGTTTGCTTTGTCAAGTGTAGCCCAGGTCTACACATACAAATAGCTTTTACCCTCTAAATGCAAAATGATATACCATGTCATCCTATACACCTACGGTTGAACTAAAACCATCTTTGCTTCCATTGAAGGTGGTTGGCTCATCTCTCTATAGTGTCTGGAAGTTTTATCTCACGGCTAAAGCTGTAAATACATTCCTCATATTTGGAGATATTTTATTATTGATATGACCACGATTTAAAGGGAGGTCTCAGTTGTCTTTTTTTTTTTTTACAATAAAATTGACTGATAAATGTGTGTGTTTGTTTTGTGAATACCTGCATTCATGATTACACCATACGTGCAAAGCATATATCCTGACTCAGTGTTTATTTTTCTTTGCAGAAGAATTCGTAAGAAATATTCAAGGATACATTTAAAAAGAATTTCTAGAAAACCATGCACTCCGTTTTTCCTTAAGAAGCCATTGTTTGTAAACCAAAAAGAGGCAGTATAGCTGCCAGTGGTTCAAATGCAGTGAAATGTATGGCTTCAAAAAGTGGACTTTGAAAGGAGCTTCGAAAGCCTTGCTCAACCAACAAGTATTTATGATTTCTATAAGAGACAGAAGAAATTAATTCTGCTTCAAGTGCACATGGCGAATCCTCGTATATATTTTATAATGCCAAGGTACCCGATAGGACTTCAGACTGACTCAGAGAAAAAATAGCCAAGAAAGCATGACTGAAAAAACTCAACATCAATAACAGACATCACTAAATACATTAACAGAAGTACAGTATGCAAAGTAGACCAATTTCAAACGTCTTCTTACACATTTGACAGCAGACTTTGCAAAGGTTGTACAAAGCAGTGTTTATAACAAAACAGTGTTCATTACTATGGTATTAGTGATTTTTCTAAATCTTGAATATGTCAGATGTACTAGCAAGGAATTTAGCTCTTCCAAAAGGTTTGGTATTTTGTTACAGGAATCTACACAGGAATTCGCTCTTTTTTACGTGGCAAGACGCAATTGCAATTTTTCACTTGACTATAGATTAGGAAATACATCTAGCAAATTCTCCCCTTCTTGCACAGTAAAGGCAGAAAGAGTATGGTATAGATGTGTCATTGACTGGTTTGCAACTACAGAGTGCTCCATATCCTTGTGAGTCATGAGGAAGGGGGAGGGTGTCCTTTTAACCCCCCTCCTTTCATTGAAAATTGCATGAAGTCGCAATGTTGACATTGTGAGTCAGAAATTCATTCACGACTACTAATGTACAAGATTGAATCCAATGAGGTGGAAATCTGACAAACCTACAATAGTTTGCCCTTTGATTTTGATAACTAACAGACACTAGCAAAAAGATTTCTCCATGTTTTTCCAAGCAGAATACATAAATTAACTTCCCAATTTGTGTGTTTTCAGGTGCATTCCTAATAACGGTATGGCTAAAACACATATCTCAGATAAGATCCTTTTTAATTAATGTACATATAATTTGTGGCACGTTCACCCAATGCTATGGTATACTTGTCCTAGCATCGCTGAAAAGTTGCTAAATTAGCGTCTTTTATAACAGTGCCTATTCAAATGTATGATCAAGGTATTGGCCTAGACAGGCGTTTTTTGAGCAAAAACGAGATCTGATATTAATGCTTAAGTTATAATAGTTTTTTTTCTAAAATATACTTTTGTTACACTTTTTTTTACTCTTAGGCATGTCGAGATGGCATTTTTTGTGTCTAGGTTCGAGTTTATTCTGCCTTTCTATGGATAACAAAACAACAATGAAACTTTGTAACTGTATTTGTTTGTAAGCTTGTACCACCTGGCATTATGAGAGTTTCCAATGCCATTTATGTAGTCAAGTGATTTTGTATAGCAGATGCTGGCATTAAATTGGCGCTTTTTAGACCCTGGATGAACAAGGTAGAGCAGTTATTTATGTCTTTTTCTTCCCACCTTAAAACCAAAAGCATTTGATAAAAAATATTTTGTTTATGAGTATTTGTCAAAACCTTGGTAGGTAAACTACAGCAGTGCAATGATCGCTAGCACTACCATTACTTTTACTACTATTTTTTCATTTATCTACAAAGACATAATTGCGTGAGTACATTGACATTACACCTGGCCTATTATATTTAAAAATTGTTTTAATTGGAAATGTTGCCAAGCACGCCTATCTGTAAAATGGAGAAAGTCCCCTTTATTAAAATGTCTCAATATTCATCATATTTTATGTTGTGATAGTTGTTCTGATTTCATGTTCCCTTCTAGCTGTGTCTGTTTGTGTAGGAAGCATCCCTTTATCTTTTAAGGGCCGAAGATTCACGTGAATAAATAATTTCAACTTGAACTGCTTCTAATGAATGTTTAATGCTGAACTGCAGAACCATGCTACTTTAACTTTCTTTCAAAATAAAAGTATGATGTTTCCCTGCTTCAGATGTCTGTGATTATTCATTTCGATTTATTGAAGACAAAAATGAATGTCTTTTGGAAGAAATTAGGAAAAATAAAAAGGACATTTCAATTTTAAAGAAGTTGTTATTAGCACTACCACAACCGTATTAATATCACTCTAACATGTTGAAAGAGTAATACTCTACAGCAATTATATTGATCTCTTTTCATTTGTCATTTTAAATGATCCGGCTTATTTAAAACCTCTTTTTAATGTAGATCATCAATCTTAAAATTAATGTTGTATGGACTAATAGAAAAAGATAAAACCAGAATTTCTGGCACATACAGCATGACACTGGCTAAGTTTGTTTACACAGGTAAGTTTAAAGAGGTTGGAGTATTGATTACATTCTTATGCTCTATCACTGTTTATGCATCTGTAAGCAATTGGGTTACTGGTTCACTGGGGTGTGAGCACTGGCCAAGCAATAACCACAACCCTAGTCAGGGTAAGCCACAACTAACCCCTCAACCCCCCGGTAGCTTGGCACAGAGCAGTCAGGCTTAACTTAGAGGTAATGTGTAAAGTTTTGGTGCAAGACTTCAAACAATAACACAATGAAAAACAAAACAAAAAGATGCCACACCAGTTTAGAACCACAGAGCAGAATTTTATTAATGAAATCAACCAAAATGACAAAAATCCATCAGTAGAAACAGAGCTATGAATTTTTAAAGACTATAGTGAATATAGCGCCAAAAAGCAGAAAGTGCCATTTTGGGATATATGGTTGCACTGGACTGGGTCAAAGTCAGAAGTTCAGGCCAACTGCGATGGAGCGCATGTTGGATACAATTCCCAGATTAGTCCCACTGAAGTTTTACCCTCTCAAGACCGCGCCAAGAGTCCCATTCGTGTTGGAGAGAGCTGCAAGGAGAGTGTTGCGTGAGGCTGGTGACGTAGCAAAAAGAGTGTGCGTGGCATCGCTGACGGGCAGGCTGCATCTGCAAATTGGTGGTCTCCAGCGAGTGGTTGATGTTGGAATGGGAAGTCAGACTGGCGGCTCTGCGTAAAATCACGATGCGAGCGGCAAGGTCTCAGTGAAAATGAGCCTGTTCATGGTTAGGAAGTGTCCAAAAGCTTGATTTCAGCTCGCCGAGCCACACCAGGATCCAGGACCTGAGGGTCACCACTTGGGGGTCAGGAACTTGCCGCAGCTTGGTCCAGGGATTAGTACAGGATGTTGAGGAGTCTTTTATGTCCCTGACGCTCAGATCAGGAGGCCAGTAGACCAGTCGTTGGAGTCACTCTGGTGTCCTGGGTTCAAGATGAAGTTGCAGGTCCAGTTCTCCTTCCCCAGGCTAGAGGACAACAGGGAGCAGGTCAGCACAGTATGACAGCAGTCCCTTCAGAGCAGCAGTCTACCAGAGTGGCAGTCCTTGTAACAACACTGTAGTCCTTCCTCCTGGCAGATTATCCACAGGTCTAGAAGTGTACTGTACTCAAGAGTTAGTGCCTGAGGTTATATATATATATATTCACTGAAAAAAAACATAGGTTTCAGGCACGTTATAGTTAGGAATTGGCATTTAAAAAACCTTAGAAATTCACTAAAAAAAACATAGGTTTCAGGGGTGTTATAGTTAGCTGGACATTTCCCTCGTACAAAACCCTAGAAATTCCCCTGTTATAGTTAGTTCAGCTAACTATAACTCGCGCCTTCGCAATGCACTGCTGATGACGTCACATATTACATCACTCATGACATGGTGAGTGAATTTCTAAGGTTTTTTAAATGCCAATTCCTAACTATAACGTGCCTGAAACCTATGTTTTTTTAATGAATTTCAAAGGTTTTTTAAATGCCAATTCCTAACTATAACGTGCATGAAACTTTATTTTATATATATTTTATCCATGTTTTTGGATCCGCGCACCCTAAGCGCACCGTTCTCGATTCCTATGCGATAGCATCCGCGCATGGTATGCGTCGGGTACGTGGTTAGTGCGCGATTTCAATGCAACTGGTACGCGACTCCCAGCCTATCCGCGACACGTTCGATGTACGTAACGCGACGTTTACGCGCCTTCGCGATGCGTCATCTGCGTCTATGACGCAGTGGGTGCGCGGATCCCGCAAAGTATTTAGCATTTAAAAAACCATATTTATGTAATTCATGTGAATATTAATTGAAGACAAACTCTAAACTAGTCTTATAACTAATATATTTTGACATCTAATCCTATATTTCTTTTTAATTAAATTTCACGGATGCGCGCTGGGTGTGTGCTGCGTAAGCACACGGTGCGCGGATCCCATGTGACCTGCAAAAAAAGAGATTTGATTGGTTCATTACACTTCCTGTTCTAACTACTGAAGGACCCCACCCATTTCAATCATTCTTCTTTGAGCTTCTTTGGAGAACCACCTCTTTGGAGAGAAGAAGATTTTTTAGTCTAAGTTTACACTTAGCTCTAACTTTTTTCAACCAAAAATGGCTTCAGGGCAGCAGGCATCACCTGCATCACCTCATACTTCTGAGGATGAATTTTTGCCGGCGTTACCACGCAAAGAACGTTTCTCTTCAGTGGTATGGACATTTTTTACTTTTCCCGAGGGGCAGAATAAAACCAATGCCACCTTGGTCACATGCAAGATTTGCAAAAGAGTCCTATCGAGAGGGGATCCTAACAAGAAATACTCTTGCGGCACGGCAAGTATGATGAAGCACATGAGGATCCTTCATCCAAACAATCTTGCAAAAGAAGAGTGCCGATGGATGAGAAACGTTCCTGCTCCTGCACCATCCACCTCATCGCAGCCGAGCACATCAAGAGTGCATCCATCAGACCAAACCTTGGACATCCGTCCTCAATTTAAATTTTTAAAAGTGCTCTGCACTAAGTGCAATAAGACTTTGTGCTATGGCGAGCAGTCGATCGATCTGATCTGCCGCCGCCAAGAAAGTCATACTTGCTATTTTTTTGATTTTTTTTTATTGTTCCCTGAAGTTCATTCTTTGGTTTCTCCTGTTTTTTTTCTGTTTTTTTTCAGAAAAACCAAATAAATCACAAAATTGTTAGAACCCCCCCCAAAAAAATATAAATGAAGAAAGAAGAAAAAAAAAAAGTTCTTGTAAGACCTAACTTTCCTGGTTTAAAAAAAGAGCTAAATTTCTTTGTTAGTGTGAGAAAGTTTAGATGAATGTATGTGTAGTACGTAATTCATCATCATCATCATTTGATCTTTATTTCGACATTTTTTCAGTTATAAAAGATTACAGTTAAAACGGTTAAAAAATGTATAAAACCACAAGGGATAAAATAAACATTTCATAAAATCAGATTAACAAGCAGGGTATGCAATCATGATATACAATCACCCCTGGGTACCGCTGTGATGAGAGAACATCTCTTGGACCACATAGCTACGTAATTGACTGAATGAATGCATTAGTAGCGTATGGTGAATGTATAAGTACAGAACTATAAGGAAGTGCTGCAGCATCACACAGTAACCTCTGTAACTGCAGTGTGCTGTAGTACTTCCGAAGCACAGGGATGCAACATATATACATAAATATGTTGCAAATCTATGCTTCTGTCTGCACTGCTGCTTAAACTGCAGCCATATGGTGACACAGGCACCCTTGCACCATAGTGCAAGGATATCTGTGTCATGTGCTGTTTGTTTTTCTACAGGAAGATACACCTTCCTGCACAAAAACAATGAGAAAATGCATTTTCCTCCTGCAATGTATGCTGAACATTTCAGCATGCATTGAAGATATACAAATGAGGAGAAATTAAAACAATTCTCTTTGTTGTGCTTTCCTACACCAATTGTAGAATGGTGCACCATTCACACACATATCGAGATTTATAATTTCTGATAAATCTAGACATGTGTCTTGTTCTATGAGTTTTAAGTGCAATCATGCACAACAACACTTATAGAACACCCTTTCAACACAAAGTGGTCTAAATGATGAGGTTGTATTTACATGGAGTATAAAAAGTGCACAGAGTGCCTTTTCCTCTCTTTGTAAATATAAAAGAGTATCTTGCACAGTAACTACTATGTTACAAAAAGTGACATATTTCCGTTTTTAAATTTCCTTGCGAATGATAACAGTAAGCACAGAGTTTTGTCTGCAAAGATGTTCAAAGAAGAATGATTGAAATGATTGCGGTCCTTCAACAGCTAAAAACGTGAAATATTATGAACCCCTCAAATCTCTTTTTTTGGAGGTCACATGATATCTGATTATGGTCAGATTTCAAAACTACATAAACAGAGTGTTTTGAGAAGCGTGTTTCAACTTTGTAGCTTCTTGCAGGCCTCTTCATTCTGCATATTGAGACTTAGTTAAACTTACCTTCACAGTAATAGGAATAAAAAATAAAAAATGGTATTCATTTTTTGCTGTTTTTCATTCAAATATAAATTGTTAAAAATTGCTTATTTTAAAATTTGGATCTGTGAAAGAAAAAAAAAAATATATAACATATATTTTTTACAACACAACATAATTTCCACAAAGTAATTTGTTTGCCTTTTTTGCTGTTCTCAGAATATATTGAATTTCACTAGAAATAGTGATTTCAATGGTACTCATCACTTAACAGCGGGCAAAAAAAAACAATCAGAAAGATTGTTAAAAAAAAAACCATCATACTATTCTCAGTAAAATACCAGAAAATACAAATCATACATATATGAAATGCTTACAGATTACAAAATTTTATAACTTTAACTTATAAAAACTGTAAATGTTGCCGCATTAAAATAATCACCGAATAAATGACCACCAAAAAGACCATAATGCAAAAATATACCTTTCCTTCTTTTGCACTTCTTCGTTATGTAAATTGTCCAATGGTAGTCCTATTAAATTATAATAATAAATTCCTCAGAGCGTGAATTATCTTCCTAAAACTTTGGCTTTAAAAATATTAGGTAGGAATTTTGTAATTCCCTAGGCAAACGTTGTTTGAAAACCAACTGGGCATCATTACAAAGTGTCCAGCCTTTGTCACATTTTAGATAGGCAGTGTAATGTCCAGATGTGGTGGAAGGACCATCATGGAAAATTATTGCAATTGCTACAAAAGTCCTTCCTGATCTTGATACTTGTGTTGCTACAAACTGCTTTATTAAAGTATCCAATTTTCTTCCATCAGCTGTACAACGTTGCATCATTAAAATGATGTATTTTCCATATTTTGTTAAGAATAATGTGGATAACATTTCTGATTTACATTGGCTACACTCCATGTTTTGAATTGCACCATTCACTAATTTATTGAAAGACACTGATTTACAGTCTGGTAATGTTAAATACAGAAATCTCTCAGTGTCTACATTGGTGCTACATGTGTACATGCAATTTTCACAATAATGTTCCCATTTTTAAGAAAGGCCAAACATATTTTCTATTTCAACACCTTCATTTTCAAAAATTGTAAGCATATACATTAAAAATTCCTGAGCATCTTGTTGGATATTTTGTGTAAATTGTGTAGAACCAGAACACACATCCAGAAGATTACGAACATCTGAAACAGATTGTATTTTATTTCTATCTGTTGTCAATTTTTCATAAACAGAATGCAACAGAGAACAAAATCTTTTTTCCCGATTCTGCATAATTTGTGCTTGCAAACCTTCCAGATATAAAACAACATTGACCACTACATTAGCTTAGCAGTTGACACCAGAACTATTTTCAAACTGATAACCAACAATCTCTTCAACAGTGTCCAATTTCTTTTTACCTGCAATCGCAACAATATCTTGTTCTTTTCCCTTCTTGACATCTTCAGTACAGACATTCTCTAACCTTCTTTTTCGACCAACCACACGCTTTTCAAATACAGGATATTGACCTAAATTTGGAGCATACACCCTTCTTAACCTATTATACTCTTTTACACAGTTTGCATCTGCAGTAACCTTTGTCTCATCAAAATCAATCAAAAACAAACCAGATAATGTTCTGACTCGCGACAAAGCAACATATGCCATACCCTCTTTAAATACAGTAGATCCAATGTTCACCAATGCACTGTCTACACTTAATCCTTGAGATTTATGAATAGTCACTGCATATGCCAGAGAAAATGGAAATTGTTTCCTACGGACATATAAATCTTTAACAAGCAAAAAACAAACTGAACAACGCCCAATTTGTTTAACTTCATCAATCTGATCAAATTTAATTTAAAAAAATTCAATTCCTTCTTTTTTCTGATAGTTCACAAAATCCACCACTTTACCCATTGCACCATTAACTAAACCTTTCTCTACATCCAAATTACGCCTTAAAATTACCCGACAGTTTACACACACATACAGTGTCTTTTCCAAACCAGCAGTTTTAGATATTATTTTTTTCTAAACAATCTAGTTTTGATCTCAACTTACCCGTCAAAATAATAGCGATTCCTTCATGTAGTATTTTATCGATGGCTTCCATTTTAACAATTTCTTCATTTTCCAATTTTAATCATTCTTCGTTGAATATTGAACACTCACGCAGTGTTGGCATTAAGCAAATCACTGACTTATTTTTAGCAATTTCCACGTACACTTTTGCAGCAACTGCATTTTCATTTGGAAAGACATTGCAAAGTAATCGACTCTCCAAAGCTTCTTTCCCTTTTTTTGAAAGAATTCCAATTCTTATATCTTGAAGAATATTTCCATATTCAGCATCATTTGCCTGTCGCATATTTGTTGTCAGTTCTTTGTATTCAAAATTACTCCAAATGTTCACATTACCAACACTGCCAAGAGACTTTCTGGTATCTTCATGGGCAAGTGTTTTAAATACCAGTTGTCCTTTTACCCGTGTCAGTTGCAGTAGATCTCCAAAAACTATGATGTGTTTTCCTCCAAATAACACGTCATACTCTGTTTTACGAATTTTCTGCATTCTTAAATGCACAAAGGCAAGCATCAAGTTTGAAACCATGCTCACCTCATCAATAATGAGAAGTTTCATTTTCTTCAGCACTCTTGAAACTTCACAACAAGCTTCTCCAGATAGCTTGTGATATTCCAATTTGTTCTCATGCTCTACTGGCAGCATTAGTAAACGATGTAAAGTAATTCCTTTAATGTTATGTGCTGCCAACCCAGTTGGAGCAGTGACAACACAAGACAAATGTGACTCAGTTGTTTTTTGCAGATAACTTGTAATTACTTTAATTAAGAAACTCTTTCCTGTTCCAGCTTGACCACTCACATACATTCGGATAGGTTGAAATGATGTACATGAGCACACTCTCTTTTCATGAAGTAATCCATGGTCAATCTGCTCTTTCACTCGCTGATATATTTGTTTCTGTTCAACATTTAGTTGCTCTTCCAAGTTTCCTAACTGTATTGCATCTTCTTGTGCTTGATACATTGCTGTTTGCACCTCATTCATTGCAATTGCTGCTTCATTTTCAACAATTGGTTGTCCTAGTGGATCTTGACTCAGTGCAGCAGAACTTTGACTGTCTTGAGAACTGTCTCTAGCAATCTCAGCTGCAATTGTAGCTTCTTGATCAATTTCATCATTCAACATTTTCACATAATTTGCGAAAGCACTGCATTGTATGCTATCTTTACAAGCATTAAATGAATCTTCATAGCTGGGAAAATCTCCAAGTAATTCCAGTTCAGAACGCCATGGTTTGAACATTTGCAAAAGGGCTAAATAGTAAAATTCCCTTTTGTCAGCAGTGTCGCAACTCAGTTTTCTGTGATTAATTAAATTTCCTTTCCTTTGTTTCACCAGACATCCTTCAGAACCAATCACTCCATATTTTCCATCGTTGATGTTCTCTGTAATATTCCGTTTAAAAGTGTAGTTTTGCAGCACTTCATAGAGACACATGTTCTCAAGATGATGACTTCTCTTTGGATAGTATGTGTCCAACATATTGGTTTTCAAAATATCTGTACTTTCAGGGTCATTTTCTGCTAAATATTCAATTTCTTGAACAGATTTCAGTACCCGATTTCGCATTCCTGCAAGACCTAGACTCACCCAAATGATTCTTCTACTTTTGGAATATAGACTTGCAGATGATAATCGATCTGAACATTCATATGCTCCAATTTCACGATGCGATAACATCTTCAAACTGAAACTGTATAATTTCTTTCTTAGTCTTCTCGTGAGAAATCTCTTCCCACATTTCTTTCAATTCAGTCTTTTCTGATTTAGTAATGTAAGACGTTACATATCGAGCAACAGCAATGGAATTGTCCGCAACATACTGAATATCCATGTTAGCGTTCCACATGGATAAAATAACTGGATTGTAGTCATTTATGTATTACGATTCTTCGCTTCTTCTTAAGTTGTAGGTGTTTTTCGGAGACTTTCTTGTGATGGTATGTCGTACAGCTGACATAAAACTGTTCACTCTTCCTTTGGCTAATACAGGACGTGGAAATCCAAAACGACATTTGGTATAGAACTTATCCTTTGACTTGTAATTTCGTCGACAGTATTTTCCACACCTATGGCTTTGAAATCGTAAGACTTGTTGTTTTAAGTTTTTCTCTTCTCTGCTATTTGGAAGAGCACATGTAGCATAATCTTCAATGAAAGACAAAACAGTTTCATCTGAATCTGTTCCAAATTTGGGGGCGTCCTTGACCCATAACAACATATGTATGTCAGGAGCACCTCTTGCTTGATACTCCTTTCTCCAAAAGAAATCCACAACTTCTCCAAGAGGAGCATTCTTTTTATTGCAGATGAAAGACATCATAGCTTCAAATCTATGATTGAAATATCTGCATACATTGACAGGATCCAAAGAGCACAATTCTCCAGGTGTCTTGTATTCAATATTTTTTATATTGGAATTTGCCTCTCGAAGAAATTCAAGTAAATCATCCCAAGCATACTCAGCACAGCTTAGTGTAACAAACCATGTAGGAGTTCACTAGTTCAGTAGCATGCATTTCAGTTCTCCATTTTGACGGTTCCAATATTCATTAGTCCCACGCTGACATGCCATCAGATTAATCAACTGAGATTCCAAATGATCATCTCTCTGATGCACTTTATCCATAAAATCCTTTGCAGTTACATTTTGAAGATGCATTCCAGTTTTTAAAATGTGATTTACTGCATATGAAAGTCCAGACAAGTCACTTTCAAACAGAAGATGAAACATATAAGGGATACATTGTCGAAATCTTGGATCTTCTGCATATAATCTTGTTGTCCGATATTCAGATACAGGAATCTGCACAGGACGTTCATCATATTGTCCACCTTTTCCTGTTGGAAACAACTGCGGGAAACAACGAGCTTCCAAGCTCTCTTCCCATACACTCATGGGACTTCCTGTTGCTTTTTTCATTTGAAACAACTCAATTGTATTCCCCATCACCTCTTTGTAATGAAGTGGATGTACACTGTAATGTTCATAGATCTCTTCACATCTGGACATATCCACTTTTTCAATTTGTCCACTTAATGTTTCACTATCTTCTGCTAAATCTATTTCTTCTTCTCCAACAAACACATTTCTATAGTACTCATCATTTTATTAACAGATACAATGATGCCTTTTGCACTTTTCTAACATCCACTAACTCATGCCAGATTTTCTTATTCTTAGTAGGAACACCATTAACTAGAATGACTAGTGGCTCATTTTCTGCATGATCTACACCAATAGTTTCAACATATTTCCTTAAATCTAATGGTAAATACACAACTCTTCCTTTCAATCCTCTTTGCAACTCTGATGGAGGTAATTTACTTGTTTTGGGCACCATACGAACAATAGCCTGAAACGGGTGAACACATTGTATCAGAATAGACTCATACGTATTTAAATCAATCAGCTCTGGAGGAATAGCAACCAACTCTAGTTTATTATGAACAGCTCTAGCAGGCATTTTATTGTCATCTAATTTATTATAACAATATTTGCAAATACGCTGCTCACATCCCAAATCAAAACAATCCTCTACCAACAAATAAGTTGCAAATTTCATCCACTTCTCATTATCTTCTATTTCACTTTTTAAATACAGATTGACACTCCTAGTCTGATTTTTATAGTGATTACGCCGACAACAAATACAAGAAACATTTGGTCTTTCACCTGAAATTACCTTAAACTTTGTGATTTCATCCTCAAATTTTTCTGTAATTACAGGTTCTACATTGTTTTCAACATTTTGTTCTACTAATGTGTCAGTTTCTTCACTCTCTTGCTGAGGCCCAAAGTAACAAAACTCAATATCCTCACAGACCTGCTTCACATCTGAAACTGACCCACGTAAAAGAGCACTGTTCAACTCACTTAACTTTAGTGCTGGACTTTTTGCATAATACAACCTTCTCACTAACTTCCGCATTTGAGTATGATGTACTGCCAGCATTCTAAAATGGTGAAAAACACTTTCACAAACTTTCCTAGAAAGACAAGCCAGAGAATGACCTTGCAAACCAGTATGTTTTCTCACTCTGCAAGGGTCTAGTTCTTGCAACAGCTTAATCTTTTGTTTTACACTTTTTTTAGTATAGACTCGTAAAAAACTACATAATTTTTCAATAGATTCCTGTCGTACACTACAAACACTACTGCAATCCCAAGTGTACACAGGGTTTTTAGCACGTCTCCCTAAAACTTCATCAGCTATCACTTCTTCGGCCTTTCTTTCAACCATTTTCTCTTTCTCCATTGGACAACCATCACTAACCTCATAAGCTCTACCACTGGTGTCAACTGCATACAATAATTGTTCACTTAGTGAATAACTCTCTTCATTAAAAAAAGGCTCTGAACTAGAACTGTGTTTCCATTCTCCCAAAAAAAATCACAATTTTTTTTTTTATTAATAACTCTTTTCCTCCTACTTTTGGGCTTCATTACATATATTGGTTTATTTAGTGATCGAATTCTGTTTAACAGTAAAATAAACAGTTTCCTTTTTGTTTCAAAAGCCTTTTCCACAACGCTTTCAATATGCTTCTTCTTTTCATAAAATAAAGCTCTCTTTTTATATTTCTTCACATCTTTCAGTAAATTATGCACTACTCTCTTGTAAAATATTTTTTTGCGTAATTCCTTATACTGATTTTGTCTTCTTTTACCATACTTTATCTCCTTTGACTGAACATTTGCTTTTTTACTTTTCCTCTTATTTTGATGTTTTTTCTTACTTAAAATTTTTTCTGAGGTTGCAGCATTCTCTACATTCTGTTTGCTCCTACAAACATTTTTAATAAATTGCTTCGTGATCTTACCAGAATTTTTTTTCCTTTTAGCCACATTATCTTGTTCATTCAATACTTGTGGTTGATGTTTCTTCAAATAATCCTCCTGTCTCTGTTCTTTTCTTTTTCTGGCATAATTTCTTGATTTTAACGTTGAAAAACAGTATCTGCAAAAAAGAATCACAAATAAATGTATATTAATAACTTTCAAATTTACAGTATTCCATTACTGTACAAACACATTTTATTTAAAAACAGACTAAGAAACTATAGCCCTGAACCACAAGTGTGACGATGATTAAAACACTACATACATAGTGCATACTACTTTGAAGCAGTTCATGCCATAAAGCCTACCTCACTAAAAGACTACATGCTAAGTGACTGAATGATTACACTACTAAAAGGAGACACACTGGGTGAGTACCAGGGTGTTTGCTAGAAGTATATGAATACTAACTAGGGAATTGAAGGTGCAAAAGACAACTGTGTAGCTGATTAGAGAACTGAATGCATACTGGATAGGCATTTAAAGCAGTCCATGTGCTAAGGCCCGGCTCACTGCATGAGTACTTGGGTACTGACTGAATGATTAGACTACAGCAAGGAGACTGCCTGGATGAATTTATAAGTGGTAGGCTTCTCGCACAGGGAATGGATTAGTACTTGATACTGAATGGGTCACTAGAAGAGTGCAAAGGGAGTGACAGGATGTTTGCTGGACTATATGGATACTGACTAGGGAATTGAAAGTGTGAAAGACAAGTCTGTAGGTGGTTAGAAAACTGCATGCATAGTACATAGGGGTTTGAAGCAGTCCATGTGCTAAGGCCTGGCTCAGTGCATGAATACTTAGACAGTGACTGAATCATTAGAGTACTGTAAAGAGAGTGTCTTAGTGAATTTATAAGTGTTTGGGTTTTGGCACAGTGAATGGATTACTACATGGTGCTGAATGGGTCACTAGAAGACTGCAAAGGGGCTGACAGGGTGTTTCCTAGAAGTGTATGGATACTGACTAGGGAATTGAAGGTGTAAAAACAACTGTATAGGTGGTTAGAGAACTACATGCATACTGCATAGACATTTTAAGCAGTCTATTTGGTAATGAATGGTTCACAACATAAGTACTTAGAAACTGACTAAATCATCAGACTACTTCTAGGACAGTGCCTGGGTAAAAAATTTAAATTTTCAGCTCTGGTGCAGTGAAGACAATACTACATGGTACTGCACTTTAGTGTCAAATCATGACTCATTTTATCAATGCATAAGCAAACACTGGCTTCTAATGCTACTAAAACTTGACAACATGACAGGTTTTATAACAGTTATCTGTCAGCAAATACACGATGTTACCAAACGCTTCTCTCACAGTGGTTCACAAATGCACACAGACTCACAGTGTGATTCTAGATAAGCAGCACTATCCCTAGGAGTTTACCAAAACTCATTCACTACACTGGAATTGGTAAGGGAACTGCACACAATCTACATATTTCACGACTACACTTTACTGTCAATACCTAACTCATTTAATGAAAGCATAAGCCATAACTGTCTTCTAATGCTACTAAAACTTCACAACATGACATGTTTTAAAACAGTTATCTGTCAGCAAATACACGATGTTACCAAACGCTTCTATCACAGTGGTTCCCAAATGTACACAGACTCACAGTGTGATTCTAGACAAGCACCACTATCCCTAGGACTTTACCAAAACTCATTCACTACAGTGGAAGTGGTAAAAGAACTGCACACAATCTTACAGATTTCACAACTGCACTTTAATGTCAATGCCTGACTAATGTAATCAACGCATAAGCAAAGACTGGCTTCTAATGCTACTAAAACTTGACAACATGACAGCTTTTAAAACAGTTATCTGTCAGCAAATACACGATGTTACCAAACGCTTCTATCACAGTGGTTCCCAAATGTACACAGACTCACAGTGTGATTCTAGACAAGCACCACTATCCCTAGGAGTTTACCAAAACTCATTCACTACAGTGGAAGAGGTAAGGGAACTGCACACAATCTACATATTTCACGACTGCACTTTAGTGTCAATGCCTGACTCATTTAATCAACACATAAGCAAAGACTGGCTTCTAATGCTACTAAAACTTGACAACATGACAGTTTTTAAAACAGTTATCTGTCAACAAATACACAATGTTACCAAACGCTTCTCTCACAGTGGTTCCCAAATGCAAACAGACTCACAGTGTGATTCTAGACAAGCACCACTATCCCTAGGACTTTACCAAAACTCATTCACTACAGTGGAAGTGGTAAAGGAACAGCACACAATCTACATATTTCACGACTGCACTTTAATGTCAATGCCTGACTAATTTAATCAACGCATAAGCAAAGACTGGCTTCTAATGCTACTAAAACTTGACAACATGACATGTTTTAAAACAGTTATCTGTCAGCAAATACACAATGTTACCAAACGCTTCTCTCACAGTGGTTCCCAAATGCACACAGACTCAGTGTGATTCTAGACAAGCACCACTATCCCTAGGAGTTTACCAAAACTCATTCACTACACTGGAAGTGATAAGGGAACTGCACACAATCTACATATTTCACGACTACACATTACTGTTAATACCTAACTCATTTAATGAAAGCATAAGACATAACTGTCTTCCAATGCTACTAAAACTTCACAACATGACAGGATTTAAAATAGTTATCTGTCAGCAAATAAACAATGTTACCATATGCTTCTTTCACATTGGTTCCCAAATGCACACACTCACAGTGTGATTCTAGACAACAACCACTATCCCTACGAGTTTACCAAACCTTATTTACTACTAAGGAAGTGGTAAGAGAACTGCACACAATGTGCATATTTAAAAAGTGCACTTTTGTATCATTGCCTGACTCATTTAATCAACGCATAAGCAAACACTGGCTTCTCATGCTACTAAAACTTGACAACATGACAGGTTTTAAAAGAGTTATCTGTCAGCAAATACAAGATATTACTAAATGCTTCTCTCACAGTGGTTCCCAAATGCACACAGGCTCTTTGTGTGATTTTAGACAAACAACACTATCCCTTGCACTATACCAAAACACATTTCTTCATCTACAAGGAGTACTACATTTTACTGCAAAAACATAACTCATTTCACAAATTCATAAACAATGACTGGTTTCTAATTCTACCAAAATATAAAAACTGCATAGTTATCTGTCTACAAACACATGAAAAAAACAAATCCTTATCACAAAATGGTTTCTACATGCACACACACTGTCAATAAGATTGTAGAGAAAAAAAAGTACTCCCTACACTTTAGCAGAAGAAATACATTAGTCTGATTAAAATAAAAATAGTATACATACATCCCCTCACAATTAAATAACTCACCTTTCAAGATGTTTTGTAGATTAAGAAGTATATCAGTCACACACCAGATATCAGTCACACACCAGATTTTCTTATACAGAATCTCTGCACTGTGCACCTGTCAGCAGAACCAAAGAATGGCAAAGTTTTCCTCTCATGTTCCACACATATACATGTAAACATCAAATCACATTCCTTCCCACATAAATTCAAAAGCAAACACACATTTCTATTGGTTAAACATTTCAACCCTTTCCAAATGACATAAACTTCAACCCTTCCCCCCCATCTGCCTTCTGCCCGTTACCATAGACACAGGTCATGGAACACTGTACTGAGCACACAGGTCACAAGTTCAGCACACACAATGTTGCTAATCAAAACAGCAAGTGTGCTTGACTTCTCAACATATCAGCTTATCATATATAATGTTCCTTTCACGCACTTTTTGTTAACCAATAAGAATCATGCGTTTAAAAAACAGAAACATGCACCCTACCTTTCAGTGTAGAAGGTTGTTAAACAACCAATGATTTCTTGTCTTTTTTCAAAATTGCATCTTAGCCACCACTTTAGAAACATCTTACTTTCCAAACTGCCATTTCATTTACAGAGACCATCTGAGTGCATCCAGACCTCCTTACAAGATGCTTACAGTGTGAATTGTGGGACACAGCTACATTTTCTGGAGCCAAAGGTATGCAGAAAACAAAGGCATTCACAAAGACCTAGGTTTGCCAAATGTAGACATTAAATGGATTGGACAGAAAGGGTTAAAGTGGCACCAATTGATGCCATTGGTGAAATCCTTCATGCAAATCCAACACCCTGACCTCATAATAGTGCACTGTGGTGGCAATGACCTAGGCACTTTGACTGGGGTAGGTCTGGAAATGCTTATGAAGGACACCTTTGCACAACTGATTTCACTTTTCCCTAAAACTGCCTTTGTGTATTCTAACATATGCCAAAGGCAGAAATGGAACTGGTCCGATCATTTTTGTCCACAGATTGAGAAAGCTAGGAAACATGTGAATAAATCTGTTTCTGCTTTTCTCCGAGACTTCAGAATGGGGTCCATTTACAATAACAATCTGCACTTTCATATGCAAGAGATGTATAGGAGAGATGGAGTACACTTTACTGATGAAGGAAACAGAGTCTTCCTCAACAACTTTAGACTCTGTATAGGTACTTACTTATAAGTACCAACAACTCTCAATGAACACAACGGCTCTTTTTAGAGCCACTCAAGAACAAAACACTTAAGCTTAATCTTTATCTCCCAACAATTTCATTTTTTTTTTTGCCTTGGATCCGCGAACCCACCGCGAGAGGATCCGTGCATCCAACGTGATAGGATGCGCGCACCATGCGCACTTTTCGCCGTTTTTTTTTTTAAAAGCACCTCTAGAGGGTCAGAGTATTTCCACTCTGCCCCCTTTTATGTTTTACACACTTATTCCCCTTGCATCTTCAGCCTCGCTTCTACCGAGGCAGAAAATGGCCGCCAACAGTTCCTGGTTTCGAATGTAGAGAGACACTCGACAGCCAATTAGCATTCAGCACGCGATCGGGAGGGTGCACGCTCGGTTCGGGGAGGGTGCGCGTACGGTGTGGGTAGGGTGCGCGGATCCTCCCCGGTCATAGATATCACTAACTTTTTTACCCTAATTTTCTCAGGAACTACTGAACAGATTCACACCATATATGCAAAAGGCACGAGTCCGAACTGAGGACTACCTCTTTGCCAAATTTGGTGTCATTCCGTTCAGCGATTCGGGCTGTAGCTGCGACAACAGATCCTATGGGAAATTGCATGGGGAAAACGTGTTTTGGGACCCCCCTTTTTTCTCGCCCCCCGCTTGACGGATCACCGCTAAACTTTCAGGGTAGGAGCGGAGCTGGCCAAAAGTTTGGAAAATTTCACGAGGATTCGTCAACCGGCGCCAACGTTATTCCAAATAGAATGCTGCGGATTTCCTATGGAAAATAGGTCCTAACTATGACTATCTACTGGCGACCGACAGTAGATAATGTGTATATATATATATATATATATATATATATATATATATATATATATATATATATATATATATAAATATATTTGTGCCTTTAAAGTGGAGGGAAAGCTTCTAGAGGTTTCCCTTTGAATTCCCCAGGCATCCTGCCTTCCCTGTCCTGACTCCAGACTAACTACAGGGGTTATGTAGCCCTTCATGTGGAGACATGGCACAGACCATTCAGGTGTAAGTGGGGCTGTGCCGAGCCCCTCCCTCCTAACCTGTCAGTGATAGCCCATTTAGGCACATCTAAGCTCCCTATTGTGTATGGCTGTCTAGGAGGAATATACAAAGCCAAATTTCAGCTACACCCAGTCACGTGACCAGAGACAGGCTACAGGCACTAATTTGCTAAGGCACAAAATGCCAACCTTCCAAAAGTTTCACCGAGCAGAAAAATGACTGTGGTTATTCAAGCTTCCTCTTTAGAAAAACAAGGTCAAGTAATTCTATTTTCCTGGCCTGGCATTTATTTCATGATTTAGTCAATAATATTTTCAATAAGCATATTATAAAACTTTCATTGTGTCATGAAAAAGAACACTTCTCAATTTTTTCCTAGATCAAATGTACTCCAGAGAACAACACAGTTCAATCATGATACCATACATAACACAACATGAAAAATACGAGTAACTGTGAATGTGTACATAAAAAACAATAAACATCAACCTAAGTGGTGATTCCATTTACAAAAATCAATATTATCAATAACTTGAATTCAAAAATTGAAATGAGTCCAATGATTCACAACCCGAGGTGTCTATCAAAGTTGTTCTCCAAACAGTGACCTTCTTGGAAAAAGTTTTTGACAAAAGTGGGATTTTCATTCGAGGAACATTTTCAAAACTATAATTTAAAATCCGACTTCACCATAAGTTAGGATTCTAAGTTAGGATTCCAGAGACACCAAACATGAACTGATCACTCATTCCCAATTGGAAATTACACTTATAAAGGAGAATAAGGCAACACCAAAGTTATCCTTTGGGAGAGGTAGGCCTTGCAGTACTGAAAACTGAATTTGAGGTTTGCAGGACATGTAAAATCTGAAGGTCCATGTCCTACCTTTTAAATACATTGCACCCTGTACTCTGCACTGTCCGGGACCTACCCAAGGGGTGACTTATATGTATTAAAAAGGAAGTTTTAGGCCTGGCAAAGGGGTTTACCAGACTTTTAGATCACTTCTGGGAAATCAAGAGTAACCTTTGCCAAGGAGAAGAGCCAGATAAGCTGAGGAGGAATACTGCCCCTGTGCTGTTAGCTGTCTGGGGTTGGCCTGCAGTGGCTGCCTGCTGCCAAGGAAAGGAGAAAAAGGACTTTGCTGTTTGCTTTGTCACCTGCTTGAAGAAAAGATCTCCAAGGGCTTGAAACAGAGCTTGCCTCATGTTCTGAAGTCTTAGGGACACAAAGACCTCACCACCAGCTCCCCTGAATTCCCTTGCTGGGAATTCCAACCTGCAAAGAGGGCCCTGCTGCGGTTTAGGACCTCTAGAGACTGTTTGTCGCTGGGAGCTGGAAAATCAACTAAACATCGAAGAAGCATGATGCATCTACACCTGTTTCCGACACATTGGCGAAGAAACCGTCACAGCGCCTGCCGCGGCTTGAGAAATCACTGCACGACGCATCAGGTGCAATGATCTCCAAAGTCCGAGGTCACCACACTGATCCGGATGCAAGCCTGCTACGCTGCTGCACAAAGCCATGCACAGAACCAGATCGGTGCATCGCATCGAGGCACCAAGACTGTCGCATCCTTGGGGGACGCAGTAAGAAACAGATACATCAAATCCCCACGCAGTAAAAAAAGACGCATCACCTCCTCCCCGGTAAGGAACCAACGCATCACCTCCCCTGCGTTGCAGTAAGGAACCGACGCATCACCTCCCCCGAAGTAAGGACCCGAAGCATCACCTTCCCTGCATGTAAGGAACTGATGCATCACCTTCCCTGCAGCTATTTTGTTTGTTTTGCGTAACGCATTTAACGTACTTTTGAGAAAAGTATTGCATTTAAAACTTGCATTGAACTGAATGAACTATTTCTACCATTTGAAAGCCTTATTTTTAGTACTGTATTGTGGATTTTGTTGTTTGGTCTTGTTCTGGTTTGAATAAAGATTACTTATTTTTTTAAACGGGTGTGGTGTCCATTTGGAGTTTTCACTGTATTACTGTATGTGTTCACAAATTCTTTATACACTGCCTCTGAGATAAGTCTGTCTGCTCATGCCAAGCTACCAAGGGGGTGAGCATGGGTTATTTTAGGAGTATATCCCCCTTACCCTGACTAGAAGCAAGGGTCCCTATTTGGACAAAGGTACCTACCTCTGCCAACTAGAGACCCCCGATTTCTAACATCCACCATGATTAATTCAAGAAGCATCTTGTTCAGTAATGGTTATAGAGCCCTAAAATATTTTTGCGGCCCTTTGACAGACGTATATTTGTCTGTCATTTGTGCAAGAGTGGTATTAAAATGATGCCTTAAAGGTTCTAAAACTGGTTTCCTAAAGAAGTCAAAACGTAAGACTGGAAGAAAGAAGAGACCCTTTTGGCCTCTGTATTCCACCTTATTCTACGCCATTTGAAATGGGTCTAATCTGATATTTTGTTTTCTCCTGACAATGTGCACCTGGACAATTGGACACAAGAGGCCTGGTGCATAGAGTGGACAGCAGAAGGCTTTAGTCAACAGTGAGAAATTCAGCTGAATGGCCTAGGAGGATGAGAAGAGACATTTTTCCATTCCAGCAGCTACCAAGCTGTTATTCATTCCTCTCAACCAATTAGTTGTTGTTTGAAGATTGTATCAGCCATACTCATCTTACCCCTTGGAAGTAAACTAAGACAAGAAGTTGCATTTCTGTGCTTATGCAAACTCAAATGGAGGATGCCTATTGACTATGATCAGAGTCAGTGTTGAGTACAGCCTGGAGCTGATGTGGTCGTCTATAATCTCTTGAGGCCTGATTTGACTGCACAGATGTCTGTGCAACTTATTGTTATTAATTTTTTCAAATATACAGAACGATGGATTTTTCTTTGACCAGAGGTTTATTTCTCTCTCCCCATATTCTGTTAACTCGTGGGTATATTCTTCTGCTTCCTAGATAGGGATTTCACTGGAATGCATCAGACATTGAACTATTTATCTCATATAGGAATTGTATGTAGAAAATAATTTGTGGCATTTTTTTCACTGGAGCAGACTTTAAAAAAATGTTTTAGTCAGGACTGGTATGCAGGCCTATCTTTAAGGTTGTCATCACATTGTGTTGACCCTTTCCAGAACTGTACAGCATCTCCCAAAGTCGGCTACTCCCAAAGTCTTGAAAGGTCAATACCAACAATCGCAATCTTGCAGGACAGTTGGGGCAGTCATCTTATGTCTGTCAAACTTTTTAACCAATTATTCCAGTAGCTGCTGCGCTGGAAGTTGACACGCACTGTGCCATCTGATTTCCTGCTCCCACCCCGGCCTCCAGGTATGGCACAGTGCACTACCCAGCAATGTAGCCATTTGGACCTCTGTGTTCCCCTGTCATCTTTGTGGTAGGACTGTTATCTAAATGCTCAACTCAGCCGAGCAATAAGAAGGACGATTTTGAGTAAATGCATACCAAGCTCTTTCGAAAATGGCAGCCACTTTGGAACACTGCTGAAATGATCTTCTGGAGGAGGTTGTTCTTACTGATAATATCAACTGAGTTTAAGTTTTAAAAACATATATTTAATAAGCCAATATAATGGTTTGCTAGGAATTACATTAATGATTTAAATGTGTCTTTTTGTCAACCACATTACTAATAAATAGACCTTTTCTTATAGCTCAATTGATCCTATTTTTAAAAACTTCGCCAAAAAAAGACACATTTTGGTGATAGATGAATTGTTATTAGCCTTCCTTGAACAGTAGTTATGCACTGGGAAGCACTCTTCTTTCCCAGATGACAGTCAGGTTCTGACAGTTGTGGGTGGCTACTGTAGTTGATGCATTTGGATTCCATCATCAGTTTTGCTACTGTCACTTTGCCTCTAGCACCGCATCACCATGAGCTCAGTGGATAGTATTTGACCCAGACCTCACCCATTGCTATTATCTTCCTCTTGAAAAAGCTGACATTCATTATACTCTTTCTGTTGGATCAACATAGACAATAAAGATTGATAGGCTCTCTTTTTGTGTACAAAAATTATTTCTTTACCTACTATTGTCGATTGTGTGCCTGTTTCAAAGTAATATGTGATTTGACTCTATTATAACAATTCTTTTCCAGATATTGGCTTAAAACAATAATGTTACCCTCACTTACACTAAGTGGCATACTTTATCATTGAGGTGCTCTTTCTCCAGTGCCAGCTGCTATTTGGTGGGCTCATCCAAAGCTCTTAATTATTACCAAGTCTTTTATTAGAAATATGAAGGGTTGTGAGTGAGATGTAAAATTGTATTAAGAGTAGGATGGAAGTAGGAATTTTATTTAGGTTAAATCCTATCTTATACAAGATTAAGATCAAATGGCTGTAGTGGGATCCGTGGTGTTTATTAGGCTATCTCCTAACTTCTCAGTACACTTGTTCCTGCCCTTCTTAGCATGTACATACATTACTGGGCTTTCATCATGACCAGTGTGACCCAGGTCTAAAGTTCATTCTACCCTCTGATTGTGTGAGTGTGGTGTGGGAACACAACCAATGTGACTTATCTGTCACTATGATCAGATTTTTGGAATTCATTCTAAATGCAGGAAATTTCGAACTACCGGTGACTGGAGAGTGGAGACACTTGTTTATCCCGTTTATTACTGCATGGATTCCGTTTTCATATTTGCTCTCTCTATTGGTGCCTATGATGACCCGCAGTCCCAGCTTGGTCCAAGTAGTTTGAGATTTCATGGGAATTCTCCCAAAAAGCGAGTTCTGAGTGTGGAACAAAAAAATAAACCCACTAAAAGACCATGGTAAATAATATGCAAGCGGTACTTCAATATTTGCTTATTCCAGGAAATTAGACCTACAAGGTCCATGATCAATTGTGCAAAGAAATGATCACCAGAGTAGGCTTCTTGACTGTGAACGAGCTAGTTCCATTCTCTACCTACCTCTCCTACATCCCCCCTCTTTAGGCCACCTTTTCAAACATTTCTCCTTGTTGCGATGGTTCCATCATTCAATGTGAAAATTAGTTTTTTTGTTTTTACTTATTTTGTAACAGAAAGCCCACTTGCAGAATGCCAACATAAAACCTAAAATTTTTGGGACATAAATGTGGCACCCCACTTTTCAGAGTGGTGAATGTGCAGAGAATACAGTTGTCGTGGAACAGAAAGCGGCCATACTGGCTTCTGGATTGCCATCACAGGTTTTATTGCACTTTTGACACAAGGATTTGGATAAGCTGACACCCACTTTTTACACAGCATACCGCATGCATTCCCATAAAAGAATCACCACACCACTCCAGCTAGTGATGTCAGACTCAAATGAAGTTTATTTGTCTTCATAATACCCAGCAGTGGATATCCTCATACTCTTCCTCAACTAAAGGTATGGGACACTTTTTTCACCATGTCATCTGGTAAAATATAAGAATCCTTCATACCCTGTGGTCTTTTTCCTCAGCCATTTATTTGAGGATGACTTGTGGACTGGCAATGACCCCTTCATGCTCATGGTGTACAGTTGCATTCCTCTGCCTTGAGTGCCTTACTGCATGTATTTGGTATTTGGATTGATATACTGACTTGATTTTTGGCCCTAGTGTCACGCTAATCTAGCATGTGTACAGAGGCCTAGGCTTGCCCCTTGACAAGAGCAAGGTCCTGAGTTTGTCCAGTGACCTGGATGGGTACACCATTACCATCATCTGATTAAAGTTGAATAGAAATTCACCTTTACCAATCTACTTATGCTTGGCGAATCGGACCAAAAAACATTTTTAAGATAGTGAACTCCTTCACTCACCCTAAAATACGAGATTTCTCCATCACAGATTCTATGCAATCGTATTGCTGATTTTTTTTACAGAAAGTTCAAACTCTACAAAAAGATTTTGAAGGGGCCCTCTCATTGCTCATAGAGGTATTTCCTAATTATGCAGGTGATAGGTTGACCCTGCAAGCTTTTCAAACCATTAGCTTAGAACTGTCATGTCAGGCCATTCTCTCCTGTAAATTAGGGTCTCTGTTTGAACCATGCCCCTCACAGATTCTGCATGCTATTATTTACACTTTTAAACCAGTCATGAATAAGATATTAAATTCCTCCCTCTCACAAGCAGAAGTACCTAGGGAATGGAAAATCGCGGCAGTCCGCTCCTTCAGAAAAAACTTGCAGACGCTACCATTCCCTCCAATCTCCGTGCTTCTGTGAAACAGTAAAATCATTGAGAAATTAGTCAACACTCAACTTATGTCCTACTTAGAAGAGGCGAATATTCTACATCCTAGTCAATCAGGTTTCAGGTCCCAGCACTCGACAGAATCAGCATTACTATTCACCGCAGAAACCCTTAAATCTTCTTTAGACCAGGGAAACAATGTGGTGCTGATACTATTAGACTTATTGGCTGCATTTGATGCGGTCTCCCATGACAACTTGCTGGACCGTCTCAAAACATATGCCATTTCTTATCTTGCCTTGGCTGAAGACAAGTTGTCACTCTTTGTCTCTATCAGTCAGCAGAAAAACCCCTGCTCTCTGGGGTTCCACAGGGCTCCATTCTAAGCCCATTGCTTTGTAATGCGTGCATAGCGCCCCTCATCAGCCTGATATCATCATGCGGACGATACACAGCTAATTTTGGTATTAGACAAACACTCCACCCAGGATGAAGACAATCTACAACACTGCCTTAAAGCAGGGTTTCAATGGATGGAAGTGAATCATCAGAAGTGTAACTCAGAAAAAAATGAGATTATGCCATTAGGAAAATCCAATACCTTCTCCCCCAGCCTATGGTGGCCCAAAGACATTCCTCCCCCTCCCAACACAGTGAATGTAGTGAAGAACTAAGGGGTAAAATTTGACAAACTCCATGTGGTCCAACATGCAGCTGCACAGTTAGTCTTCAAATGGCCCAGATGCTCTTCTGCCTCAGCTGCCCTAAAACGATTACAATGGCTGCCTATCCACAAAAGAGTTCTCTTCAAGATCCTGGTAGTCACCTACAGAGCTTTCAGATTCTCAGGTCCCTACTACCTTCGGTCCAGGTTTACTCCCTATGTGACACATCGCCTCCTCAGATCCTCATCCGCAAGCCTTCCTAAACCCCCTGGTTTTAGGTGTATCACCAAGGGCGGAAAGCATGGAACCTACTTCCCAGTCATCTTCTTTTTATTCAAACAGACACCATCTTTAGAAACCTAGATTTTTAATGCGCCGATGCTTTTTGTCTATCACTCATTTGAGTCTCTAGCTATAGCTTAGTGTACACATTAGGGCCCCACATAGCACAATGATACTTCTTGGAGTGAACGCTGCGCTTTAGAAATACAATATAATTATATAACAGAACAAAACCACGAGTGCCCTCTTTGACAGACACCTAACTACTGTTCCTGGGTGTGGATTTTTAGGGTAGAGTTGTGGTTGCAATGCACTGTGCTTTGTGACTCCATACTTGTGACCAAAGCTCTTTTATGTGTCAATGAAGTGGAGCCTACTGGCCCACTCATGTAAACGTATGCTTCTCTGTGTTTACCCAACCCACGCTAACATCCGAAGTGTATGTTGTGCTTGTTTATTTGTGTAGCATGCGTTGTACATTCATGACGTGTGAGTGAATCAGAGTAATTGATACCACTGGGATCCATTTTGGCAATGCCTGGCCTGACCTTTACACAAGATGAAGATAAGGTCTTTTTTCAATCAGACGGTAAAGCTAGAGGTAGAAGACTTAGACAGTGAATCAAGTGAAGTGGAAACAAGGATTGCTAGAACCTCTTCCACTGGGCAAGAAGGGGCAAGAAGGGGCTACTTGGCCCAAGCGTTTTGGATTGAGGCATTTTACTCCTGATGTCGCGGGGCCCAGCCTATTATCATTCCTCAGCAATTGGGCCAAGTACCCCTTCAGCACTTGACTCTCAGTAGCAGCGTGGGTCAAACAGTAAAAGGCTTCTTGGGGGGAGGTAGATGCAGGGGGATAAAATCACAACTCAAAATACGTTCAGTAGCAGCAATAAATAGTTGTCCAGTCAAATACTTGCTTTTATGAAAAAACAGAGTATTTATACATGACCAAAAGGTAAAACACAGCATACACAAACAATACACACAGTCCCCTGAGGTCAGGGCTTTAGTGTTCAATAGGGAGGTCCCTGAGACCCACTTCCCTTTCACTAATGGAAGTGGTTATTCCCTTTCACTATAGTTGACATTCAGGCTATCCCCTCTAGTATTCTTTGTCTCAGGAGTCCAACTCTGATTCTTCCAAAAGTCAGAAGAGTTGCAGTGCCCCAAGACCTATGTGGTAGAACATGTCCCACCAGGCTTTCCATCCCTGCATCCGTCTTACACGGTTGTGCTACCTGAGTCCCCAGGAGCGTTTCTCTCTCAGAAGTGGCAGCGGTCTGCAGTGGCTGCTGATGCTGAGTAACACTCAGGGCTCTGCCAGGGCAGCAGCTGGGTGTCCACAGCACTTCCTCTGGTGAGACAGTAAGTTCCCCCTCACAGTTGCGGGCGGCGATCGCCTGGATTCCGATCATCAGTCGGAGCGCAGGCATACGCAGGCCACCACAGAATCCTCTTCTCTCGCTGACAGCTGAACCAGACAGGATGATAGAGGCATGACTGAATAAACCACGCGTGCCTCTACCACGAAGCGTCTTTACTAGCATTCCTCTGCCATGCATTCCTTTACCACGTAATTTTGTGGTAAAGGCAGGAATGGTAAAGGGGTATGCGTGGCTAAGGTTGCGACCCCCCTCCATAAGCTACAAACTCACCCTCTGCCCCCTCCCCGCCCTGAGGTCCTAATACCCCTACCCCTACCCCCTCCCAACCCCCATGCTATCCCTAACCTGTAAACACTACCTCGACCCCCTCCCACCTCCTTGTTCTGTTCCTACAACTACCCAACCCCTTCCACTGCCCTTAGACAAACCTCTATTTTAAAAAACGACCCCAACCCCAGCCCTAAAACCTACCCCGACCCTCCCCAAAGCACTAAAACGACCCCAACTACCCATTCACCTCCCCCTACCCTGAGGCCTAAATCCCTGTCCCATAACCCTGTCACTTAACCTTACCCAGCTCAGCCCTAACCCAACCTTAAAAATGACCCTGCCCTTCCCGTAGCCATAAAAACGACCCCTACTACACATTCCTCTCCCCCTGCCCTGAGGTCTTATACCCTAACCCCTAATTAAACAAACTACCCCAACCATCCCCAGCCCTAAAAACTACTCCCAACACCCCCAATCTTGAAAACTACCCCTGATCCCCAGCCCTAAAAACTACCCCGACCCCCAACCCAGAAAACTACCCCAACTCCCCAGCCCTGAAAACTAGCCCCGAACGCTCAGCCCAGAAAACTACCCTGACTTAGCCACCAACCCACAAAACTACCCCAACCCCCTGCCCAGAAAACTACCCCTGAGCCATCCCCCAGCCCAGAAAACTACCCCAACCCATACCCAGCCTATAAAACTACCCCAACCCCCCCAGCCCAGAAAACTACCCTCGACCCCCCAACCCAGAAAACTACAGCCCAGCGCCACTTACCTCACCATGGATCTCTTCCTGTGAGGTCTTCCTGCTTCTGTCCCCAGCAACTAATCCGAGCATTGCCTTAATGACCCATAGTCATGGTTAAGGTATTGGAATGGTTAAGGCAAGTGTGGTTTAGCTTATGGAGTCAGAACACTCGTGGTTAAGACCATGTTATAGTTAGGAATTAGCATTTAAAAAACCTTGCAAATTCAGTGAAAAAAACATAGGTTTCACACATGTTATAGTTAGCTGGACATTTCACTCGTACAAAACCATTGAAATTCCCCCGTTATAGTTAGTTCAGCTAACTATAACTCGCGCGACCGCAATCCACTGCTGATGATGTCACATATTACATCACTCATGACATGGTCAGTGACATCACTCATGACATCACTCATGACATCTCAAATGACATCACTGATGACATCATCCTTGTGTAAGAGTGGCAGACCTCCTCTTATCCTAATATAAACTTTGATACACACATTGAAAAATACAAACTAAAGTTTTGAAAACTATAGAGATACCAATACCAGTTAGAACAACCTATTCAGTAATTCCAAAATCTACATATGCATCCACTCATTCATCAACACTTCTATATAGTCACTCATACATGTACTCAGTCATCATATGTACTCATACACCTATACATCCTGTTACACACCTACACTCATACATAGAGTTACTCACACACATACTCACACATGCAAATAAACCTCCATTTACTTGCATATACAGCTATACACACACCACTACACTTACTTCTACAGAAACGTACACATACTTACTCTCTTAAACAATCACTTATAGAAACACATACTTATTTATACAGGAACTCTTCCAATCTCTCACTCTCATATATCCTCACTTATATACATCTATACTCACATATACTAGTTTAAAACATATGGACTTACTCATAAAGACACTATTGAGACAGTCATTCACTCTCTTACTCACCCATACACACACTCATCCACCCATACTGTCCTGCTCACATACTGTCTTCAAAACACATACAAACAGTGAGTCACTCATTCATGCATCTATACGCTAAGTAACATCCCCCACTGAACCATACAGACACTCATACTGATACTCTAAAAACTAACTAATAACCCATATAAACTCATGTAGCTACTCACAAACCCATGCAGCCACTTATGCACAAAGTGAGACACTGATACAGATATTTAAATATTTAAACATTACTCACTAATACTTGTATTCACTAAGATACTGTTAATAAGTCAGTTATACAATTAATTTTACAAGAAAAACCATCCATTTAGACACTTATTTACCCATTTATTCTTCCATTAACCTTTAGATATACGTATATAAAAAATATTTATTTTTCAGAAAGACACATTCACTGGATGATGTCATCAGTGATGTCATCAGTGATGTCATCAGTGATGTCATCAGTGATGTCATGAGTGATCTCATGAGTGATGTCACTGACCATGTCATGAGTGATGTAATATGTGACGTCATCAGCAGTGGATTGCGGTCGCGCGAGTTATAGTTAGCTGAACTGACTATAACGGGGGAATTTCAATGGTTTTGTGCGAGTGAAATGTCCAGCTAACTATAACGTGTGAAACCTATGGTTTTTCAGTGAATTTGCAAGGTTTTTTAAATGCTAATTCCTAACTGTAACGTGTGTGAAACCTATGGTTTTTACAGTGAATTTGCTTTTTTTTTTTTATTCATATTTAACTTTATTGGTCACAGTCACAACATACAAGGAAAAAAAAGAGAGAAAGATACATGTCATATTTATCTTCTACCAACAAACTAAAAAAAAAAAAAAGTTTTTTTAAATGCTAATTTCTAACTATAACGTGTGTGAAACTTATGTTTTTTTTAGTGAATTTGTAAGGTTTTTAAAATGCTAATTTATGTATGTATTATTATATTTTTTATATATTTATTTTACAATAAACTACCTATGTATATAGTTATAGATTGACTGTATCCTGTAATATGGAATGTCTCAGCTCTTTTTTTTTGAATTTGGATAAAGTTGAACAGCATAGTTAATATCTTCTATAAACTTATAAACAGTTTAAAATGTTTTTTTTAAGGGTTTTTCACAGTGCGCGCACCGTGCGCGCACCGGCAATTCTTTTTTATTAAACAAAATGGTTTTTTTTGATTTACGAGGTCCTTTAGGGACCCCCTGAGAAGGTCTAGGGGGTCAGGGAGTGTCTTCCCTGCCTCCTTTTCATGTTTTAGAAATCGGGTTAAATGTAATTCATTTCTGATGCGTGCGTGCGTGCACCGTGCGCGCATACGTGCGAGCACCGTGCGCGCACGGCAAGTCATGTGATTACGAAACAACACTTTTCATTGGTTCATAGTAGTTTCTGTTCCAGAATCTTCAAACACCACACCCACTCCCCTCACTATTTCTTCTTATTTCCTGGGACAAGGAGCTGAACAGCTATTCTAGTACAATTTTACTTGAAACCGTGTACCAGGTCACAGGACATCCGCCCACTTTTCCAGAAGGTGCACATACATTGTAATGTGTGCAATGCTGTTCTTTGCTACGCTGAGAGCAGTATTAACTTGATCGAAAACAAAATACAGCAGCACACATGCTCCAGCCCATAATTGTTTTCATTTATTATTTTTGTTCCTGTTGAACAGTTTTTCATTACCAGTTTTAAAAAAAAAATACAAAATTGTTAAACGAAAAAAAAAATACAAAACAAAAAAGACAAAAAAACCCAGTTCTTTTCAGATCTCACTTCACTTCTCCAAGAAGAGCTATATTCCTAATATACTGTGTTGTAATTTTATTGAATGAATGTGTAGTGTATACATGAATGATTGAAATGATTGAAATGACTGAGTGAAGAGGAGGAAAGGACAGACAGAATGAGTGAGAAAAGGAAAGTATGATCAGTCATGAAAGGGAAGTGAAAGACTGACTGCAACAAAAGGACTAAGGGTAGAGGATACAGGTAAGAAGAGTGAATGAGTAAGGGAATGGCAGTGAGTAATGGAGAGTGATGGAGGGGGAGTGAGAAAAGGGGAGTAAGGGACGGAGATAGGAAAAGGGAGTAACAGGTGAAGCGGATGAAGTACAGCAGGGTAAAGGGATTGAAAGTAAGAGAAGTGGAGTGATGGTGAGATAAGGGGTATGAGGATTAGAAAAGGGGGTAAGGGAAAGTGAAAGATGGGGAGTGAGGGAATGGAGGGATTTAGGAAACTGGAGTGAGAGAAAGGGAGTCAGGATTTCAATGAGCAAAGGAGAGTGAGGGAGAGTGAAGGAAAGAATGCGAAAAGGTGAAGGGGTGTGAGATACAGACAGGAGGAAGTGAAGTAGGAGAATAGGAGTGACTATGAGTAAAGGATAGTGACAGTTAGGGAAGGTGAGGGAAGGAGAATGACGGAGAAGGTTAAAAAATTAACATAGATGGAAAATGAGTGATGGAGAGAGGAGGAGTGGTAGAAACAGAGATGTTAAGGCAATTAAGGGTAAGACAGACAAAGGGAGAGAGACAGAAACAGAGACAGAGAGCAAGGAACTGAGAAGGAGTAAGGCAGTTAGAATGACTGAGACATATGGAGACAGGGAGAGAAACATGGTTGAAAAAATTGTGATGGAGGCAGTAAACCTAGGGGAGTAGTAGAGAAGGAGTGAGGGAGTTACGAAAGAGCAGTAAAGGAAGAAGAGAGAGGGAAGGGGAATGAGAAAAGCAGAGTGAGGAGAAGTGAAGAAAAGGGAGCATGAAAGTGAAGGGGTGAGAAATACAGATATTTTAAACTTATCTGACCAATAAAATAACTTAATTAGAAATAAATGTTTTTTTTAATTACAAGAAAAATGGATTCAATTTCCTAAATTTTCTTTCTAGATCTGAAAAAAAGGAATAAAAGTAGTAATATTTAACAATACATTTTAGAATACAGTACACATATTTTCATATTTAACAAAGTAATTTTTTGCCCTTTTTTGCTGTTTTCAGAATATATTGAATTTCACTGAAAATAGTGATATCAATTGTATTCATCACTTAACAGCGGGCAAAAAAATAAACAATCTGAAAGATTGTTTAAAAAAGCCCTGAATCTATCCTCAGTAAAACATACCTTGATAGAAATGTAACATATATATTAAAAATATCTTCTAAGAACAATAACTATTTGCAATAAATAACGTCTGTAAATCTTGTTGCTTAAGCACATACACCAAAATAATATCTGTCAAAGAAGTCCACAATAGAAACATTTACCTTTCCATGAGGCCAAATGGTAATTTTTAAATCCTTTTTAGGTGAAATATCCAATGGTAATCCTATAAAATCGAAATAATGGTTTCTTCAGATGCTGCAATTTGTATCTAAAATTTTGGTTTTAGAAAAATTAAGTAGGAATTTGGTAATTCTGCAGGCAAACGTTGCTTGAAAATCAATTGAGAATCATTACACAGTGTCCAGCCTTTTTCACATTTTAGATAAACTGTGTAATGGCCAGAAGTTATAGAAGGTCCATCATGGAAAATTATTGCAACTGCAACAAAAGTCTTTCCTGATATTGATAATTGATTTCCTACAAACTCCTTTATTAAAGTGTCCAATTTTGTTCCATCAGCTCTACAACGTTGCATCATTAAAATTATATACTGTCCATATTTCTTTAAAAATAACGTTGATAACATTTCTAATTTACATTGAGAACATTCCATGTTGTTATTTGCATCTTTAACTAATTTACTAAAAGTCACTGATTTACTCTCTGGTAATGTTAAATGTATGAACCTTTCAGAATCAACATTAGTGCTGCATGTGTTCATACAGTTTTCACAACAATGTTCCCATTTATAAGGGAGACCAAACATATTTTCTATTTCTACCCCTTCATCTTCCAGTACCATAAGCATATACATTAAGAATTCCTGTGCATCTTGCTGGACATTTTGTGTAAACTGTGTACATCCAGAACATACATCTAAAAGATTTCTAACATCAGAAGCACTTTCTATTTTAGTTTTATCATTACTCAACTTCTCATAAAGGAAACTCAGCAGAGAACAAAATCTTTTTTCATGATTTAGTATTATCTGCTCTTGCAAACTTTCAAGATAAAATACAACATTCAGCACTACATTAGCGTAGCAGTTGACACCAGAGCTATTTTCAAAATGACAACCAACAACCTCTTCAACATTGTCCTTTTTCTTTTTGCTTGCAATCACATCACTCTCTTTTTGTTTTCTCTTCTGTACATCCTCATTACAGATATTCTCAATTCTCCTTTTCTGACAAACAACACGGTTTTCAAACACAGGATACTGACCTAAATGAGGAGCATAGCTTCTTCTTAATCTATTATACTCCTTTACACAATTTGCATCAGCACTAACTTTTGAGTCATCAAAGTCTATCATGAATAAACCAGATAATTGTTTCACTCGTGACAAAGCAACATATGCCATACCTTCTTTAAACACACTAGATCCAATGTTTACAAAAGCACTATCTACAGTTAATCCTTGAGATTTGTGAATAGTTACAGCATATGCTAGAGAAAACGGAAACTGCTTCCTACATACATATAAGTCTTTCACAAGCAAAAAACGAACTGAACAACGACTAATGTCTTTAACCTCTTCAATCTGATCAAATTTTATTTTTAAAAATTCAATTCCATCTTTTTTCTGGTAATTAACAAAACCCACAACTTTACCCATAGCTCCATTCACTAAACCTTTTTCTACATTCAAATTACGTCTTAAAATTTCTCGACAGTTCATACATACATAAAGATTCTTTTCTAAACCAGCTGTTTTCGATATGTTTTTCTCTAGAGAATCCAATTTATTTTTCAATTTGCCTGTCAATATAATAGTTATTCCTTCATGCTGTATTTTATCCACGGCTTCCATTTTCATAATCTCTTCATTTTCCAATTTCAAAAGTTCTTCATTGAATATAGAGCATTAATGTAGTGTTGGCATTAAGCAGATTACAGTATTTTTTTCTGCAATTTTCTTGTATATTTTGTCTGGAACTATTAGTTCTATTGGAAACAAATTACATAGCAATCGACTCTGTAAAGCTTTTCTGCCATGTTCTGTGAGTAGTCCAATTCTGATATCTTTGAGAATACTTGCCTAATCATCATCATTTGCTTGCCGCATATTGGTAATGAGTTCTTTGTACTCAAAGTATGACCAAATATTCACATTACCTATCCTTCCTAATGACTTTTTCGTGTCTTCATGTGCAAGAGTATTAAATACTGGTTGTCCTCTAACTGGAGTGAGCTGCAGTAGATCCCCAAAAACATGTTTTCCTCCAAATAACACGTCATTGTCTGTCTTTAGAATTTGATGCATTCTTAAATGCACAAAGGCAAGCATTAAGTTTGATACCATGCTTACCTCATCAATAATGAGAACTTTCATTTTCTTCAACACTCTTGAAACTTCAAAACATGCTTCTCCTGTTAGCTTGTGGTATTCTATTTTGTTCTCATGCTCTACTGGTAACATTAGCAAACGATATAAGGTAATTCCTTTTATGTTATATGCTGCCAACCCAGTTGGAGCAGTAACAACACAAGACAAAGTTGAATCAGTTTTTTTCTGTAGGTAGATTCTCATTACTTTAATTAAGAAACTTTTTCCAGTTCTAACTTGTCCACTCACATACATTCTGATTGGTTCAAATGATGTGCATGAGCACTCTTTATTTTCATGTAGTAATCCATGATCAATTTGTTTTATGACTTCTTCATAAATTTGTTGTTGTTCATCATTCAGTTGTTGTTCCAAATTTGGTAAGTCTATTAAATCTTCCTGAGCTTGATTCATAGCTGTTTCCACTTCAGTCATGGCTATTGCAGCTTCATTTTCTACGATTGGTTGTCCTAGGGGATCTTGACCGAGTGTACCAGAACCTTGACTGTCTTGAGTTCTGTCTCTAGCTACTTCAGCTGCAATTGTAGCTTCTTGTTCAATTTCTTGATTTAACATTTGTACATAATTTGTGAAAGTACTGCATTCTATGCTATCTTTACATGCATTAAAGGAATCTTCATAGCTCTGAAAATCTCCAAGTAATTCATCCTCTGAACGCCATGGTTTAAACAGCTGTAAAAAGTGCTAAGTAGTAAAATTCCTTTTTGTTAGTAGTGTCGCAACTCAGCTTCCTGTGATTAATCAAACTTCCTTTTGTTTGTTTCACCAAACATCCTTCCTCACCAATGACTTTATATTTTCCATTGTTGATGTCTTCTGTGGCATTCCGTGTAAAAATGTAGTTCTGCAGCACTTCATAGAGACACATGTTCTCAAGATGATGACTTCTGTTTGGGTAATATGTGTCCAACATATTTGTTTTCAAAATGTCTGTACTTTCTGGTTCGTTCACTGCTAAATATTCAATTTCTTGAATAGATTTCAGTGCCCGATTTCGCATTCCTGCAAGGCCTAAACTTACCCAAATTTTTCTTCTGAATTTGGAGTACAGACTTGTAGATGATAACCTATCTGAGCATTCATATGACCCAATTTCTCGATGCGATAACATCTTTAAACTGAAACTGTATAGCTTTTTACTGACAGTCTTCTCGTGAGAAATCTCTTCCCACATTTCTTTCAATTCCGTTTTCTCAGATTTAGTGATGTAAGATGTGACATACCGAGCAACAGCAATAGAATTGTCAGCTACATACTGAATATCCATGTTAGCATTCCACATGGATAAAATGACTGGGTTGTAGTCATTTATATATTTTGACTCTTCTTTTCTTCTTAGGTTGTAGGTATTTTTCGGAGATTTTCTTGTAATGGTATGTCGCACAGCTGACATAAAACTGTTTACTCTTCCTTTTGAAAGAACAGGTCATGGAAATCCAAATCGACATTTTGTGTAGAATTTATCTTTACTCTTGTACTTTCGTCGACAGTATTTTCCACACCGATGACTTTGGAAACGTAAAACTTGCTCTTTTAAGTTTTTTTCTTCTGTGCTTTTAGGTATAGCACATGTTGCATATTCTTCAATGAAAGATAAAACTGCATCATCAGAATCTGTTCCAAATTTTGGGGCATCCTTGATATGAATATGAGGAGCACCTTTTGCTTGGTACACTTTTCTCCAAAAGGAATCCACAACTTCTCCAAGAGGTGGATTTTCTTTATGGCAGATGAAGGACATCATAGCCTCAAATCTATGATTGAAATATCTGCAAACATTAACCGGATCCAATGAGCACAATTCTCCTGCTGTCTTGTATTGGATGTTTTCAATATTTGAATTTGCCTCTCAAAGAAAATCCAGTAAATCATCCCAAGCGTACTCAGCACAGCTTAGGGTAAGGAACCATGTAGGAGTTCCTAAATTCTGTAACATACATTTCAATTCTCCATGGCGTCGGTACCAATATTTATTAGTTCCACGCTGACAAGCCATCAGATTAATCAATTGAGATTCCAAATGATCATCTCGCTGTTGCACTTTGTTCATAAAATCTTTTGCAGACAAGTCACTTTCAAATAAAAGATGGAACAAATAAGGAACACTTTGACGAAATCTTGGATCTTCTGCATATAATCTTGTAGTCCGATACTCAGAAGCAGGAATCTGTACTGGACGTTCATCATATCGTCCACCTTTTTCTGTAGGAAACAGCTGGGGAAAACAACGAGCTTTTAAGCTCTCCTCCCATACACTCACGGGAGTTCCTTTTGCTTTTTTCATCTGAAACAGATCAATAGTGTTTCTCATAACTTCTTTAGAATGAAGAGGATGTATGCTGAAATATTCATAAATTTCTTCTTCTTTTGACTTATCTACTTTTTCAATTTGCCCAGTTGGTATTCCTGTGTCTGCTAGTAAAACTTCTTCATCTTCATCCATATAAATTGATTCATAGTAATTATTATTTCTTTTCAAATATAAATTTGCTCTTTGTACTTTTCGTACATCTATTAGCTCCTGCCAAATTTTCTTATTCTTTGTAGGTACACCATTAACCAGAATAACTAATGGTTCAGTTTCCAAACTATCTGCATCAATTGTTTCAATATTTTTTTTCAAATCTAATGGCAAATAGACAACTCTTCCTTTTAAACCTCTTTGTAAATCTGAAGGAGGTAATTTACCTGTTTTGGGCTCCATACAAACTATAATCTGAAATGAATGGACACATTGAATGAGTATAGACTCATACGTATTTAAATCACTAAGTTCTGCAGGAATATCAACCAATTCTAAATTATTATGTACAGCTCTAGCTGGCATTTTATTTTCTTCTAACTTGTTATCACAGTATTTACAAATACGCTGATCTTCACCCAAATCAAAACAATTTTCCAGAAACAAATATGTAGCAAACTCCTTCCACTCATAATTATTTTCTTTTTCACTTTTTTTTATAGAGATCAACATTTCTTGTTTGAGTTTTATAATGGCTTCTCCAGAAACAAATACAAGTAATATTTGGTCTTTCATTAGAGATGATAGTACATTTTGTCATTTGATCTTCAAAATTTTTACTAACAGTGGGTTCTACATTCTCTTCCACATTTTCTTCAATAACTGTGTCATTTCCTGCACTTTCTTGTTCTGGACCAAAGTAACACAACTGAATATCATCAGTAACCTTCTCTACATCTGATACAGATCCACACAACAGAGCACTATTCAACTCATTTAACTTTAGTGCTGGACTTTTAGCAAAATACAATCTTCTCACAAACTTTCTCAGTTCAGTATGATGTACTGCCAGCATCCTAAAATGGTGTAAAACACTTTGACAAACTTTCCTAGAAAGACAAGCCAGAGAATGTCCCTGCAAACCAGTATTCTTTCTCACTCTGCATGGATCGAGTCTTTGAAGCACCTTAATCTTCTGTTTAACACTTTTTTTTTACTATATTCTCTTAGAAAGTCACGTAATTTATCAATAGATTCTTATCGTACATTACAAATACTACTACAATTCCAAGTGTACACTGGGGCTTTAGGACGTTTCCCCGTAACCTCATCAGCTAACACTTCTTCCTCACTTCTTGGAACCATTTTCTCCTTTTCCATTACACAACCATCTTTAACTTCATACGTTCGACCACTGGTGTCAACTGCATGCAGCAAACTATTACTTTGAAGATAACTCTCTTAAAAAATGGTTCAGTACTTGAACTATGCTTCCATTCTCCTAAGAACAGATTACAAAAGTTTTTTTTTTCACTACTCTTTTCCTTTTGCTTTTTGACTTCATTACATTGACTGTTTTATCTAATGTACGGATCCTGTTCAAAATTAAAATGAATAGTTTTCTTTTTAATTCCAAAGCCTTTGCAACAATTGATTAAATATGTTTCTTTTTCTTATAAAATATTGCTTTCTTCCTATATTTTTTCACATCCTTTAGCAAATTGAACACCACTCTTCTCTGAAACATTTTTTTAAGAATGTTTTGAAATTCTGTTTTTCTTTTTAAGTCATTCTTTCTTGCTTCTGATTGTACATTAGCATTTAGTATTGTCTTTCTATTGTCTTGTTGTTTTCTTCTTGAAACACTATTTGCAGTGGATATACTTTGTACATTTTTTATATGTTTGAGGATATTTTTAAAAAAAATCCTTAGTCTGCTTACCAGAAGACTTTTTCCTTTTTCCAACATGAGGTTCTTAAACTAATTTTTGTTGTCCAGTTGTCTTCAAATATAGATGTTTTTGCTGTTCTTTTCTCTTTCTTGATTTTATAGGCATGTTTAATTTATTTCAGTGTTGTTCAGCAATACCTAAAGGAAAATAAAAAAATATATACCTTAATGTAATTTAAATATATTACTATATTTTGTTTGAGCTTTTCAAATCCTATCATATGAGCTGCCCCTTTCCTACGAGTGCAAGTCTTACAGAACAAGAGCAACACAAATTAAATCTCTGACAACAATTCCTGTGTGCACACAGACTCATGGTGTGATTCTAGGCAGAAAACGATATTTGATTTGCAATTTCAAAGCACATTTACTACTGTGGTAGAGCAAGTGATAATTACTGTAACAGCCTGACACATTTTCCTTATAGTTTAGAGAGGCAGAAAAGAGCACATGTCCTAACAGCTACTTGAGACCATGAGCATGTGGAACCTGGGTGAGTGATTAGACTAGAGCAAAGGAAATAAGCCTTGGTGATGTTGAATGTGTTAGCGTTACACACTGCTATCTGAAATACCACACAGTGCTGAATAGTAAGCATGGGAGTGCAGGAGAAGCAGCTGGCTGTGTGCTAAGAGTGTGTTTCTTGAGACTGTGTATTGTCAGGTGCAAGAGAGATCTGCATGGACGCTTGCACAACTGCATGAAGACTGCAGAGATGTATGTAAGAGCACATGTGGTAAGGGTTAATTAGGCTTATGAACATGTAGGAACTACCTCACTCATTACAGTATTGCAAGGAAAATCTACCCTGTTGTTTTCAAATGTGTTAGCATTTGCCTCTCATCTGTGAGATGGTGATGTGTGCTGTATGCTAACCATCACAGTTCAAGAAAACAAGCTGCCCCTTTCCTACGAGTGCAAGTCTTACAGGACAAGAGCAACACAAATTAAATCTCTGACAACAATTCCTGTGTGCACACAGACTCATGGTGTGATTCTAGGCAGAAAACGATATTTGATTTGCAATTTCAAAGCACATTTACTACTGTGGTAGAGCAAGTGATAATTACTGTACCAGCCTGACACATTTTCCTTATAGTTTAGAGAGGCAGAAAAGAGCACATGTCCTAACAGCTACTTGAGACCATGAGCATGTGGAACCTGGGTGAGTGATTAGACTAGAGCAAAAGAAATGAGCCTTGGTGATGTTGAATGTGTTGGCGTTACACACTGCTATCTGAAATACCACACAGTGCTGAATAGTAAGCATGGGAGTACAGGAGAAGCAGCTGGCTGTGTGCTAAGAGTGTGTTTCTGGAGACTGTGTATTGTCAGGTGCAAGAGCGACCTGCATGGACGCTTGCACAACTGCATGAAGACTGCAGAGATGTATGTAAGATCACCTGTGGTAAGGGTTAATTGGAGTTTTGAACATGTAGGAACTACCTCACCCATTGCAGGAGTGGAAAGAAAATCTACCGTGTTGTTTTCAAATGTGTTAGCATTTGCCTCTCATCTGTGAGATCGTGATTTCTGCTGAATGCTAACCATCACAGTTCAAGAAAACAAGCTGCCCCTTTCCTACGAGTGCAAGTCTTACAGAACAAGAGCAACACAAATTAAATCTCTGACAACAATTCCTGTGTGCACACAGACTCATGGTGTGATTTTAGGCACAAAACAGTATTCCTGGGTGATACCAGTACACCTTAACTTATGATGAAGACATACTCCATAATATCTTACAAGTTCAAGGCAGTTAAATATCTTCCAAAACATAAAATGTAAAAGACAACTTTAAAAGAAGAAACACATTTCTATTATTTATATCAACATACACCACATACATCCCCTCTCAAATTCATAACTCACCTTTAAAAGTAGTTAGTTGAGAAAGAAATGTGCCACTCACACAGCATATTATCAGAGCCACAATCTCTGAGCTGTACTCCTCTCACCAGAACCACTAAATGGCAACATTTCCCTCTCTTTTTTCACACATATACATGTTAACTTCAAATCACATTGCTTCCCACATTTTTTTTTAAATAGAAACACACATTTCTATTGGTTGCAAATTGCAACCCTTTCCAAATGATTCCTGCCCCCAACATGACTTCTGCCTGCTACCATAGCAACAGATCATGGAACACTGGTGTGAGCAGAGAGGTGAGAAGTTCAGCACACAATGTTTCTAATCCAAAGAGCAAGAGTGCTTGACTTTTCAAACCTAACAGCATATCCAAAATAATCTTCTGTGGGAACACATTTTTCTGAACCAATACCAAACATGCTTTTAAAAATTTAAACATACAGCCTAGTTTTTAGTGTTGAATGGTCTGAAACAGCCAATGAGTTCTTTTTATTAAAAAAAAGTATGTAAGCCTCCATTTTACAACTATCTTTCTTTTCATATTGCCATTCTACTGAAAGACACCTTCTGAGTGCATCCAGATCTCCTTGAAAGATGTTCACAGTGTGGATTGTAGGTCATAGCTATGTCTATTGGAGTGAAAAGTATGCGGAAAAAAAAGGTATTGTGAAAGACCTTGCTTTGCCAAATGTAGACATTAAATGGATTGGTCAGAGAGGGTTAAAGTGGCACCAATTAATGCCTTTGGTGAAATCCTTTCTACATCTCCCACAGCCTGACCTTATAATTGTGCACTGTGGTGGAAATTACCTAGGCACTTTAACTGGGGTGGGTCTGGAAATACTTGTTAAGGACACCTTTGTGCAATTGATGTCACTTTTTCCACAAACTACCTTTGTATATTCTAATATATTCCAAAGGCAAAAGTGGAACTGGTCCAACCAATATTGTCCGCAGATTGAGAAAGCAAAAAAGCACATCAATAAGTCTGTTTCTGCTTTCGTCAGAGACTATGGTATGGGTTCTATATACCACAACAACTTGCGTTACAACATGCAAGGCATTTATAGAGGAGACGGTGTACATTTCACAGATGAAGGGAACAGAGTCTTCCTCTTGAACTTTAGACTCTGCATCGGTACTTACTTGTAGGTACAAAAAAACACTCAATGAACACAACGGCTAGATAATACTGGCGGTCGCCAGTAGATAGTTATAGTTAGAACCGAGTTCCCATAGGAAATCTGAAAATTCTATTTTGAATAACTTTGGCGCCGGTTGACTTATCTTCGTGAAATTTTCAAAACTAATGGGGCGCTCCGCTCGGCTCCTACCCCGAAAGTCTCGGGGTGATTCGTCAAGCAGGGGCTGATAAAAAGGGGGGTCCCAAAACGCGTTTTCCCCATGCATTTTCCCATAGGACCTTTAGTCGAAGGTACAGCCCGAACGGCTGAACAGAATTACTTGAAATTTGGCAAAGAGGTAATCCTCAGGTCAGGCATGTGCCTTTTGCATATATGGTGCCAATCTGTTCAGTAGTTCCTGAGAAAATTGCAGTTAAAAGTACATAACTATCTATATGCGTGCACGCACGCATCAGAAATGAATTACTTTTAACCCGATTTCTAAAACATGAAAAGGAGGCAGGGAAGACACTCCCTGACCCCCTAGACCTTCTCAGGGGGTCCCTAAAGGACCTCGTAAATAAAAAAAACCCATTTCGTTTAATAAAAAAAACTGCCGGTGCGCGCACGGTGTGCGCACCGTGAAAAACCCTTAAAAAAAAAAAAACATTTTAAACTGTTTATAAGTTTATAGAAGATATTAACTATGCTGTTCAACTTTATCCAAATAAAAAAAAAAACCTGAGCCATTCCATATTACAGGATACAGTCAATCTATAACTATATACATAGGTAGTTTATTGTAAAATAAATATATAAAAAATATAATAATACATACATAAATTAGCATTTAAAAAACCTTACAAATTCACTAAAAAAAAACATAGGTTTCACACACAGTATAGTTAGAAATTAGCATTTAAAAAACCTTGCAAATTCACTTAAAAAACCATAGGTTTCACACACATTATAGTTAGGAATTAGCATTTAAAAAACCTTGCAAATTCACTGAAAAAAACATAGGTTTCACACACGTTATAGTTAGGAATTAGCATTTAAAAAACCTTGCAAATTCACTGAAAAAACCATAGGTTTCACACACGTTATAGTTAGGAATTAGCATTTAAAAAACCTTGCAAATTCACTGAAAAAACCATAGGTTTCACACATGTTATAGTTAGCTGGACATTTCACTCGAACAAAACCATTGAAATTCCCCCGTTATAGTTAGTTCAGCTAACTATAACTCGCGCGACCGCAATCCACTGCTGATGACGTCACATATTACATCACTCATGACATGGTCAGTGACATCACTCATGACATCACTGATGACATCTCAAATGACATCACTGATTACATCTTTGATGACATCATCCAGTGAATGTGTCTTTCTGAAAAATAAATATTTTTTATATATGTATATCTAAAGGTTAATTGAAGAATAAATGGGTAAATAAGTGCCTAAATTGATGTTTTTTTGTAAAATTAATTGTATAACTGACTTATTAACAGTATCTTAGTGAATACAAGTATTAGTGAGTAATGTTTAAATATTTAAATATCTGTATCAGTGTCTCACCTTGTGCATAAGTGGCTGCAACGGTTGGTGAGTAGCTACATGAGTGTGTATATGGGTTATTAGTTCGTTTTTAGAGTATCAGTATGAGTGTCTGTATGGTTCAGTGGGGGATGTTACTTAGCGTATAGATGCATGAATGAGTGACTCACTGTTTGTATGTGTTTTGAAGACAGTATGTGAGCAGGACAGTATGGGTGGATGAGTGTGTGTATGGGTGAGTAAGAGAGTGAATGACTGTCTCAATAGTGTCTTTATGAGTAAGTCCATATGTTTTAAACTAGTATATGTGAGTATTGATGTATATAAGTGAGGATATATGAGAGTGAGAGATTGGAAGAGTTCCTGTCTAAATAAGTATGTGTTTCTATAAGTGATTGGTTAAGAGAGTAAGTATGTGTACGTTTCTGTAGAAGTAAGTGTAGTGGTGTGTGTATAGCTGTATATGCAAGTAAATGGAGGTTTATTTGCATGTGTGAGTATGTGTGTGAGTAACTCTATGTATGAGTGTAGGTGTGTAACAGGATGTATAGGTGTATGAGTACATATGATGACTGAGTACATGTATGAGTGACTATATAGAAGTGTTGATGAATGAGTGGGTGCGGATGTAGATTTTGGAATTACTGAATAAATTGTTCTAACTGGTATTGGTATCGCTATAGTTTTCAAAACTTTAGTTTGTATTTTTCAATGTGTGTATCAAAGTTTATATTAGGATAAGAGGAGGTCTGCCACTCTTACACAAGGATGATGTCATCAGTGATGTCATTTGAGATGTCATCAGTGATGTCATGAGTGATGTCACTGACTATGTCATGAGTGATGTAATATGTGACGTCATCAGCAGTGGATTGCGGTCGCGCGAGTTATAGTTAGCTGAACTAACTATAACGGGGGAATTTCAATGGTTTTGTACGAGTGAAATGTCCAGCTAACTATAACATGTGTGAAACCTATGGTTTTTTCAGTGAATATATATATATATATATATGTATGTATAATATATATATATATACATATATATATACATATATATATATATATTTGTGCCTTTAAAGTGGAGGGAAAGCTTCTAGAGGTTTCCCTTTGAATTCCCCAGGCATCCTGCCTTCCCTGTCCTGACTCCAGACTAACTACAGGGGTTATGTAGCCCTTCATGTGGAGACATGGCACAGCCCATTCAGGTGTAAGTGGGGCTGTGCCGAGCCCCTTCCTCCTAACCTGTCAGTGATAGCCCATTTAGGCACATCTAAGCTCCCTATTGTGTATGGCTGTCTAGGAGGAATACACAAAGCCACACCCAGTCACGTGACCAGAGACAGGCTACAGGCACTAATTGGCTAAGGCACAAAATGCCAACCTTCCAAAAGTTTCACCGAGCAGAAAAATGACTGTCGTTATTCAAGCTTCCTCTTTAGAAAAACAAGGTCAAGTAATTCTATTTTCCTGGCCTGTGCATTTATTTCATGACTTAGTCAATAATATTTTCAATAAGCATATTATAAAACTTTCATTGTGTCATAAAAAAGAACACTTCTCAATTTTTTCCTAGATCAAATGTACTCCAGAGAACAACACAGTTCAATCATGATACCATACATAACACAACATGAAAAATACGAGTAACTGTGAATTTGTACATAAAAAACAATAAACATCAACCTAAGTGGTGATTCCATATACAAAAAATAATATTATCAATAACTTGAATTCAAAAATTGAAATGAGTCCAATGAGTCACAACCCGAGGTGTCTATCAAAGTTGTTCTCAAAATCGTGACCTTCTTGGAAAAAGTTATTTGACAAAAGTGGGATTTTCATTCGAGGGACATTTTCAAAACTATAATTTAAAATCCGACTTCACCATAAATTAGGATTCTAAGTTAGGATTCCAGAGACACCAAACATGAACTGATCACTCATTCCCATTTGGAAATTACACTTATAAAATACAATAAGGTAACACCAAAGTTATCCTTTGGGAGAGGTAGGCCTTGCAGTACTGAAAACTGAATTTGAGGTTTGCAGGACATGTAAAACCTGAAGGTACATGTCCTACCTTTTAAATACATTGCACCCTGTACTCTGCGCTGCCCGGGACCTACCCAAGGGGTGACTTATATGTATTAAAAAAGAAGTTTTAGGCCTGGCAAAAGGGTTTACTCTGCCAGATCAAAATAGCAGTTTAAAGTTTCGCACACAGGCTGCAATGGCAAGCCTGAGAAATGTTTAAAGGACTACTTGAGTGGCACAATCAGTCCTGCGGGCCCATTAGTAGTATTTAATTCACAGGACCTGTGCATGTGTAGAGCCACTTTACAAGGAATTTACATGTAAATTAAATATGCCATTTTGGGATGAGCCAATGTTGCCTTTTCTTAAGGAGGGAGCACATGCACTTTAACACTGGTTAGCAGTGGTTAGGTGCTCAGAGTCCTAAGGCTAGCAAAAACACGATCAGCAAAAATTGAAGAGGAAGGCCAAAGGTTTGGGGGAAGACCATCCTAAGGTTGATAGGTCTAACCATATCCATGAAGGAATTTTGTTATGACCGTATGCTATAGAGCTCTCAATGTGCCTAGGAGTTTATACCTAAATACTATTTCATTCATAAACCTATCCCCCAGAACACCAGGGTATCTGCTCCTACATCTTAGACATACCTGATATCTGGTATATAAAGCTTGATTCATAAAGGGACATCTGTATGCAGAGATCTCTGCACACTTAGATGTCTGCCTATGGCTAGGTTGGCATATCGACCTGCATGGTATTCACCAATTCTGAGTAGAAGTCTCTACCCAGTTGTAGGATTTATGTCTGGACGCCCTTACATGAGGGGTGGAGACAAAACAGAAATTATAACTTTAAAATTACTATTAGTAACTTTACAATTAGAGTTTTGAGCACACTTACACACAGAGCCACCTGCCTGCACTATGAAAAACTCAGAATGTAAAGTATATGTAAACAGCATTCAACTGACCTCTGTCACAAACACCTGACTCACTTTATTCCATCAAACACCTAAATTAAGCCCACACTTTAGGATCACCCCTCTTTGACTGTGTGACTTTCAGGACGCCGTCCTACAGCTCCAGCCTCCAGAATGCAGTCATCCCCACTTAAGAAGAAGACGTACATCCCTGAGGGAGAGACAGACGTTGTAGTTACCCTTGTTGTAGATCAATACAGGGAACAATATGGTGTCATACATCCTCATTGGGGCGGAAAAAGGGACCACGTAGCAGGAGTTTGCAGACACTGTCGATACATTTGAGTGGTTGTACACACTATAAGGGGTCTGAAAAAAAGTGTCAGGACAAACATTTCTCAGTTACTGAACTGGAGTCATTATAGTGACCTAATCACTAATGTCGCCTAAATCACTCTCCCTGTTCATTGAGAAGGTGCATTCTCTAAGTCTTTTAATTTAGCAATTTTGGAATAGTAGGCCCCACATCAGAGCATTTGCATAGTCAAGGTTGGAATTTTCAAGTGGCCCTACATTTTAGTATGCTTGGCAAAGGAAGGGGGAAGTTCAAACACGGCAGGTGGCTACTCGAGGATATTTCAGCACCTTCTTTTGAATTTACTACCCATCAGGAGCAGGGGCTTTAGACCACTCTTGGACCTGGCCCTTATTCCAGGGTCATCCCAGGACTTTTTGCCTTCCTCCTGTATTTTTTATGACCCGTTGTTGGTGGTTTTATGACTCCGGGCACTTCACCACTGCTGATCAGTGCTAAAGTGCATATGCTCTCCCTGTACATTGTTATGGATTAGTGATTCCATGATTAGCATATTTGATTTACTAGTCAGATCCTAGTACCGTGTACTGTGTGCGCCCAGGGCCTGTAAATCAAATGCTGCTAGTGGGCTACAGTACTGATTGTGCGACCCACAGAAGCAGCCTAAAAAATGTGACTCAGCACTGCCATTGCAGAGCCTGTGTGCAGTCTGGGACTGCCATGTCGACTTGGCAAGTGCACACACTTGCCAGTCCCTAAACCTTCCCTTTTCTGTGTATTAGTCACGCCTAAGGTAGGTCCAAGATACCCCTGTGGGCAGGGTGCATTGTATGTGAAAGGTAGGATATGCCCTGATGTGTGTGGCATGTCCTGATAGTGAAATACTGCCAATTTCGTTTTTCACTATTGCAAGGCAATCTGTTCCCATAGGACAGAATAGGGAGTTTGTTTATAACATTTTATAAACATAATTGACCCTAGGAACAACATAGAAAAATAAAGTTTAGTATGCCTGAACTCAGAATGTTAAAGTGCATCTTTTAGTGAGCATGATGTTTACATTCTGTGTTTGAAAATACCACTTTTAGAAAGTAGGTACTTTCTTGCCTAACCATCCTGTGTGCCTCAGCTAGGTTTGTGTATTGCATGTCTGGCTTTTGGATGACAGGGGCTGGAGAGGGGCAGCGGCTCCAGAAGTCTGATGAGTCAGGGTTGGGCAGAATAGGCCTGGTCTGCATTTTGAGTGGTGGGAGGAGTATCACCTTCACCTGAATAGGGCTGTGCCTGCATTCCACAATGACAGTTCTGCCCCCCTGTGGTGTGTCTGGAGCCAGGGCTCACACTGACAATGGAGGTTGTTGTGCACTTGCAAAGTGCCCCACAGAACTGGTTTTGGCTGGGTACAGACACTCTCTGCCTTCAGAGAACAAAGGATTTGGGGGTATAAAAAGAGGGGCCCGGACCCCAGACTTTTAGATCACTTCTAGGAAATCAAGAGTAACCTTTGCCAAGGAGAAGATTTAGATAAGCTGAGGAGGAATACTGCCCTTGTGCTGTTAGCTGTCTGGGGTTGGCCTGCAGTGGCTGATTGCTGCCAAGGAAAGGAGAAAAAGGACTTTGCTGTTCGCTTTGTCACCTGCTTGAAGAAAAGATCTCCAAGGGCTTGAAACTGAGCTTGCCTCCTGTTCTGTGAAGTCTTAGGGACACAAAGACCTCACCACCAGCTCCCCTGAATTCCCTTGCTGGGAATTCCAACCTGCAAAGAGGTGCCTGCTGCGGTTTAGGACCTCTAGAGACTGTCGCTGGGAGATGGAAAATCAACGCAACATCGAAGAAGCATGATGCATCTACACCTGTTTCCGACACATTGGCGAAGAAACCGTCACAGCGCCTGCCGCTGCTTGAGAAATCGCTGCACGACGCATCAGGTGCAATGATCTCCAAAGTCCGAGGTCACCACACTGATCTGGATGCAAGCCTGCTATCCTGCTGCACAAAGCCATGCATAGAACCAGATCGGTGCATCGCATCTAGGCACCAAGACTGTTGCATCCTTGGGGGACGCAGTAAGAAACAGATGCATCAAATCCCCACGCAGTAAGAAAAAGACGCATCACCTCCTCTCCGGTGAGGAACCAACACATCACCTCCCCTGCGCTACAGTAAGGAACCGACGCAGCACCTCGCCCGAAGTAAGGAACCGACGCATCACCTTCCCTGCGTGTAAGGAACTGATGCATCACCTTCCCTGCAGCCATTTTGTTTGTTTTGCGTAACGCATTTAACGTACTTTTGAGAAAAGTGTTGCATTTACAACTTGCATTGAACTGAACTATTTCTTCCATTTGAAAGCCTTATTTTTAGTACTGTATTGTGGATTTTGTTGTTTGGTCTTGTTCTGGTTTGAATAAAGATTACTTATTTTTTTAAACGGGTGTGGTGTCCATTTGTAGTGGTTTCACTGTATTACTGTATGTGTTCACTAATTCTTTATACACTGCCTCTGAGATAAGTCTGTCTGCTCATGCCAAGCTACCAAGGAGGTGAACATGGGTTATTTTAGGAGTATATCCCCCTTACCCTGACTAGAAGCAAGGGACCCTATTTGGACAAAGGTACCTACCTCTGCCAACTAGAGACCCCCGATTTCTAACATCCACCATGATTCATTCAAGAAGCATCTTGTTCTAGTAATGGTTATAGAGCCCTAAAATATTTTTGCGGCCCTTGGACAGACGAATATTTGTCTGTCATTTGTGCAAGAGTGGTATTGAAATGATGCCTTAAAGGTTCTGAAACTAGTTTCCTAAAGGAGTCAAAAAGTAAGACTGGAAGAAAGAAGAGACCCTTTTGGCCTCTGTATTCCACCTTATTCTACACCATTTGAAATGGGTCTAATCTGATATTTTGTATTCTCCTGACAATGAGCACCTGAACCATCAGATTGGACACAAGAGGCCCGGTGCATAGAGTGGACAGCAGAAGGCTTTAGTCAACAGTGATAAATTCAGCTGAATGGCCGAGGAGGATGAGAAGAGACATTTTTCCATTCCAGCAGCTACCAAGCTGTTATTCATTCCTCTCAACCAATTAGTTGTTGTTTGAAGATTGTATCAGCCATGCTCATCTTACCCCTTGGAAGTAAACTAAGACAAGAAGTTGCATTTCTGTGCTTATGCAAACTCAAATGGAGGATGCCTATGGACTATGATCAGAGTCAGTGTTGAGTACAGCCTGGAGCTGATGTAGTCGTCTATAATCTCTTGAGGCCTGATTTGACTGCACAGATGTCTGTGTAACTTATTGTTATCATTTTTTTCAAATATACAGAACAATGGATTTTTCTTTGACCAGAGGTTTATTTCTCTTTCCCCATATTCTGTTAACTCGTGGGTATATTCTTCTGCTTCCTAGATAGGGATTTCACTGGAATGGATCAGACATTGAACTATTTATCTCATATAGGAATTGTATGTAGAAGATAATTTGTGGCATTTTTTTCACTGGAGCAGACTTTAAAAAAATGTTTTAGTCAGGACTGATATGCAGGCCTATCTTTAAGGTTGTCATCACATTGTGTTGACCCTTTCCAGAACTGGACAGCATCTCCCAAAGTTGGCTACTCCCAAAGTCTTGAAAGGTCAATACCAACAATCACAATCTTGCAGAACAGTTGGGGCAGTCATCTTACGTATGTCAACCTTTTTAACCAATTATTCCAGTAGCTGCGCGTGCTGGAAGTTGACACGCACTGTGCCATCTGATTTCCTGCTCCCCCCCCCCCCCCGGCCTCCAGGTATGGCACAGTGCACTACCCAGCAATGTAGCCATTTGGCCCTCTGGGGTCCCCTGTCATCTTTGTGGTAGGACTGTTATCTAAATGCTCAACTCAGCCGAGCAATAAAAAGGACGATTTTGAGTAAATGCATACCAAGCTCTTTCGAAAATGGCAGCCACTTTGGAACACTGCTGAAATGATCTTCTGGAGGAGGTTGTTCTTAATGATAAAATCAACTGAGGGTTAAGTTTTAAAAACATATATTTAATAAGCCAATATAATGGTTTGCTAGGAATTACATTAATGATTTAAATGTGTCTTTTTTTCAACCACATTACTAATAAATAGCCCTTTTCTTATAGCTCAATTGCTCCTATTTTTAAAAACTTTGCTAAAAAAAGACACATTTTGGTGATAGATGAATTGTTATTAGCCTTCCTTGAACAGTAGTTATGCACTGGGAAGCACTCTTCTTTCCCAGATGACAGTCAGGTTCTGACAGTTGTGGGTGGCTACTGAAGTTGATACATTTGGATTCCATCATCAGTTTTGCTACTGTCACCTTGCCTCTAGCACCGCATCACCATGAGCTCAGTGGATAGTATTTGACCCAGACCTCACCCATTGCTATTATCTTCCTCTTGAAAAAGCTGACATTCATTATACTCTTTCTGTTGGATCAACATTGACAATAAAGATTGATGGGCTCTCTTTTTGTATAAAAAAAATATTTCTTTACCTACTATTGTCGATTGTGTGCCTGTTTCAAAGTAATATGTGATTTAACTCTATTATAACAATTCTTTTCCAGATATTGGCTTAAAACAATAATGTTACCCTCACTCACACTAAGTGGCGTACTTTATCATTGAGGTGCTCTTTCTCCAGTGCCAGCTGCTATTTGGTGGGCTCATCCAAAGCTCTTAATTATTACCACGTCTTTTATTGGAAATATGAAGGGTTGTGAGTGAGATGTAAAATTGTATTAAGAGTAGGATGGAAGTAGGAATTTTATTTAGGTTAAATCCTATCTTATGCAAGACTAAGATCAAATGGCTGTAGTGGGATCTGTGGTATTTATTAGGCTATCTCCAAACTTCTCAGTACACTTGTTCCTGCCCCTCTTAGCATGTACATACCTCACTGGGCTTTCATCACGACCAGTGTGACCCAGGTCTAAAGTTCATTCTACCCTCTGATTGTGTGAGTGTGGTGTGGGAACACAACCAATGTGACTTATCTGTCACTATGATCAGATTTTTGGAATGAATACTAAATTCAGGAAATTTCAAACTACCGGTGACTGGAGAGTGGAGACACTTGTATATCCCATTTATTATTGCATGGATTCCGTTTTCATATTTGCTCTCTCTATTGGTGCCTATGATGTCCCGCAGTCCCAGCTTTATCCAAGTAGTTTGATATTTCATGGGAATTCTCCCAAAAAGCGAGTTCTGAGCGTGGAACAAAAAACATAAACCCACTAAAACACCATGGTAAATAATATGCAAGCAGTACTTCAATATTTGCTTATTCCAGGAAATTAGACCTACAAGGTCCATGATCAATTGTGCAAAGAAATGATCACAGAGTAGGCTTCTTCAACTGTGAACGAGCTAGTTCCATTTTTTACCTACCTCTCCTACATCCCCCCTCTTTAGGCCACCTTTTCAAACATTTCTCCTTGTTGCGATGGTTCCATCATTCAATGTGAAAATGAGTTGTTTTGTTTTTACTTATTTTGTGACAGAAAGCCCACTTGCAGAATGCCAACATAAAACCTAAAATCTATGGGACATAAAGGTGGTACCCCACGTTTCAGAGTGGTGAATGTGCAGAGAATACAGTTGTCGTGGAACAGAAAGCGGTCATACTGGCTTCTGGATTGCCATCACAGGTTTTATTGCACTTTTGACGCAAGGATTTAGACAAGCTGACACCCACTTTTCACACAGCATACCGCATGCATTCCCATAAAAGAATAACCACACCACTCCAGCTAGTAATGTCAGACTCAAATTAAGTTTATTTGTCTTCATAATACCCAGCAGTGGATATCCTCATACTCTTCCTCAACTAAAGGTATGGGACACTTTTTTTACCATGTCATCTGGTAAAACATAAGAATCCTTCATACCCTGTGATCTTTTTCCTCAGCCATTTATTTGAGGATGACTTGTGGACTGGCAATGACCCCTTCATGCTCATTTCTCTGCCTTGAGTGCCTTACTGTATGTATTTGGTATTTGGATTTATATACTGACTTGATTTTTGGCCCTAGTGTCATGCCAATCTAGCATGTGTACAGAGGCCTAGGCTTGCCCCTTGACAAGAGCAAGGTCCTGAGTTTGTCCAGTGACCTGGATGGGTACACCATTACCATCATCTGATTAAAGTTGAATAGAAATTCAACTTTACCAATCTACTTATGCTTGCCGAATCAGACCAAAAAACATTTTTAAGATAGTGAACTCCTTCACTCACCCTAAAATACGAGATTCCTCCATCACAGGTTCTATGCAATCGTATTGCTGATTTTTTTTTACACAAAGTTCAAACTCTACAAAAAGATTTTGAAGGGGTCCTCTCATTGCTCATAGAGCTATTTCCTAATTATGCAGGTGATAGGTTGACCCAGCAAGCTTTTCAAACCATTAGCTTAGAACTGTCATGTCAGGCCATTCTCTCCTGTAAATTAGGGTCTCTGTTTGACCCATGCCCCTCACAGATTCTGCATGCTAATATTTACACTTTTAAACCAGTCATGAATAAGATATTAAATTCCTCCCTCTCACAAGCAGAAGTACCTAGGGAATGGAAAATCGCGGCAGTAAGCTCCTTCAGAAAAAACTTGCAGACGCTACCATTCCCTCCAATCTCTGTCCTATCTCCGTGCTTCTGTGAAACAGTAAAATCATGGAGAAATTAGTCAACACTCAACTTATGTCCTACTTAGAAGAGGCAAATATTCTACATCCTAGTCAATCAGGTTTCAGGTCCCGGCACTCGACAGAATCAGCATTACTATTCACCGCAGAAACCCTTAAATCTTCTTTAGACCAGGGAATTCCTGCTATGGCTATCTTTGGAAATACATATATGACAGCTACTATAAAAAAGTCAAATTTAAGACTCTCTATAGTTGTTTTAAGGTATGGAAGGCTGTCAAAAAAGTATTAGGAATCGGACGATTCTCATACTACACCCCAGTATTAAATAATCCAATACTTCCAGCAACTATCTTTAAAGACAACTGCGTTAATAAATGGTCTACTTTGGGAATAGTACAACTAGGTGACTTTTATACTAACCAGGGTATTAAATCTTTTGAAGTTTTGAAGGGAGAATTTGGCTTAGACTGGCGGGACTTTTTTAAATATCTTCAGATTAGGGCCTTCCTAACTCATAAAATTGGACTAAAAACATCATGGGAAGAATCTACTATAGTAGAGACAGTTATACATTCTAGGAAACACTCGATTGGTGGAGTTTATGAGTTATTGTTGGACAAACTCCCTGACGATCTAGATAAAATGGCAATAAGGTGGCAAAGTAAACTTGATATATCTAAAGAAAGATTTTTTGGCTCTTATCAATTAGCACAAACGCTTCTCATTTCTACCAAACTTTTGGCACAATTTTATAAAACCTGTTTTTTTCTCTACTATACACCTAACAAGATTGCAAAATGGGGAACTGGTATTGGGACTTGCTGTCCGAGATGCAATCTATTTAAAGCAAACTCTATTCTTATCTTTGCCTCTTGCCCAGTGTTAAAGCCTCTGGTACAAGATATAGAGAGGTTTTTAACCGCTGTTCTTCATAGAAAAGTTGTCCTGTCACCAGAGGTAATGGCACTTGGGGTGGAAGACTCAGATAATCCTGAAAACGGCTATGATTTTATTTTTGTTGCCATGGCCGTCTGGCGCTTATGCCTAGCCTCGGCTTGGCTAGACCCGTTACCACCCACTTTCCAACAGTGGCTAGCTAGGTTATTAGCGGTGCATAATATCGAGATAGCTATATACAAGCGGAAAGGGAAAAGGCGACGTGAAAGGGGCATGAATATCTGGTCTCCTCTCACATCCTGGCGAGAGCAACAAATCTGATTTATTATCAATGCTACAATGTATTTATGTTATTGTTTGGATTGGGGGTTTTTCTTTCCCTGTAAAGCATTGAATATGTCTTGCAAAATTTCCTTTAATGCTTATTTAAGTTTGACATACATAAAGAATATGATATTATTGTACAGAATGCTTACCTGTCCGGGGGGAGGAACAAATTTGTAAAAACCAATAAAAAAATATTTAAAAAAAAGACCAGGGAAACAATGTGGTGCTGATTCTATTAGACTTATCGGCTGCATTTGATGCGGTCTCCCACGACAACTTGCTGGACCGTCTCAAAACATATGGCATTTCTTTTCTTGCCTTGGCTGAAGACAAGTTGTCACTCTTTGTCTCTATCAGTCAGCAGAAAAAACCCTGCTCTCTGGGGTTCCACAGGGCTCCATTCTAAGCCCATTGCTTTTTAATGCGTGCATAGCGCCCCTCATCAGCCTGATATCATCATTTAACAATGAGACTATTTCGTATGCGGACGATACACAAGTAATTTTGGTATTAGACAAACACTCCACCCAGGATGAAGACAATCTACAACACTGCCTTAAGGCAGGGTTTCAATGGATGGAAGTGAATCATCAGAAGTGTAACTCAGAAAAAAATGAGATTATGCCATTAGGAAAATCCAATACCTTCTCCCCCAGCCAATGGTGGCCCAAAGACATTCCTCCTCCTCCCAACACAGTGAATGTAGTGAAGAACTAAGGAGTAAAATTTGACAAACTCCATATGGTCCAACATGCAGCTGCACGGTTAGTCTTAAAATGGCCCAGATGCTCTTCTGCCTCACCTGCCCTAAAATGATTACACTGGCTGCCTATCCACAAAAGAGTTCTCTTCAAGATCCTGGTAGTCACCTACAGAGCTTTCAGATTCTCAGGTCCCTATTACCTTCGGTCCAGGTTTACTCCCTAAGTGACACATCGCCTCCTCAGATCCTCATCCGCAAGCCTTCTTAAACCCCCTGGTTTTAGGTGTATCACCAAGAGCGGAAAGCATGGAACCTACTTCCCAGTCATCTTCTTTTTATTCAAACAGACATCATCTTTAGAAACCTAGATTTTTAATGCGCCGATGCTTTTTGTCTATCACTCATTTGAGTCACTAGCTATAGCTTAGTGTACACATTAGGGCCCCACATAGCACCATGATACTCCTTGGAGTGAACGCTGCGCTTTAGAAATACAATATAATTATATAACATAACAAAACCACGAGTGCCCTCTTTGACAGACAGCTAACTACTGTTCCTGGGTGTGGATTTTTAGGGTAGAGTTGTGGTTGCAATGCACTGTGCTTTGTGACTCCATACTTGTGACCAAAGCTCTTTTATGTGTCAATGAAGTGGAGCCTACTGGCCCACTCATGTAAACGTATGCTTCACTGTGTTTACCCAACCCACGCTAACATCCAAAGTGTATGTTGTGCTTGTTTATTTGTGTAGCATGCGTTGTACATTCATGGCATGTGTGAGTGAATCAGAGTAATTGATACCACTGGGATCCATTTTGGCTATGCCTGGCCTGACCTTTACACAAGATGAAGATAAGGTCTTTTTTCAATCAGACAGTAAAGCTAGAGGTAGAAGACTTAGACAGTGAATCAAGTGAAGTGGAAACAAGGATTGCTAGAATCTCTTCCACGGGGCAAGAAGGGGCTACTTGGCCCAAGCGTTTTGGGCTGAGGCATTTTACGCCTGATGTCGCGGGGCCCAGCCTATTATCATTCCTCAGCAATTGGGCCAAGTACCCCTTCAGCACTTGACTCTCAGTAGCAGCGTGGGTCAAACAGTAAAAGGCTTCTTGGGGGGAGGTAGATGCAGGGGGATAAAATCACAACTCAAAATACGTTCAGTATCAGCAATAAATAGTTGTCCAGTCAAATACTTGCTTTCATGAAAAAAAGAGTATTTATACATGACCAAAAGGTAAAACACAGCATACACAAACAATACACACAGTCCCCTGAGGTCAGGGCTTTAGTGTTCAATAGGGAGGTCCCTGAGACCCACTTCCCTTTCACTAATGGAAGTGGTTATTCCCATTCACTATAGTTGACATTCAGGTTATCCCCTCTAGTATTCTTTGTCTCAGGAGTCCAACTCTGATTCTTCTAAAAGTCAGAAGAGTTGCAGTGCCCCAAGAGCTATGTGGTAGAACATGTCCTACCAGGCTTTCCATCCCTGCATCCGTCTTACACGCTTGTGCAGGGGTTGTGCTACCTGAGTCCCCAGGAGCGTTTCTCTCTCAGAAGTGGCAGAGGTCTGCAGTGGCTGCTGATGCTGAGTAACACTCAGGGCTCTGCCAGGGCAGCAGCTGGGTGTCCACAGCACTTCCTCTGGTGAGACAGTAAGTTCCCCCTCACAGTTGCGGGCGGCGATCACCTGGATTCCGATCCTCAGTCGGAGCTCAGGCATGCGCATGCCACCACAGCATCCTCTTCTCTCGCTGACAGCTGAACCAGACAGGATGATAGAGGCATGACTGAATAAACCACGCATGCCTCTACCACGCAGCGTCTTTACTAGCATTCCTCTGCCATGCATTCCTTTACCACGTAATTTTGTGGTTAAAGCAGGAAGGGTAAAGGGTTATGCGTGGCTAAGGTTGCGACCCCCCTCCCTAAGCTACAAACTCACCCTCTGCCCCCTCCCCGCCCTGAGGTCCTAATACCCCTACCCCCATGCTATCCCTAACCTGTAAACACTACTTCGACCCCCTCCCACCTCCTTTTTCTGTTCCTACAACTACCCAACCCCTTCCACTGCCCTTAGACAAACCTCTATTTTAAAAAACGACCCCAACCCCAGCCCTAAAACCTACCCCACCCTCCCCAAAGCTCTAAAATGACCCCAACTACCCATTCACCTCCCCCTACCCTGAGGCCTAAATCCCTGTCCCATAACCCTGTCACTTAACCTTACCCAGCCCAGCCCTAACCCAGCCTTAAAAATGACCCTGCCCTTCCCGTAGCCATAAAAACGACCCCTACTACACATTCCTCTCCCCCTGCCCTGGGGTCTAATACCCTAACCCCTAATTAAACAAACTACCCCAACCATCCCCAGCCCTAAAAACTACTCCCAACACCCCCAATCTTGAAAACTACCCCTGATCCCCAGCCCTAAAAACTACCCCGACCCCCAACCCAGAAAACTACCCCAACTCCCCAGCCCTGAAAACTAGCCCCGAACGCTCAGCCCAGAAAACTACCCTGACTTAGCCACCAACCCACAAAACTACCCCAACCCCCTGCCCAGAAAACTCCCCCCGACCCATCCCCCAGCCCAGAAAACTACCCATACCCAGCCTATAAAACTACCCCAACCCCCCAGCCCAGAAAACTATCCCCAACCCCAGGCCCAGAAAACTACCCTCGACCCCCCAGCCCAGAAAACTACAGCCCAGCGCCACTTACCTCACCATGGATCTCTTCCTGTGAGGTCTTCCTGCTTCTGTCCCCAGCAGCTAATCCGAGCATTGCCTTAATCACCAATAGTCATGGTTAAGGTATTGGAATGGTTAAGGCAAGTGTGGTTTAGCTTGTTCTGACTGTTTCGCATCTGAAATTGTTACTAATTAAAGCATTTTTTGCCTGATCTTGAGTTTTGCGGAGGGTTACTCAGATATCTTATCTGCATATCCTATGGCACTTGTTGTAAGGTGGACTGGATATCCGTCACGTTTGTGACAGGATAATCCACCCGCAAATCTTGCCCATTGATTCAGCATGTTCGATTTGTTATTAGGGGTTAGTGTTTGCTTTGTCAAGTGTAGCCCAGGTCTACATATACAAATAGCTTTTACCCCCTAAATGCAAAATGATATACCATGTCATCCTATACACCTACTGTTGAACTAAATGATATACCATGTCATCCTAACACCTACTGTTGAACTAAAACCATCTTTGCTTCCATTGAAGGTGGTTGGCTCATCTCTCTATAGTGTCTGGAAGTTTTATCTCACTGCTGAAGCTGTAAATACATTCCTCATATTTGGAGATATTTTATTGTTGATATGACCACGATTTAAAGGAAGGTCTCGGCTGTTTTTTTACAATAAAATTGACTGATAAATGTGTGTGTTTGTTTTGTGAATACGTGCATTCATGATTACACCATATGTGCAAAGCATATATCCTGACTCAGTGTTTATTTTTCTTTGCAGAATAATGCGTTAGAAATATTCAAGGATACATTTAAAAAGAATTTCTAGAAAACCATGCCTTAACCATTTCCTTAAGAAGCCATTGTTTGTAAACCAAAAAGAGGCAGTATAGCTGCCAGTGGTTCAAATGCAGTGAAATGTATGGCTTCAAAAAAGTGGACTTTGAAAGGAGCTTCGAAAGCCTTGCTCAACCAACAAGTATTTATGATTTCTATAAGAGACAGAAGAAATTAATTCTGCTTCAAGTGCACATGGCGAATCCTCGTATATATTTTATAATGCCAAGGTACCCGACAGGACTTCAGACTGTCTCAGAGAAAAAATAGCCAAGAAAGCATGACTGAAAAAACACAACATCAATAATAGACATCACTAAATACATTAACAGAAGTACAGTATGCAAAGTAGACCAATTTCAAACGTCTTCTTACACATTTGACAGCAGACTTTGCAAAGGTTGTACAAAGCAGTGTTTATAACAAAACATTGTTCATTACTATGGTATTATTGATTTTTCTAAATCTTGAATATGTCTCCATGTGTCAGATGTACTAGCAAGCAATTTAGCTCTTCCAAAAGGTTTGGTATTTTGTTACAGGAATCTACACAGGAATTCGCTCTTTTTTACGTGGCAAGACGCAATTGCAATTTTTCACTTGACTATAGATTAGGAAATACATCTAGAAAATTCTCCCCTTCTTGCACAGTAAAGGCAGAAAGAGTATGGCATAGATGTGTCATTGACTGGTTTGCAACTACAGAGTGCTCCATATCCTTGTGAGTCATGAGGAAGGGGAGGGTGTCCTTTTAACCCCCCTCCTTTCATTGACAATTGCATGAAGTCGCAATGTTGACATTGTGAGTCAGAAATTCATTCACGACTACTAATGTACAAGATTGAATCCAATGAGGTGGAAATCTGACAAACCTACAATAGTTTGCCCTTTGATTTTGATAACTAACAGACACTAGCAAAAAGATTTCTCCACGTTTTTCCAAGCAGAATACATAAATTAACTTCACAATTTGTGTGTTTTCAGGTGCATTCCTAATAACGATGTGGCTCTAACGCATATCTCAGATAAGATCCTTTTTAATTAATGTACATATAATTTGTGGCACGTTCACCCAATGCTATGGTATACTTGTCCTAGCATCGCTGAAAAGCTGCTAAATTAGCGTCTTTTATAACAGTGCCTATTCAAATGTATGATCAAGGTATTGGCCTAGACAGGCGTTTTTTGAGCAAAAACGAGATCGGATATTAATGTTTAAGTTATAATAGTTTTTTTCCAAAATATACTTTTGTTACACTTTTTTTTACTCTTAGGCATGTCGAGATGGCATTTTTTGTGTCTAGGTTCGAGTTTATTCTGCTTTTCTATGGATAACAAAACAACAATGAAACTGCGTAACTGTATTTGTTTGTAAGCTTGTACCACCTGGCATTATGAGAGTTTCCAATGGCGTTGATGTAGTCAAGTGATTTTGTATAGCAGTTGCTGGCATTAAATTGGCGCTATATAGACCCTGGATGAACAAGGTAGAGCAGTTATAATGTCTTTTTCGTCCCACCTTAAAACCAAAAGCATTTGATAAAAAATGTTTTGTTTAAGAGTATTTGTTAAAAACTTAATGGACTCTGGTTTACATTAGTAGGTAAACTACAGCAGTACAATGATCGATAGCACTACCATTACTTTTACTACTATTTTTTCATGTATCTACAAAGACAAAATTGTGTGAGTACATTGACATTACACCTGGCCTATTATATTTAAAAAAGGTTTTAATTGGAAATGTTGCCAAGCACGCCTATCTGTAAAATGGAGAAAGTCCCCTTTATTAAAATGTCTCAATATTCATTATATTTTATGTTGTGATAGTTGCTCTGATTTCATCTTCCCTTCTAGCTGTGTCTGTTTGTGTAGGAAGCATCCCTTTATCTTTTAAGGGCCGAAGATTCACTTGAATAAATAATTTCAACTTGAACTGCTTCTAATGAATGTTTAATGCTGAAATGCAGAACCATGCTACTTTAATTTTCTTTCAAAATAAAAGTATGGTGTTTCCCTGCTTCAGATGTCTGTGATTATTCATTTCGATTTATTGAAGATAAAAATGAATGTCTTTTGGAAGAAATTTGGAAAAATGAATAGGACATTTGAATTTTAAAGAAGTTGTTATTAGCACTACCACAACCGTATTAATATCACTCTAACATGTTGAAAGAGTAATACTCTACAGCAATTATATTGATCTCTTTTCATTTGTCATTTTAAATGATCCGGCTTATCTAAAACCTCTTTTTAATGTAGATCATCACTCTTAAAATTAATGTTGTATCGACTAATAGAAAAAGATAAAACCCGAATTGCTGGCACTTACAGCATGACACTGGCGAAGTTTGTTGACACAGGTAAGTTTAAAGAGGTTGGAGCATTGATTACATTCTTATGCTCTATCACTGTTTATGCATCTGGAAGCAATTGGGTTACTGGTTCACTGGGGTGTGAGCACTGGCCAAGCAATAACCACAACCCTAGTCAGGGTAAGCCACAACTAACCCCTCAACCCCCGGTAGCTTGGCACAGAGCAGTCAGGCTGAACTTAGAGGTAATGTGTAAAGTTTTAGTGCAAGACTTCAAACAATAACCCAATGAAAAACAAAACAAAAAGATGCCACACCAGTTTAGAACCACAGAGCAGAATTTTATTAATGAAATCAACCAAAATGACAAAAATCCATCAGTAGAAACAGAGCTATGAATTTTTAAAGACTATGGTGAATATAGCGCCAAAAAGGTGAAAGTGCTAATTCGGGATATATAGTGGCACTTACCTGGGTCAAAGTCACAAGTTCAGGCCAACTGCGATGGAGCGCATGTCGGCTACAATTCCCAGATTAGTCCCGCTGAAGTTTTACCTTCCCAAGACAGTGCCAAGAGTCCCATTCGTGTTGGAGAGAGCTGCTAGGAGAGTGTTGCATGAGGCTGGTGACATAGCACAAAGAGTGTGCCAGGCATCGCTGACGGGCAGGCTGCAGCTGCACATTGGTGGTCTCCAGCGAGTGGTTGATGCTGGAGTGCGAAGTCAGACTGGCAGCACTGCGTAAAATCATGATGCGAGCAGCAAGGTCCCAGTGCAAATGAGCCTGTTCATGTTTGGGAAGAGCCCAAAAGCTTGATTTCAGCTCGCCGAGCCACACCAAGGATCCAGGACCTGAGGGTCACCACTTGGAGGTCAGGAACTTGTTGCAGCTGGGTCCAGGGATTAGTACAGGATGTTGAGGAGTCTTTTATGTCCCTGACGCTCAGATCAGGGGGCCAGCAGACCAGTCCTTGGAGTCACTCTAGTGTCCTGGGTTCAAGATGAAGTTGCAGGTCCAGAGTTCCTTCCCCAGGCAAGAGGACAACAGGCAGCAGGTCAGCACAGTATGACAGCAGTTCCTTCAGAGCAGCAGTCTAACAGAGTGGCAGTCCTTGTAACAGCACTGTAGTCCTTCCTGGCAGAGTATCCACAGGTCTAGAAGTGTACTGTACTCAAGAATTAGTGTCTTAGGTCTAGTATATATATACATTTGTGCCTTTAAAGTGGAGGAGAAGCTTCTAGAGGTTTCCCTTTGAATTCCCCAGGCATCCTGCCTTCCCCGTCCTGGCTCCAGACTAACTACAGGGGGTATGTAGCCTTTCATGTGGAGACATGACACAGCTCATTCAGGTGTAAGTGGGGCTGTGCCGAGCCCCTCCCTCCCAACCTGTCAGTGATAGCCCATTTAGGCACATCTAAGCTCCCCATTGTGTATGGCATTCTAGGAGGAATACACAAAGCCAAATTACAGCTACACCCAGTCACGTCACCAGAGACAGGCTACAGGCACTAATTGGTTAAGGAACGAAAATGCCAACCTTGCAAAAGTTTCACAGAGCAGAAAAAATGACTGTGGTTATTCCAGCTTCCTCTTTGGAAAAACAAGGTCAAGTAATTCTATTTTTCTGGCCTGTGCATTTATTTCATGATTTACTCAATAATATTTTCAATAAGCATATATTAAACTCTCATTGTGTCATGAAAAAGAACACTTCTCAATTTTCTCATAGATCAAATGTACTCCAGAGAACCACACCGTTCAATCATGATACCATACATAACACAACATGAAAAATACGAGTAACTGTGAATTTGTACATCAAAACAATAAACATCAACCTAAGTGGTGATTCCATATACAAAAAACAATATTATCAATAACTTGAATTCAAAAATTGAAATGAGTCCAATGATTCACAACCCGAGGTGTCTATCAAAGTTGTTGTCAAATTCGTGACCTTCTTGGAACAAGTTATTTGACAAAAGTGGGATTTTCATTCGAGGGACATTTCCAAAGCTATAATTTAAAATCCAACTTCACCATAAGTTAGTATTCTAAGTTAGGATTCCAGAGACACCAAACATTAACTGATCACTCATTCCCATTTGATAATTACACTTATGAAATGCAATAAGGTAACTCCAAAGTTATCCTTTGGGAGAGGTAGGCCTTGCAGTAGGGAAAACCGAATTTAAGGTTTGCAGGACATGTAAAACCTAAAGGTACATGTCCTACCTTTTAAATACATTGCACCATGCACTCTGCACTGTCCGGGACCTACCATAGGGGTGACTTATATGCATTAAAAAGGAAGTTTTAGGCCTGGCAAAAGGGTTTACTCTGCCAGATCAAAATGGCAGTTTAAAATTTCGCACACAGGCTGCAATGGCAAGCCTGAGAAAATTTTAAAGGACTACTTGAGTGGCACAATCAGTCCTGCAGGCCCAATAGTAGTATTTAATTCACAGGCGCTGTGCATGTGTAGAGCCACTTTAGAAGGAATTTACATGTAAATTAAATATGCCAATTCGGGATGAGCCAATGTTGCCTTTTCTTCAGAAGGGAGCACATGCACTGGTTAGCAGTGGTTAAGTGCTCAGAGTCCTAAGGTCAGCAAAAACAAGATCAGCAAAAATTGAAGAGGAAGGCAAAAGGTTTAGTGGAAGACCATCCTAAGGTTGATAGGTCTAACAATATCCATGAAGGAATTTTGTTATGACAGTATGCACTAGAGCTCTCAATATGCCTAGAAGTTTATACCTAAATATTATTTCATTCATAAACCTCTCCCCAGATTCATATAGGGACATCTGTATGCAGAGATCTCTGCACACTTAGATGTCTGCCTATGGCTGGGTGGACATATCGACCTGCATGGTATTCACCAATTCTGAGTGGAAGTCTCTACCCAGTTGTAGGATTTATGTCTGGATGCCCTTACATGAGGGGTGGAGACAAAACAAAAATTATAACTTTAAAATGACTATTAGTAACTGTACAACTAGATTTTTTAGCACACTTACAGACAGAGCCACCTGCCTGCACTATGGAAAACTCAGAATGTAAAGTATATGTAAACAGCATTCAACTGACCTCTGTCACAAACACCTGACTCACATTATTCCATCAAACACCAAAATCAAGCCCACACTTTAGGATCACCCCTCTTTGACTGTGTGACTTTCAGGACACCATGCTACAGATCCAGCCGCCAGAATGCAGTCATCCCCACCTAAGAAGAAGACGTACATCCCTGAGGGAGAGACCGACTTTGTAGTTACCCTTGTTGTAGATCAATATAGGGAACAATATGGTGTCATACACCCTCATTGGGGCCGAGAAAGGGGCCACGTAGCAGGAGTTTTCAGACTCTGTCAATACATTTGAGTGGTTGTACACACTATAAGGGGTCTGAAAAAAGTGTCAGGACAAAAGGAGGCAGGTGAAGAAGAGATTCTCCAGGATTCACGTGGCAAAGACTCTTCCTTGAGGCAGACGTGGATCCTGTCTCCATCTCAGCTCCCTCGAATGAATGTACCCTCTCCACATTGCATGCTGGCCCACTGTATGCCTATCTGTTCCATGGAATCCCAACATTAGGTCAGGTAAGGAACTATGGGCCAGATGTGCAAAATGTTTTTATGGTCATAAAAATCCGATGTGCTGTTTGCGACTACAAAAAACATTTTGCCGTGTACAAATGACATTTTAGAAGTTGCTCAATTCTTCGGACCACTTCCTCTTGATGAATGATAAAAAAAAGTTTGTGAGTGGACAGTGGCCCAGGGCACCACTTCTAACTCTGAAACAAACATTTTACCATAATGTTGTTTTTCTTTATAAATGCAGCACCAATTTCTTTGAGGAAAACTGGCTGCATTTTTTTAAAACAAGTTTACTTTACTGAAAGGCAGCCACAGACACAGTGTCCTACTGACCCTAGTAGGTCAGCACCCCGTGAGGGCCACCAATCAGAGTGACTCTGTATTTAAGACCTACCTCATTAATGACAAGCATTGGCAAATACAATAGGTCTTTGAATTGGCAGCCATCATTTTGGCAATTCTTGTTTTACATTGTCATGGTTTTTGCAAAAATGTATTGCTCAGGAAGCTGCAGCTAGAAGAAAACGTGTTTTATGGTCGCAAAAAAGAACACATTACTATAGCGCTACCTGGCACTGAAGGGAATTACTTTGTGTGTGAAGGTGCTCTTTTTGAAAAGTGTAGCGTGCCTTAACTCACACTGTAGTCTGCCATTGGCTGAAGTGGGCTGACACATTGCCCCATGATGCATTGCTAGAGTGGGTAAAAGAAGAAAAGAACTCACGCTGCCACAGACTAATGGATGAAGTCTGGCTGAAAACGTCCTAAAAGTAACCATGATATATACATAATTGTTGTGCCATCCAAACGTCTTGGCTAACACAGACCTAAAAAGCCAATAGATGTGGCATTGGTGGCCAACCTCTTGCCTTTGAGAGAAGAAAATGAGAGCAAGATGGAAAGAAAGAATGACGGGAAGAAAGATAGCAAGAACGGAGAGAATAAAGAATGAAAACATGAAAGAAACAAAGAAAGAAAGAAAAGGATCAAAGAAAGAAAAAAGACAAGAAGGAAGGATTGAAAAAGAAAGTGAGAAGGAGAAAAGAAAAAAGATCAGAAAGAAAGCAAGAAAGAACGATTGACGAAAAGAAAGAGTGATCAAACAGAGAAAGATGGCAAGAAAGAAGGATCAAAGGAAAAAAAGAAGGATCAAAGAATAAGAATTAATGGAACAAAAGAAAAAGAATGCAATAAATAAAGAAGGTATAAAAGAAAGAGATATAGATTGGAAGAAAGAAAGTAAGCCTAGAAACCAGGAAGGAAAGAAAAAAGGATAGAAGGAAAAAAGAATAAGAGATAAAAGAAGGAAAAATATAAGAAAGAAGGGGAGAACGAAGGCAGGCAAAAAAGGAAGCAATACAATCAAGGTAAAGACAGAAGGAAAGAAAGAACAGCAGACAGGCAGACATAGCATTAGATAGAGCACACCAATGAGCTTATATTCAGAGTTCATGGGAGCTGCTATCTGTAATACAGTTGTCCTTCAAAAGACTGTGTTGTCCAGAACTTTTTCAGACTAGTCCCAAAGTTGGTGCACTATTGTTATTGCAGTGTGCAGATTTACATACAGACTATTTCACAGACATATTATGACACAAAGAATGTTGACCATTCATATAATGAATAGCACTTGAAGGACAAAGGTTGTATTAAAGATCGGATAGCTTAATTGAAATACAACCCACTCAGCTATCTCAGTAGAAAGCACAGGTATCATTGATTCCACTTTAATGAGCTATCTACCTGGCTCATAAAAGTATACATAATCACACTCTTGATTAACTATTTCATCGGCTTCAAAAGTATCTGTGATTATATAGTAAATGAACTATCTTACCATTGCATGAAGGTAACTGTAATATCATTTGATACTGAAGAACTCATACGTTTCTTGTTTTTTTTTTTGAGTCACAGACAAAAATATTGGATACTAAAACCAAAATGATATACCACCTATGTGTAAATAAAAGTGTTGCAAGTGTGCTCCAAATAAACATGTTAAAGGTAATTTTTCTTCCTGTTCAAAGTTTATTGAAAAACCATTGACAAAACTGAGTCCAGGATAAACAATGCTGCAGAATTGTGTGCTTATGAATAAACATTCTACAATATTGAAGCGTTCAGTTTTTGTATCATATTGGAATTAATACGTTTAATTACACTTCATTGAGTGCATAGTAAAAAGCAAATAACTTAATACAGAACAATTACAAATGGACACAATCTGGTATGCTGCGAAATAGCATCAGTCAGGTCAACAAAGGCCACTCCAAAAGGAATTTATAAACAGCATTGGCAGGAGACAGAAACTGATAAAGCTGGAATGTGCCTTGTTCTGACCTCAAATGTGTCCTATCATCACACCGAAAGTGCCCTGCTATCACACCAGTCTCTAAACACAAAGGCAACACTAAAGTAATTATAAAGTAAAAAAAAGAAAAAAGAAAAAACTTACCCATATGCTCCTTGTGAAATAGCTAAATGCAGTCACTCAAGGTTTACTTAAGCAGCGGCTGTAGTTGGCTGGCCCGTAGCCCCATGCTGTATACTGTAGTGGGTGGAAGTAAAATGTGAGTGGCACATCAGACCAATGAATGAAGAAAGGTGGATGAAAGTTTCTTTCAGTAAGTATTATATACAAATATTTTTGGTAAAATCAAAACGTCAGTGGCTATCATCAGACCTAAAGGCGAATTAGATTGAATTGAGACCCACTCTGATTTCTGTTCTTTGTGAACTGGCCTATTCAGACCTGGGTCAGTTTGCAAAACAGGAATCTAAAAAGTCAGCATCGATATCGCAAATAACTTTAGCAAACATGTTATTAGTACATCTGGCCTATAATCCCTATAGTTTATCAATTTCTACTCTACATTCATGTTACACTCTTCCCATCACACATAGCACACTTCTCACACAGAGCTTTAACCTCCTTTCTCTTTTCAAAAGTTTATAGATTAGCGTTCTCCTGTGTTTTTGTAACACAGTCTCTACTTCAAGTGCATTGCTATCAACAGCAGGAGTACCACTTTGTGGAAGAGTGACAAGCATGGCATGCCGCTAACATTTTCCAACCACACAACCAGGTTTTCTCTACTTCTGTTCATGATACTGCCACATTCTAGCGTTTGCATGTCTTAGTTTTTCATCCCTCAACAATAATATGAATACATCTTCATTATATATGTTTCTATAAATGGTGCTCAACATAAAACTATATTGTTAATTGATAGGCTTCTAAGGTGATCATTTATATCATGTCATTTTCATTTTCAAAGGTTCTATGTTGTCTCCACCCTTGCCAATGGCCACCAGCTCCTCTTTGGCTCCAACCCATGTGCCAAAATGTGGATAGGTCACAGGCAACAAACAGATGGCAGAAACATTTAAGTCTTTAGCAATATAATTTGCAATATGTGTAAATGTACATATCACACCATAAGTGTCTAGAAATGTTTTTAAATGTTTTATTTAATTATTATGAACACTTTGGGCCTCATTCCGATGGTGGTCGGACTGCAACCAACAGCCTATCGGTGGTGGTCTGACCACTGTCGGCCCTTTGGTTCGACCGCCACAGTACAATGCTGGCAGTCTGACCCTATTCTCTCGGGGGATGAACAGTCTCCTCCATCAGGATCAGTGATGCCGACAGGGTGACAGTCAGATTTGTAATCCCGAATGGAGGTGGTGCCAAGACAGGCACCGCCGTCGAGGTTACAATATATCCCTTTCTGACAGCCTTTTCATGTCAGAAAGACCCCATACTGCATGACACATGGTGCATGGATGTGCACAAAGTACTCCTTTACCTGGCAGCTTGTGCAAGGGCCCTTTTCCTTAGCACTTTGCGACTGCCTGCCCAGCAGTTGTATCGTAATGGGGTGGTCAGACCACAGATTGTTTGTTGGGCGGTCTCTTCACCACCACGGAAGCTGGTGGTGGTCTGACAACCTGTTCTCAAAATTAGGGCCTTTGTTCTGCATGTATTAATTGTGAATTATGATATCGTCTTCCACTTCTCAAAAGTACTCATAAACATATGTTTGTTTCCCCTATCACACTCTCTTGCCAGTCATGACCTCATTGCTTACATTTGCTGAAAGATATTTTATATTTTATGCTACCTTCCATTAGCTAATGTCATGTCAGGATGTATCTACTAAGAGCAATCTCATCCCTGTAACTATCATCCAGTAGATCTTCATATTCTTCTTCTTTTTTTTCCACAGCAAAAGTTTATTGTCAACAGTCAAAAGACACCTGATGGGGCGTTACACCAACGCGGCGGTGAGTACATAGTACAAATTTTGATGTCGACATTTTGTATAAAGCTATCAAAGGGAGGATCATGTACATAACCACTTGTTACAATACCAATTAACTGAAATGTCATTAAACCACTATAAAGTATGAGGAATGTAAGGTCCATCCATATCTGCAGAGTCCATATTACCACAATCTGTAAATGCAACCACGTAGCAACTACGTTTAAATCAATCTGTTGTTGAGTCAGGAATAGGCTCTAAATAGATCCCCAGAAGTCTTCCCATCTCTTCCATATCTTCGGATATTTCCACGGGCAACCCTGAGCAGCAAATATAGGTATCTCCAGCCCATACATAAATCAAGGTCCTTTTTCCAAACTCCAAGAGAGGGTGGTAGGCATCTTTCCATTTTTCGCAATGTCTCGCTTTGCGAGTATGAGTCCCAGTAACAGTAGGTGGTGTTTGTAAATGTTCCCCCATGTCATCAGTGATATGTAAGAGGGTCAGTCTGGGAGAGTGGGGGATGTCCCAACCCAAAACTCACGACAGAAATGTAATAACGCCATGCCAGAACTTTGAAAGTGATATACATGACCATACTGTGTGAAGGAAAGTACCCTCGGCCACACGGCACCTCAAGCAAAAGCGGAGAGGCAATGAGTCCCACCCGCCAGAGACAGTGCCTAGTGTAATACACCCGGTGTAGGTATTTAAACTGTATGTATCAGAGCCGTGTTGCTATGGCAGCACTTCGTGGGGACGCCAGCGCCTCTGTCCAGTCCTCGTCATCCAATGGGCCCAGGTCAGCCTGCCAGTCCTCCCTTGTGTGGTTAGTGTTGTATGGCTATTCGTGATGAGTGTGCAGTAAATTTTGGCACTTGTGTGTTCCCCTAAGTCTCACATAAACACCTTGGCATCAAAGGGCTAAACTCGGGTATGGACTCCTGCAGTGCTAGATATTTGTAAAATTGCGAACGAGGCATCGCCTACTCTTGCTGCAGTTCCTGAAAGGACTTCAGCGTCTGTCCATGAAGGACATCCCCAACAATAGAAATTCCTATCTTATCCCAGCCCGAGAAACCAGGGAGGCCAGCCAGCTGCGGCAGGAGGCCATTACACCAAAGGGGAGCTTCTTTCATTATTCTGCCCCCCACCTCAGCTGCCGGAGGGTGCGCTTCCAGAGTTTAAAAACTGTGACAGACGCCGGAGGCAATACCTTTAGGATTGAGCCCGCATACAAAACAGAATGCAAAGACTGGGTGCCCCTGTAACCACCACTCGACGACATAGGCAGGATCTGACCTATCTCTGTACCACCAGTTGTTTAAGATGAGTAGATGAGTAGGTGTGAAGCCACACCTACTCACACCGAGGGCATCAGCGCTGGGATGCCCTTGGGTAACCAGGCGCTCTATAAATGCTACCTCATTAATTCATTCATTCATAATATGACTGGATATCAGGTGTTGCCAATCCACCGCAATAGGTTGTCTGAAAACAGGTCTTTAAAGTGACCCGGGCGGATGCCCCCCCAGAGAAAGTGTTTAGCGTAGCTCTGAGTTGTATAAACCAGCTAGGTGGAATTTGATATGGAGGGTTTTGAAGTTGGTACAATAATCAGGGTAAGGAAACCATCTTAAAAAAAATAGCGAAAGGGGTAGATGCTCTTTGATATGTACCCAAAGCGGAGCTATATTTCTTTCCCAGGACAGGGGCTGCGAGGCAGCTAAAAAGACCCCAAGATACTTGAAACTGTCCTGCACCCCCGTGACCTCCTCGGACAAGGAACTAAGTCGTCCTGTATTCCGTAAGGGCCATAAATAGGAATTACGAGGGTTCATGGAGAGCCCAGAGGTCTCACCAAAGATCTGCATGATCCTGAGGAGTCGAGGTCCAGAACGGTCTGGACGCGTAAGAAAAAATAATACGTTGCCCGCATACAAATCAATGCGATCCGATGCTGCCCCAGGCCACTCAAAGCCCTGGTACTGAGCATCCATCTGCACCCACGCTGCAAGTGGCTTCATAGCGAGTGAGAAAAGATATGGGAGAGGGGGCAACCCTGGTGGGTGCCTTGTCCGATAGAAGAGGTTTGTGAGACGGAGTCAGCCACACGGACAGACACTGTGATATCGGTATAGAAGAGTTCAATATAGTTCAAGAGATGGAGACCGAAGTTAAGGCGGCTCAGCAGCACAAAGAAGTACGTCCAACTTAAAGAGTCAAAGGCCCTATCTATGTCCGCCAGCAGGAGAGCAGCGGGTTCACCCAATCGATCTACTGAGGCAGTAGTGTTGTGAGCGCGTTGGATGTTGTGACGCGCTGCACGACCCAGCATAAAACCTGCCTAGAGCAAGTTTAAAAACACAGCGTGTACTTTCAGAAAGTACACGCTGTTTTTTAAACTTGCTCTACTCTTTTGTTAGTAAAGCGCGTCTGCGAGAGAGATTGTGTGCTTTTGTTTAAGTATTCATGTTAATCACAGCTCGTGAAGGGGCTGTGATTAACATGAATACTTAACCAAAAGCCCACAATATTCCACGCACCGCGCTTTACTAACAAAAGAGTAGAGCAAGTTTAAAACACAGCGTGTACTTTCTGAAAGTACACACTGTGTTTTTAAACTTGCTCTAGTCTTTTGTTAGTAAAGCGCGGTGGGGGAAGATAGTGGGCTTTTCTTTAAGTATTCATGTTAATCACAGCTCGTGAAGGAGTTGTGATTTACATGAATACTTAAACAAAAGCACACAATCTGCCCCGCACCGCAAATTACAAGTGCCTCAAGCCTAAAGCCCCAAGCCAGCCTTACCTGCACTCCTGACTCACGCTGGCCAAACCTCAGGAAGTGCCTGTTTTTCGCGCCGCTCGCTTTTGAAAGCGGCGGCGGGAACTCTCTTGCTGGATGTCCTGTGTGTGTGCACGCTCTACACATGGGAGTGCGCGCTCATGGGTAGAAAGGTGCGCGTGCGTGCACCTTATTGGGAACAGTGCCCGTGAGACTTTTTAGTAAATTAGATAGGATGTTTGCCAGCTTTGAGGGGGAGGGAGACCTCTTCCGTCGATGTTGGCTGCACACCTTATATTGTTACCCAGTCATTCTCAGCGATCTTAGCGCTTCCCAGGCCGCGGTTTACATTGTATTGCTTGTAGACTGCAGTATGCAGGGTGTCTTGGCGCTATACACTTCCAGGCATAATACAGAACCTGGTGTTCAGCGGTGTGCTTCCGTGTGCTCTGTTATGTATTTCAGAGCACAGCTCGTAGTCTTGGCACTTTTTACTGACAAAGACAACACATATGACAAGTTGTACGGTGGCGTAGTTTGATGTCCTTTGTTATCCTAGTTGCAGACAGCAGCTGGTGGATTGCACAGCGCAGGATCTCTTGGTGCTATTCACTGGCAGAATGAATGCATAACCAGATGTGGCACAGAGGTGTGCTTTGCTTACATATCTTACACTATCAGTAGAGCGCAGCTCGTAGACTGCAATTTACTGGGTGTCTTAGAGCTATAGACTGCCAGGCACAATACATAACAAGGTATTGTACAGCGGTGTGCTTTCCTGTGCTCTGATATGTATTTGCGGAGCATAGCTTGTAGACTGCACTATGCAGGGTGTCTAGGTGCTATACACAGCCAGGCATAATACATAACCCGGTATTATAGAGCACTGCGCTTTGCTGTGCTCTGCTATGTTATTTGCAGAACATAGCTCGTAGACTACAACATGCAGGGTGTCTTGGCGCTGATGGGCGGCAGACACCATACACAACCAGGTGTTGTGCAGTGGTGAGCTTTGCTGTGCTGTTTTCAAAGTACAGAATGTAGACCTCAGCTCTCGGGGTCTCTTGCCGCTATAAGCCAGAAGACAAAAAAATAGCTAGGTGTAGTACAGTTGTGTGCTTTGCTGAGCTATGTTATAGTGTTTGTAAACAGTAGTCTGCAGCGCTTGTGGACTCCAGGCGCTATAGGCCGACAGTCTAGGGTAAGAGTTTTGTTATCAGAGATTTCCCAACCTGAGCTCTCTGGTCGCCTCTGCGCCCTTGCAGCTGAGCCCGGCCCAGTGTAATCTCGCGCGAGTGCGTCATGGGGCAGAGGGGCACAGGTGACACAATATAGGAGCTGTTTGCCAACAGGAAGATGCCAGCCCCTCAAACACAATCACACCCAACGGACACGTCTATGGCTGCCCCCGGACTGATACAATGATACATGGATTAATAACAGCTGGTGCCAGCCTCCCTGGCACCGGAGAGGGGCACAGCTGATATTTCTAACAGCTCGGGGTCTGTGAGCTGTGAGGCTCTGACAAGGATGGCTCTGGGCTGTTACCTTTATAAGGAGAGGTCCTTTTACATTCATCCAAAACTCTCCTAGGAACTCCTGTTTTCTCGCAGTGCTTGTTGCTACGGTAATGAACCAGTGCATTACAGAACAGCTGAATGGTACTCAAATTCACACTTTTGTTAGCTTAACAAAGAACCAGTGATGTGGATAAAAACATAGTTGCACGCAATGAGCAATTCTCCAATGCATAACATTGCAGATCAGAAATGTAAGCAAGCATTGGCAAAGCCAAAAGGTCTCCTTGGATTTTAGACTATTGCCTCTACCATTGCCTTTTGTTCGTGCTGTACAGCATGGGCACTGCTGACTGTGCCGATGCTTTGCAGCCATGCTGTAAAGCAGTGTGACTGCTCCTCAGCATTGTGAGAAGTTCATAGCTACCAAGGTTTCAGGTTGCCTATGTGTGACATTTTCATACTTTCAGTGAAATTATGAGTGACATTCAATGACTATGCGTGACACATTCTCGGGAGCAAAATCGAGCAATGAAGACGAAGGAAACATCAGAAATTGCACCCATTTGAATGGTAGATTGTGAATTTTTAAAACCTAGCTTTGAAGGAACAGCATGTTTTTTTATTTCAGAGCAGGGTCCGGATTTTCTACATCTGTTTCAATGTCTAGTGCATTCACAGTTAAGCATTACTCTACTTGTTTGGACCAAATTAATTAGGGAGAATGGTACACTACCTCACAGCTTATTTTGCCCCACGCATGTTGTGTTTCTTCTAGTGTTCAACTTTTTTTTATATCTGCATACCGGAATAACCTCGGATCTCAGTCGACCAGATCTCATTTTCTAATAACTATAAGCAGGTAATTACAGCTCCTTTAGGCCCTGTAACGGGAAGCGATGGTGCTAACTGGGAATTAATGGCCTGATCCTTTAGGAGAATCTCTGTCATCGACTGCTTTATTTAAACCAGAATGCCATTTTAGCACAGTCTGAGACATTTCGCGGCTGCTGCTGTACAGAATCCTCCACACCCGTTGAACAAGAGTGGGGTACACACTTTGTGTTTGCGGAGGCACTTTAGCGGGTAGTACCCTACCCTCTGGCGCTTCAGTTGTTCCACTCCTACTGACTTGCTTAGAAACTACCCTAACATTTTGTGAAATTTCCCTCTAGTTGCTTTTTAGTGGATTTATACCAGATAAACCAGGCGCTTGGCTCTCTGTATTTCATCTTTCACAGCTGATTTTATTCATAGATACTGCCACGTTGTGTTTGCAATAAAAAATATATTTTGATGTGATCAGCACCACAAAGGATTGCTTGAAATGACAGTTTACAGTGGTAAAGCAAGAGCCCCACGGGCACCGTTCTGTAAGGAGGTAAGAGAACTCCCGGAACAGTCATCTGGTAGTAAAAGAGAGATGGCTGTGGGCCCCTCATGCCCCTGGGCTTAGGGGCCACTAACCCTTAAAATGTCCCTAGCCAGGTCTTTCCAGGTCTCGCTTATAGACAGCCTTTAGCTGTTGTCAAAGACATTTTGTGGACACAGGGGTAGCCAAAAAGCAAACTATAATACACCCCCCAATTCAATTGGTACCTCAAATGCCATCAGGAGAGTGAAGCTAGTAGGCCTGTCCTCCCTAGAAGAGGTCCTTTCATTCCTCCTTCTATCTATTTATCTATCCACCCTTTAAGCCTTTCATTCAGCGCCCATTTCACCTGTCTTTTCATGCTCCTCTCCATCTGTCTTTTCATCTAATCCATCCTTCCTTCCTTTACCATTCCATCTATCCATCCACCCAGCCATCATTTCACCCACCTTTCATCAATCACTCATGCTTTCCCCCTTCCATCCAGGTTTCCATCCATCTATCCAAACATTCATCCTTCAATCTATTCTTACGTGCACCCACCCATGCAAATATAACTTTACTCTTCCATCTTTCAAACCTTTCACCTTTGCATTCATCCTTTTATTGACCTTTCCTTATCGTGGTTTCTTCATTATTTTCATATTTCCTATATTTCATTCTTCCTTGATGCCCTCCCTTTCTCTTTCCCTCTATTTTCCTCATTCTTTCTCCATCTGTTATGGTTTCTACCCTGCATTTAGAAAAGAAATGCAGCAAGTTTTTATATACTGCGAACACAACCCAAAGTATTGGAGCGCTTTACATGATTTATTATTATTTTTATTTTTTGGAGTATGCATGGGGAGATTAATCGATTTGCCTTGAATCACAGGATGTTAAGCTGACCCGAGACTCAAAGCCCATCTCCTAAGTCGACAGCTCAAGCCTTAAGCCACAACCTCAATCACAAGAGCGGAAGCACTTTCAATATTATATACAACTTGATGCAATGGCTTCTTGTAGGTGTAATGTTACTTTATTATATATCTGGATGCAATGACAGAAGCAGCAAAATATCAGTCAGGTGGCACACAATGGATGCACATACTTTTAGCTTATTTGCTTTTAAGCCACACCCTTAATTGCATCGGCCCCTTTGAAAGACCCCCCTAGTTATTTCAT